>NC_091322.1:3136545-3226545 GCF_038502225.1 Cherax quadricarinatus | reverse complement strand
CAGAAGGAAAGGAGAGGAGGAAGTGAGGGAGAGATAAAGGGGGTTACACGAGCTAGCAAGGAGGGAGAAGATGAGCAAGGATACAAACAGAGTTTGAGTGTTATCCTCTGCTATTGAAGATATATAAGAACATAAGAAAGGAGGAACACTGCAACAGTCCTACTGGCCCATTCTTGGCAAGTCCTTGTAAATATTTGGCCCACGTTTATGTGAGCACCACGACCTTCTCCTACTTCTACTACAACAAATAATATTCGCAACTGTTGCTACACACCTCTGTATTTCTTATATATTTACCCTTCCTCATGTTTTGTATCATATTGATAAATGCATATGTTATTCATTATTTGTGGTCTGAATATTATGCAGGGAATTGGGAGCCAGGAGATTACGTGTGGGGATTACCAAAAGTTTTATTCAGATGGCTAAGAAGAGGCTGTCGAGGTAGTTTAGAAATTTAAAGAGGATGGAGCAAAATAAGACGAGAAGTAGGGTGTAAAAATCTTGGGTGGAGGAAAGGAGTTGTATGGGGTCGTCCAAGGAGGTCTTGGAAGGAATGGGGTAAAGGACGTTTTGAGTGCTGGGGGTTTGGACTTCCAACAGGCTTGTGTGGGTTTACACACCACGTAACGAATGGGGATTGGGCTCGTGGCAAGTCAGCTTGTTACGTAGTGAGGGGAGGCAAGTGGTTTTGTATGACGTGACGTGCGGTTGGAGTCTGAGCAAGGTAACATTTATGAAGAGAATCGGGGAAACCGGCTAGCCGGGCTAGAATCCTGGAGGTGGGAAGCACAGTGCCTGCACTCTGAAGGAGGGTTGAGCGTTGAGAGAAACAGTGTAAAATACCGACATGATGGAAAAAAAGGACACAGATTCCTGTACTTCGATACTATACTAACAGATCCCTGATATCTTTTTGTGACAAGACAGCACCCACTGTGTGGGTGAACAAGTGTCAACCAGGGTTGGGGATGTTGCAATTCAGGGGGCTATCTGTAATGTGATTCCAGAAACCTTCTTCTGAGACAGTTATTGAATGAGTCACGGTGAAAGTGTTTCTTCTTGTTTCAGGTCACCTTACCTCAGTGGGAGACCTCCGATATGTTAAAAAAAAAACAATCATTACAATGAACAGTGAATCTCCTAGTTCCTACCTGCACTGTTCTACCTTCATAGTTTTAGGTATTTAGATAAGGAATACCTTATAAGTTTAGGTAACCGTGATATGGAACAGCCATAGGTTTAGACTTAGGAATACTTAATAGTGAATCGCTTAGTTTAGGTATCCTGGGTATGGAATATCTTACATCTTAGCTATCCTGAGTAAATAATATTTTAAAGTCTAGATATCGTGGGTAGGGAATATCTTACTTTAGGTATATTGGGCAGAGAATATTTAATGGTGTAGGTATATCTTGTAGGGAATATCTTATTCCAGGTAGGGAATACCTATTATTTCATTTCTTCTTCATTTTTGATAGCTAAAAATATTCAAAGCATAAAGTGAACTTAAAGATGTTCAAAAATAGATCTTTCTCTTGAAGCTATGGAGCTTTCGAAATGAAAATTTTCAAGAGATTTTCATTCTTATGTGGTATAAGAAGCAGTGGAGATCTTATGGTGTAGAGCGAGGGTAGTACACCCGTGGCATCGTGTCTGAATCAGGTCGTTAGAGAGGGTTCTTTTAGCAACTATAAGAAGACGATAGTGATGTGAAAGGAAAGGAATAGTGAAAGCTTGATCCTCTGTTCGGTAAGAAAATATTCTTACAGTTAAGAGAGAGTATTCTGAAAGTTTTTTTATTACTTACTCGTGTGCTTTAGTTTCCGTGGAAAAAAATCTATTATTTCTGCCTTAATGGTATGTCACAGCCAAGCTGTCGTCACACACACACACACACACACACACACACACACACTGTGTACGTCAGGCCCATACTGGAGTACGCAGCACCAGTTTGGAACCCACACCTGGTCAAACATGTCAAGAAATTAGAGAAAGGGCAAAGGTTTGCAACAAGGCTGGTTCCAAAGCTAAGGAAGAAAGGCTAAGGGAAATCGATCTGACGACACTGGACGACAGGAGGGTCAGGGGAGACATGATAACGACATACAAAATACTGCGTGGAATAGACAAGGTGGACAGAGACAGGATGTTCCAGAGATGGGACACAGAAACAAGGGGTCACAATTGGAAGCTGGAGACTCAGATGAGTCAAAGGGATGTTACTAAGTATTTCTTAAGCCACAGAGTTGTTAGGAAATGGAATAGTCTGGCAAACGATGTAGTGGAGGCAGGAACTATACATAGTTTTAAGACGAGGTATAATAAAGCTCATGGAACAGGGAGAGGGAGGGCCCAGTAGCGGGGCCAGGAGCTGAGTCTCGACCCCTGTAACCACAATTAGGTGAGTACACACACACACACTACGAGGAGAGGTTAAGGGAAATCGACCTGACGACACTGGAGGACAGGAGAGATAGGGGATGATATGATAACGACATAAAACACTGAGAGGAATCGTCAAGGTGGACAGAGACAGGATGTTCCAGGGATGGGACACAGCAACAAGGGATCACAGTTGGAAGTTGAAGACTCAGATGAATCACAGGGACGTTAGGAAGTATTTCTTCAGTCACAGAGTTGTCAGGAAGTGATGTAGTGGAGGCAGGATCCATACATAGCATTAAGAAGAGGTATGATAAAGCTCATGGAGCAGGAAGAGTGACCTAGTAGCGACCAGTGAAGAGGCAGGGCCAGGAGCTATGAATCGACCCCTGCAACCACAAGTAGGCGAGTACACACACACACACACACTTCACTTAGGAGTCTAAAACAGATTATGTTCAGAAGTTTGTAAAGGTCAAAGAGTTTGCAATAGATTAGTTGCAAAGGCCTGATAATGACATACCAGATACTCAGAGGACAAATGGGTTCGTGTTGAAAACTTTAGCACTTGAAACAAGACGAAGTTATCTCGGGGAAAGTTTAAACATTAGTTAACGATCCATACAGCAATAAAAGGATCCATATGACAATACAAGGATTCATACAGCAATAAAATGATCCATACAGCAATAAATATTCGCGTACCTTCAACCCAGGTAGATCTGTTTGTGACTGTTTGTGATCTGTACGACCACAAAAGGATCCATACAGCAATAAAAGGATCCATACGACAATATAAAGATTCATTCAGCAGTAAAAGGATCCATACGACAATGTAAGGATCCATACAACAATTAAAGTATCCGTACGACAATATAAGGATCCATACAGCAATAAAAGGATCCATACGACAATATAAAGATCCATACAACAATAAAAGGATCCATACGACAATATAAAGATCCATTCAGCAGTAAAAGGATCCATACGACAATATAGGGATCCATACAGCAATAAAAGGATCTATACGACAATAAAAGGATCCATACAACAATAAAATGATCCATTCAGCAGTAAAAGGATCTATACGACAATATAGGGATCCATACAGCAATAAAAGGATCTATACGACAATAAAAGGATCCATACAACAATAAAATGATCCAAACGACAATAAAAAGATCCTTTCAGCAGTAAAAGGATCCATACGACAATATAAGGATCCATACAGCAATAAAAGGATCTATACGTCAATAAAAGGATCTATACGACAATAAAAGGATACATACAACAATAAAATGATCCAAACGACAATAAAAAGATCCTTTCATCAGTAAAAGGATCCATACGACAATATAAGGATCCATACAGCAATAAAAGGATCTATACGACAATAAAAGGATCTATACGACAATAAAAGGATCCATACAACAATAAAATGATCCATACGACAATAAAATGATCTATACGACAATAAAAAGATCCATACGACAATAAAATGATCTATACGACAATAAAATGATCTATACGACAATAAAAAGATCCATACGACAATAAAATGATCTATACGACAATAAAATGATCTATACGACAATAAAATGATCTATACGACAATAAAAAGATCCATACGACAATAAAATGATCCATACGACAATAAAATGATCTATACGACAATAAAAAGATCCATACGACAATAAAATGATCTATACGACAATAAAATGATCTATACGACAATAAAATGATCCATACGACAATAAAATGATCTATACGACAATAAAAAGATCCATACGACAATAAAATGATCTATACGACAATAAAAAGATCCATACGACAATAAAATGATCCATACGACAATAAAATGATCTATACGACAATAAAAAGATCCATACGACAATAAAATGATCTATACGACAATAAAAAGATCCATACGACAATAAAATGATCCATACGACAATAAAATGATCTATACGACAATAAAAAGATCCATACGACAATAAAATGATCTATACGACAATAAAAAGATCCATACGACAATAAAAGGATCCATACAACAATATTTTCGATAATTACCTGCATGTTGTCTAGGTGCTACTTATCATATTTGAACGTAAATGCCAACTAGAAAAAAATATTTTTCCTATATCTTTTATTTATCAAACAGGACAAATCTTTATTTTTTTTCTTCTTGCTTAGAGGAGGGACTCCATGACTGACTCCAAACGTGTAGGAATAATTCCCGCAGGCTCCTGGAAGCTTAAGGAGAGCCACGAGCTGGAGTTCAACCATAATAAGGACGTCCTGGTAAGTACGTAAGTTTTATAAATGATTGGAAGTCAAACCCAGGTACTTTTCGTTGTGAATCCGACGATTCAGCTCTGAACTACAGGTTACTTTTGGTTAGTACAATTAGGGAGGCAAGTATATAAATATGCAAAACAACCACGGGAGGAGTTGAATGATTTGCATCTTGTTTCGCTTGTTTGCGATTATTACATAACATATTATCACATGCATGTGTGTGATTTGTTGCGTTATTTCTACCCTCGTAGTCCTGCATGAAGCCTCCCTTATACTACACTATTACTACTACTACTACTACTACTACTACTACTACTACTACTACTACTACTACTACTACTAATAATAATAATAATAATAATAATAATAATAATAATTTTTATTTCTATAGGTACATGATACAATTTATACAAACTTAGCTGACATCATTGACATACTATATAGAAAGCCTCTGGTTATTCAGAGCCACTTAAGTTAATTTTGTTCTCAGGATGCGACCCACACCAGTCGGCAACGCTCAGGTACCTACTTGCTGCTAGGTGAACAGGGATAGCAGGTGTCTTAAGAAAACCCGATCCAATTTTCCCACTGCCTGGTCAGCCAGGGTCATGCTCCGTGAACCCCTTAAGCTGACAAGTCGTCACAGCTTGGGTGATCTGCCATTTGTTGGAGGTACCAATCCAGTTTCCTACCGAAAATATAAAACTTTGTTCCATCAATATTTTTGATGTCTTATGGTAGTAGGTTACAGAGGTTTGGGCACTGATGTTGACAGTATTTATTCTTTGGCTGTGCCTCTGACACTTGATTTTCTCTTGAGGTTATTCTACATTTCCTAATGTCTTTCCAGTATCTAGTTATGATTGTGATGATTGGGGGACCTAACTTCGTGTTTTCCACGAGTCTCAGTCTCCCATTCCCATTTCTCTCTCTCTCTCTTTCTCTCTCTCTCTCTCTTTCTCTCTCTCTCTCTCTCTCTCTCTCTTTTTTTTTTTTTTTTTTTTTTTTTGTATGTCCGAGATCGCTTGAACTGTTGCATAAAAACGGGTATTAAGTCTGAAGTAACACATACAGAGTCTGTTTGGATAGAATTTTCAGAGGGGCATGAAAAACTGATTTTAGGAGTGATATACCGTCCCCCAAACTTAGATAGGGACCAAGGGAGACTACTATGGGAGGAAATTGTTAAGGCCACAAGGCACGATAATGTAGTAATTCTAGGAGACTTTAACTTTAGTCATGTTGATTGGAATTTCTTGACTGGGAATTTAGAATCATACGACTTCTTAGAAGTATTTCAGGATTGTTTTTTGAAGCAGTTTGTGACAGAACCTACAAGGGGAAATAACCTACTTGACTTAGTTATGGCAAACAATGAATCCCTTGTTAATAATTTAGAAATTTCAGAGGAACTGGGTGCTAGCGACCACAAATCAATTACATTTAGCATTGAATGGAAGTACGATAGTAGCGATAACTCAGTAACAGTCCCAGATTTTCGCTTAGCAGATTACGATGGGCTTAGAGAACACTTATCATCTGTTGACTGGGGTAACGAAGAGAGCTATCAATATGACAGTTTTCTGAACACTATACATGCTGCTCAAAGAGCGTTTATCCCATATAAAGAAATTATATCAAATAGAAATGACCCAAAATGGATGAATAATAGGCTCAAATATCTACTAGGGCATAAGAAAGGAATTTATAGGCTTATCAAAAGAGGTGAGGGTCATCTTATGAATCAGTATATTGACATTAAGAGGGACATTAAAAAGGGGATAAGAAAAGCTAAAAGGGACTATGAAATTAAAGTTGCTAGGGATTCTAAAACTAATCCAAAAAGTTTTTTCCAGGTCTATAGAACAAAAGTTAGAGATAAGATAGGTCCCCTTAAAAATAACTATGGGCACCTTACTGACAAAGAGAATGAAATGTGCTTGATTTTAAATAATTATTTTCTCTCAGTTTTTACACAGGAAGACACTAACAATATTCCAGTAATTAATTTTTACAGTGGGCTAGAAGAAGATAAATTATGTAACATCACAGTCACTAGTGAGATGGTTGTGAAGCAGATAGACTGAAGCAAAATAAGTCGCCGGGTCCTGATGAGGTTTTTTCAAGGGTTCTTAAGGAATGCAAAATGGAACTCTGTGAACCATTAACTAATATTTTAATTTATCTCTTCAAACAGGTGTAGTGTCTGATATGTGGAAGATGGCTAATGTAACTCCTATTTTTAAAACAGGGGACAAGTCGTTACCGTCAAATTACCGCCCAATAAGCCTGACCTCAATTGTAGGCAAATTACTAGAGTCAATTATAGCCGAGATTATAAGAAGCCATCTCGATAAGCATAGCTTGATTAATGATACTCAGCATGGATTCACAAGAGGCCGGTCTTGTCTAACTAATTTATTAACTTTCTTCAGTAAAGCTTTTGAGGCTGTTGACCGCAATAAAGAATTTTATATTATTTACTTAGATTTTAGTAAGGCTTTTGATAGAGTTCCGCACCATAGACTGTTAAAGAAAGTGGCAGCTCATGGCATTGGGGGAAAAGTGCTCTCGTGGATCGAGTCATGGCTCACTGACAGGAAGCAGAGAGTGTCCATAAATGGGGTTAAATCCGAGTGGGGATCTGTAACAAGTGGCGTTCCACAGGGATCAGTCTTGGGCCCGTTGTTGTTTATAATATATATCAATGATCTTGATGAGGGAATTACTAGTGATATGAGCAAATTCGCCGATGACACAAAGATAGGTAGGATAATTGATTCAAACGTAGATGTTATGGAACTTCAGGAGGATTTAAACAAACTCTATTCTTGGTCAGAAAAGTGGCAGATGCAGTTCAATGTAGATAAATGCAAGGTTCTGAAACTTGGGAGTGCCCATAACCCTAGTACTTATAAGTTAAATGATGTAGAACTTAGCCATACAGATTGCGAAAAGGACTTGGGGGTTATGGTGAGCAGCAACCTTAAACCAAGACAGCAATGCCTAAGCGTACGTAATAAGGCAAATAGATTACTGGGATTTATATCAAGAAGTGTAAGCAACAGAAGTCCAGAGGTCATACTGCAGCTTTATACATCATTAGTAAGGCCTCACCTAGATTATGCAGCTCAGTTCTGGTCTCCGTATTACAAAATGGACATAAATTCGTTAGAAAACATTCAGCGTAGGATGACTAAATTAATACATAGCATTAGAAATCTTCCTTATGAAGAAAGATTGAAGACTCTTAAGTTACATTCACTTGTTAGACGAAGAATGAGGGGAGACCTGATCGAAGTGTATAAGTGGAAGATAAGTATTAATAAAGGGGATATTAATAGGGTCTTGAGGATGTCTCTCCAAGAGAGAACCCGCAGTAATGGATTTAAATTAGATAAGTTTAGATTTAGAAAGGACATAGGAAAGTATTGGTTTGGAAATTGGGTAGTTGATGAGTGGAACAGTCTACCTAGTTGGGTTATTGAGGCTGGGACTTTGGGTAGTTTCAAATCTAGGTTGGATAAGTACATGAGTGGGAGGGGTTGGATTTGAGTGGGACTTTCACATCAGAGCTTATTTCTTGGGTGGCATTGAAAATTGGGTTGGGCAAATGTTTTGTTAGTGGGATGAATTGTAAAGGACCTGCCTAGTATGGGCCAGCAGGCCTCCTGCAGTGTTCCTCCTTTCTTATGTTCTTATGTTCTTTTTTTTTTTTTTACACAGGGTTTGACAGGTTAAGGATCCCTAGCTTTATTGACAGCTATTTACAGGTTAAGGATTCCTAACTTTATTGGCAAGCTATGAGCTGTTACCTACATCAGCTCATTTGAAAGCATTTTTATTGTTATGAGACATACAAGTAGGAAACAGGATGAAGTTGGAGCCATCTGTGGGCCAGCATTTTCATTTGATCAACTGACTTTATCTCGTTGACATCATTATGCTGTACGAATGTGTTCCATACTCGAGTCATCCTGGGTATGTATGATCTCAGATGGAGTGATGTTCTGGAGAAGGGTGCAGCCAGAGTGAAGTTGCTGCTTTCTGCCCGTCTTGTGGCATAAAAGCTTGTTTCACGCTGTCCTCGAAGTGGATCCAAGTGTGGTATTTTGACAATATTGGCCTTGTACATAACAGTAAGGCCACCCACATCCCTCCTATGTTGAAGGCTCTGCTGAAATGACAGATCTATCCAGGATGGGTCCAGGCGAGAGATGAGACGTCTTGCTCTGTTCTCTACTCTGTCAAGCAGTCGCAGATGAGAGGGGGGCAGGCAAACCAAGAAAGTGGAGCATACTCAAGGTGCGAGCGTACTTGTGCCTCGTACAGGATCTTGCAACCCCTACTGTCAAGCAGATGGGAGATACGGCGAAGTGCTGTAAGCTTCCTGGCTGCCTTGTTTGCAAGATTTACAACATGGTTCTTCATGGTTAGTTTGGAGTCAAATTTCACCCCAAGGATATCAACTTCTTCTCCAGGTGCCAACATCCTCCCATTCATCCTTACTACTGCACCAGCATTACCATCATGGTGCCTAGAGACGATCATCATTTGCGTTTTCTCAGGTGCAAGCTGATATAGCTCTCAGCTGGTGATTGATGTAGCTTAGAGCAGCTGGCATTTCTTCTCTTGGATAAGTGAATGTCAGTGTACAGTCGTCTGCATATGCATGTGATTCTGGGATGAGATGAAGAAGGTCGTTGAAGTAGACATTCCATAACAATGGACCCAGCACGCTTCCTTGTGGAACACTTGCCCCAATAGGATGTCTTGCTAATTCCGTTCCATTGAGAACTACACTTAGAGATCTACCATGAAGGTAATCACTGAGGAGACATAGCGTAGAGCCTGCAATTCCCAGTGCTTGAAGTTTTGCTAAGAGGCCCTGGTGCCACACCCGGTCGAAAGCGCCAGCAATGTCCAGTGCTACCACACAGCTGACTTTGGATTCATCCAGTGACTGGTGCCACTTAGTGGAGAGGTTTAACAACAGATCAGCAGCAGAGTAACCTTTCCTGAAGCCGTATTGACGATCACAAAGTAGTGAGTGATAGTCAAAAAACTCTGTCATTTGTCTTGAGATTATTGTCTCAAGGTGATTGACAGGAGTGACACTGGTCTGTAGTTGCTGATTTCTGCTCTGCTCTTCTTTTTGTGAACAGGGACTACATTTGCCTCTTTCCATAGAGAAACTCTCTCTCTCTCTCTCTCTCTCTCTCTCTCTCTCTCTCTCTCTCTCTCTGTGTCTCTCTCTCTCTCTCTCTCTCTCTCTCTCTCTCTCTCTCTCTCTCTCTCTTTCAGAGTATATATTGTAAACGGTTTGAAGAATTTACTTAAATTTAAATTTTTTATTAAATGTATGTGGTCAGTAAATGATCTCTGTACATTTTCCATTTTCTCTTCTGATATGATAAGCGTAGTATTCAGAAACTCGAAATTTTTCCAATATATGCATCTTAACTCGTCCTGAAGACGATTGATCTACCAAGAGAAATAAAGGCGTTGAATCTAAGGGCCTTAGAAGAATGAAGGTCTAGGTGAGATATGATTAAAACGTATAAGGTACTCGAGGATTCAACAGAGCGAGCAAGAGCAATCTGATTGAAATAAGCATAGAAGGAAGTCAAAACGTCGGTTCTGTGTAGGTTAAGAGGCGGGGCCAGGAGCTGATAATCAACCCTCCGCAAACAGAACAGGGTGAGTACATACAGGCATCAATATAAATTCATTCATACACACACACATGTAGACACATCGAGACTGAGACAATGGGAAAGTTTCGTCTCAAAGTTTGGTACTTAAGACACAAACACAGGAATAAATTTTAACTAAAGACAGACGACTTTCATCCTGGGGAAAACAACACGTCGGTAATTTATCTAGAATGAAATTTATTCAGGCTATAAATTTATTCCTTTTTTTCATGCCTGTCGGCGTGACTCTTCCCTCTGTGTAGGCTTGGCAGGAGGAAAAGATAGGTCTCTCGCCTTATCTATTTTTTCCACCTATTTGTGGCTTCGAGGGTTAGATTTCCAGCTCTCATTTACTCATGAACCACCGCACAGTGTTCCTGGCTTCATGAGTCCCGTCATACCTACTCTTAAAACTGTTTATACAGTCTGCTTCTTCCAATAACTCACAGATTGTTCCACTTCTTACCCATTTTCAGACTGAAGACATTTTTTTTCGCATTCACATAGCCCATATTCGTCTTTAGCTTCTCTGTGTGACTCTCCTTTTAGACAGTCTGTCACTGCTTGTCTTATCGAGTCATCTTTTTCAGTGTTGTAATGTTGAGTTCCCTAATTCTTCGTAGATAATTTCCTTTAGCTCTGGGGCCAATCTTACTGCGAATCTCTGAAGATTCTCTAGTTTCTGGACATGTTATCCCAGCTAGAGATGATGATTATTATTATGATCATAACGAAGCGCTAAACTCTTAAGGGTCATACAGTGCTGAGCTTGGGATTCAGTTTTGGTGCCAGTACACCAGATATGTGTAACACTTGGGTATCTTTATTGAGGAAACGTTTCGCCACACAGTGGCTTCATCAGTCCTGCTAACCGTCTGGTGAAGATCAGAAGGAGTTTCAGGTAATTAGTCCCTCAGCCTGGAGTCAATGTAATCAGTCCATCAGTCTTGTAAAAAATACAGCAAGCATATACGCGAAGAAGTTGCTTATATACTGTAGACAGGTGAGGTGAAGCAGTCGTAGGTGGTATCACAGTGGACAAATCCACATGTGGAAGTAGGTCATCTCTATAGGTTAGGCAAGTGAAGAATTCCCTGTATCAAGACCCCAAGATGTTGCTGTGTCTGACAGGAATATTGATAAATGGTTCAGAGAACCGACAAGTTGTCGGTTCTCTGAACCATTCATCTGTTATGTTGGCGCTGCATACACAGATACCTGTAGTATACTCGTGATGATTTCAAAAGCTCTTTTCTCCCAACAGCCCGGTCTGAGGCCAGGCTTACCTGCTGACCGTCTGGTCAACCAGGCTGATTATATCCGGCTGAATCACGTTGCCATCATTACCCAGCTGATCCGGCACTTCTAGCAAGGTGTCCGGGTTTTTGAAAACTTGTATCTTCGTTCCAGCAGGAGTTTTTGTATCTGCTGGTAATATGTTGGAAGAATTTTGGGCCAGGAATGTTGACACGGTGTTCATGAATTGAGCCCATGTTCTCTCTCAACCTTGCTCTCCCAACCTTTCTCCCACACCTGCTCTGTTATCCCTGCTCTCTCACCCCTGCTCTCTCACCCCTGCTCTCCCACTCCTGCTCTCCCACCCCTGATTTCTCACCCCTGCTCTCTCTCCCCTTCTCTTTCTCCCCTGCTCTCTCACCAGTGTTATCCATCAGTGGATGGTAACAGTACCAGTGTTATCCATCAGTGGATGGTAACAGTACCAGTGTTATCCATCAGTGGATGGTAACAGTACCAGTGTTATCCATCAGTGGATGGTAACAGTACCAGTGTTATCCATCAGTGGATGGTAACAGTACCAGTGTTATCTATCAGTGGATGGTAACAGTACCAGTGCTATCTATCAGTGGATGGTAACAGTACCAGTGTTATCTATCAGTGGATGGTAACAGTACCAGTGTTATCTATCAATGGATGGTAACAGTACTAGTGTTCTCTATCAGAAGATGGCTTAACAGTACCAGTGTTATCTATCAGTAGATGGCAACACAGCACCGGTGTTTTCTATAAGTAGATGGCAACACAGTACCAGTGTTATCTATCAGTAGTTGGCAACACAGTACCAGTGTTATCTATCAGTAGATGGCAACACAGCACCAGTGTTATCTATCAGTAGATGGCAACACAGCACCACTGTTATCTATCAGTAGATGGCAACACAGCACCACTGTTATCTATCAGTAGTTGGCAACACAGTACCAGTGTTATCTATCAGTAGTTGGCAACACAGTACCAGTGTTATCTATCAGTAGATGGCAACACAGTACCAGTGTTATCTATCAGTAGTTGGCAACACAGTACCAGTGTTATCTATCAGTAGATGGCAACACAGCACCAATGTTATCTATCAGTAGATGGCAACACAGTACCAGTGTTATCTATCAGTAGATGGCAACACAGCACTAGTGTTATCTATCAGTAGATGGCAACACAGCACCAGTGTTATCAGTAGATGGAAACACAGTACCAGTGTTATCTATCAGTAGATGGCAACACAGCATCGGTGTTTTCTATCAGTAGATGGCAACACAGTACCAGTGTTATCTATCAGTAGTTGACAACACAGTACCAGTGTTATCTATCAGTAGATGGCAACACAGCATCGGTGTTTTCTATCAGTAGATGGCAACACAGTACCAGTGTTATCTATCAGTAGTTGACAACACAGTACCAGTGTTATCTATCAGTAGATGGCAACACAGCACCAATGTTATCTATCAGTAGATGGCAACACAGTACCAATGTTATCTATCAGTGGATGGCAACACAGTACCAGTGTCATCTATCAGTGGATGGCAACACAGCACCAGTTTTATATATCAGTAGATGACAACACAGCACCACTGTTATCTATCAGTGGATGGCAACACAGCACCAGTGTTATCTATCAGTGGATGGCAACACAGCACCAGTGTTATCTATCAGTAGATGGCAACACAGCACCAGTGTTATCTATCAGTGGATGGCAACACAGCACCAGTGTTATCTATCAGTGGATGGCAACACAGCACCAGTGTTATCTATCAGTAGATGGCAACACAGCACCAGTGTTATCTATCAGTGGATGGCAACACAGCACCAGTGTTATCTATCAGTAGATGGCAACACAGCACCAGTGTTATCTATCAGTAGATGGCAACACAGCACCAGTGTTATCTATCAGTAGATGGCAACACAGCACCAGTGTTATCTATCAGTGGATGGCAACACAGCACCAGTGTTATCTATCAGTAGATGGCAACACAGCACCAGTGTTATCTATCAGTAGATGGCAACACAGCACCAGTGTTATCTATCAGTGGATGGCAACACAGCACCAGTGTTATCTATCAGTGGATGCAACACAGCACCAGTGTTATCTATCAGTAGATGGCAACACAGCACCAGTGTTATCTATCAGTAGATGGCAACACAGCACCAGTGTTATCTATCAGTGGATGGCAACACAGCACCAGTGTTATCTATCAGTAGATGGCAACACAGCACCAGTGTTATCTATCAGTGGATGGCAACACAGCACCAGTGTTATCTATCAGTGGATGGCAACACAGCACCAGTGTTATCTATCAGTAGATGGCAACACAGCACCAGTGTTATCTATCAGTGGATGGCAACACAGCACCAGTGTTATATATCAGTAGATGGCAACACAGCACCAGTGTTATCTATCAGTGGATGGCAACACAGCACCAGTGTTATCTATCAGTAGATGGCAACACAGCACCAGTGTTATCTATCAGTGGATGGCAACACAGCACCAGTGTTATATATCAGTAGATGGCAACACAACATTGTTATCTATCAGTAGATGGCAACACAGCACCAGTGTTATATATCAGTAGATGGCAACATAGTACCAAAGTTATCTATCAGTAGATGGTAACACAGCACCAGTGTTATCTATCAGTAAATGGCAACACAGTACCAGTGTTTTCTATCAGTAGATGGCAACACAGCACCAGTGTTATCTACAGGTAGATGGCAACACAGTACCAGTGTTATCAGTGGATGGCAACAGAGAACCAGTGTTATCTATCATTAGATGGCTACAGAGTAAATGTTATCTATCAGCAGATGGCAACACAGCACCAGTGTTATCTATCAGTAGATGGAAATACAGTACCAGTGTTATCTATTAGTAGATGGCAACACAGTACTAGTGTTGTCTATCTGTAGATGACAACACAGCACCAAGGTTATCTATCAGTAGATGACAACACAGTACTAGTGTTATCTATCAGTAGATGGCAACACAACACCAGTGTTATCTATCAGTAGATGGCAACACAGCACCACTGTTATCTATCAGTAGATGGCAACACAGCACCAGTGTTATCTATCAGTAGATGGCAACACAGCACCAGTGTTATCTATCAGTAGATGGCAACACAGCACCACTGTTATCTATCAGTAGATGGCAACACAGCACCAGTGTTATCTATCAGTAGATGGCAACACAGCACCAGTGTTATCTATCAGTAGATGGCAACACAACACCACTGTTATCTATCAGTAGATGGCAACACAGCACCAATGTTATCTATCAGTAGATGGCAACACAGCACCAGTGTTATCTATCAGTAGATGGCAACACAGCACCACTGTTATCAATCAGTAGATGGCAACACAGCACCAGTATTATCTATCAGTAGATGGCAACACAGAACCACTGTTATCTATCAGTAGATGGCAACACAGCACCAGTGTTATCTATCAGTAGATGGCAACACAACACCAGTGTTATCTATCAGTAGATGGCAACACAGCACCACTGTTATCTATCAGTAGATGGCAACACAGCACCACTGTTATCTATCAGTAGATGGCAACACAGCACCACTGTTATCTATCAGTAGATGGCAACACAGCACCACTGTTATCTATCAGTAGATGGCAACACAGCACCTGTGTTATCTATCAGTAGATGGCAACACAGCACCACTGTTATCTATCAGTAGATGGCAACACAGCACCAGTGTTATCTATCAGTAGATGGCAACACAACACCAGTGTTATCTATCAGTAGATGGCAACACAGCACCACTGTTATCTATCAGTAGATGACAACACAGTACTAGTGTTATCTATCAGTAGATGGCAACACAACACCAGTGTTATCTATCAGTAGATGGCAACACAGCACCAGTGTTATCTATCAGTAGATGGCAACACAGCACTACTGTTATCTATCAGTAGATGGCAACACAGTACTAGTGTTATCTATCAGTAGATGGCAACACAACACCAGTGTTATCTATCAGTAGATGGCAACACAGCACCAGTGTTATCTATCAGTAGATGGCAACACAGCACCAATGTTATCTATCAGTAGATGGCAACACAGTACTAGTGTTATCTATCAGTAGATGGCAACACAGCACCAGTGTTATCTATCAGTAGATGGCAACACAGCACCAGTGTTATCTATCAGTAGATGGCAACACAGCACCACTGTTATCTATCAGTAGATGGCAACACAGCACCAATGTTATCTATCAGTAGATGGCAACACAACACCAGTGTTATCTACCAGTAGATGGCAACACAGCACCAATGTTATCTATCAGTAGATGGCAACACAGCACCAATGTTATCTATCAGTAGATGGCAACACAACACCAGTGTTATCTATCAGTAGATGGCAACACAACACCAGTGTTATCTACAGTAGAACAACACAGTGTTATCTACCAGTAGATGGCAACACAGCACCAATGTTATCTATCAGTAGATGGCAACACAACACCAGTGTTATCTATCAGTAGATGGCAACACAACACCAGTGTTATCTGTCAGTAGATGGCAACACAGCACCACTGTTATCTTTAAAATATAAGGATCGTCAGTGTTGTAAACAAATTTACTAAAAGAAGACATTTAATACAACTGACGAAGAAGGACAATAAAATAAATAATGTAAGTATAAATTTTATAAAGATGAGAAAATCATAGCATCACTTTTACTAAAGCTATGATTAGTTTGTGTAAGCTATATGTATCACTGGGAAAGCTGTAATCAGTGTGGCTAAGCTTAGCATCCTTCCTTGAAGAGCTGTGATCAGAGTGGTGTATAAGCTTAGTGATTCAGGTGGAAAAGCTGTGAGGGAGAGTTTAAGTTTGAAAAATCTGCTGGAGAAGTTATTATCATAATGTATAAGCTAAAAATCAGTCGTGGGAAACGTAAGATTACTGGAAATAACTTTAATATTCCTGCTGTTAAATCTATGATCTAAGTGTGTGACTTAAACACAACTATTATAAATATCTTAATCGCATCGACGAGAAAGTAAAGTTGGAAGCAGGTCAAATTCAGATTAATTTTTTATGCATTATATTGACAATTTAGTTCACATGTAATAAAATGTTGTTATGCACGAAAGCCACTAGCATACTGTGCATTTCTGGCAACAGTGGAAATTTAACCTCCTGCAGCGCTTCTTTTTCTTGTCCTTAGAGGCTTAGACTGACCCCACTTCTTCTTCTTCTACTACTACTACGACTCTATTTCTGCTACTGTCATTATTGCCTCTCTTCACCCTTCATTCTCCTTTCTCTCCTGTGCCACTAAACTAATCTCTACTTTCTACTACCACTATTACTTCTACTACTACTTCCATTACCAGCTTTATCACTGCCACTACTACTTTTTCTTCCTCTCTTGGTCCTGTCCCTGTCCCCCTCACCTATATATACTGGGTCCCTCACTCTGTTGTGTTATTGTGACTTTGTAAATGGCCAAAGTCGGATCGATACGTCGCCATAGTTTCTTTCTCTTTTGTACGGATTGTTTGTAGGCAGGTACTAGGAGGCAGGTGCTATGAGGAAGGTACTTGGGGGCAGGTGCTAGGAGGAAGGTACTAGGAGGGAGGTGCTAGGAGGAAGATGCTAGGAGGAAGATGCTAGGAGGCAGGTGCTGTATACATAATACTGACACTAGGAGGCAGGTGCTGTGTACATATTACTGACACTAGTAGGCAAATGCTAGGTGGCAGGTGCTAGGAGGAAGGCGTGACCAACGGGTCTGGCTGGGGGTCAGAGAAAATACTCTCAAATAAGTGCATATAAAAATATCAGTGAAGCGCGGGAGTGATGAGAGGCTGAAAAACATGTTTGTCTCAGCGTTCCTACTTTCCTCTGCTTCCCGCACCCATCTTTCCCTCCCTTCCCACTCCTCTTCCCTCCAGAGCCCCCATCGTTCCCTTCCCACTCCCCTTCCCTCCCGTTTCACCTTCTCTTTTCCTTTCTCTCTCAGTTCACCTTCTCTCCCTCTGTTATAAGAGGCAAGTCTCTGCCTTCATGGTCCTCCTTACGACGTGAACATTACCCCGAAGACGCGGCAAGTCTCTGACTTCATGGTTCTCCCTACCACGTGAACTTTGCCTGGAAGATGCTTGCAGTGCCTCGTTCACGTTCAGGTTTGACCCAGGTATATCATCTGAAGGTAAATTTAAGTGTGGTGTTTCTGGCGTCAAGAACACTGCAAGACGAGGCAGTTCCACAGACACGTCTGCATCCAAGCTTTGCTGCTCTCCTGAAGGGTAGTGTTCAGGGCTCCTGATGTTACACATAGCCTTGATTTTTTAAAGGGGTGGGCCGGTAAGCCAGTGAAAGGCCTGGGTCAGATGACCAAAAGCTCCAGCTGCGGGTTATCATATGACTAAGACCCGAGTCAGGAAACACTTGTCCTGTTTCCTGACAAGTCTTACGTTATCTAACGTAACCTCCCATAGCATTGCGCTATCCCTGCGCATCAACTTAACGCAGTCGTTGCCGCACCGAAGCACGTAGAAATCAATACCTAATGATATCTTTATTTTTTAAAGGGGTGGACAGGTAAGCCAGTGGGAAGGCCTCGTTCCGATGACCATAAGCTCCGTTGGCTGGTTATCATATGAACAAGACCACGTCACTAAGTATTTGTCCTTTTTCCCGATGAATCGTACCCTAAGGAATCACATAATAGTCCTCGAAGCTCCCATAATCTTGTAGTACTAAAGTCTCTAAATGATCTGATATTTCAAATTTACGACAGACATCTTGCATTATAATTTAAATACCATATCTAAAATTGATCACAGCATTGGTTTTAAGCTTTGTTTACATTAATGGTGTATGACCATTACTGAATAACCAAAAATTTAAATTGTGTATAAAATTCAAGGTAAAAAATTTTATTTTTAAATGAATATGGCAGTGATCATTTGCTGAGATATATTGTTTTACATGTCCTGAAGTATTTTTAGATATGTATTACTATGTGCAGTGATAGTGAGGGTGACTTATAATCTAAGAGAGTAGGTGTGTAGACTGAGTGTACTGTCCTGCTCTCAGTATAACTGGCCTGCTCTCAGTATAACTGTCCTGCTCTCAGTATAACTGTCCTGCTCTCAGTATAACTGTCCTGCTCTCAGTATAACTGTCCTGCTCTCAGTATAACTGTCCTGCTCTCAGTATAACTGGCCTGCTCTCAGTATAACTGTCCTGCTCTCAGTATAACTGTCCTGCTCTCAGTATAACTGTCCTGCTCTCAGTATAACTGTCCTGCTCTCAGTATAACTGTCCTGCTCTCAGTATAACTGACCTGCTCTCAGTATAACTGTCCTGCTCTCAGTATAACTGTCCTGCTCTCAGTATAACTGTCCTGCTCTCAGTATAACTGTCCTGCTCTCAGTATAACTGTCCTGCTCTCAGTATAACTGGCCTGCTCTCAGTATAACTGGCCTGCTCTCAGTATAACTGTCCTGCTCTCAGTATAACTGGCCTGCTCTCAGTATAACTGTCCTGCTCTCAGTATAACTGTCCTGCTCTCAGTATAACTGTCCTGCTCTCAGTATAACTGGCCTGCTCTCAGTATAACTGGCCTGCTCTCAGTATAACTGGCCTGCTTTCAGTATAACTGGCCTGCTCTCAGTATAACTGTTCTGCTCTCAGTATAACTAGCCTGCTCTCAGTATAACTGTCCTTCTCTCATTATAACTGGCCTGCTATCAGTATAACTGTCCTGCTCTCAGTATAACTGTCTTGCTCTCAGTATAACTGGCCTACTCTCAGCATAACTGGCCTACTCTCAGTATAACTGGCCTACTCTCAGTATAACTGGCCTACTCAGTATAACTGGACTACTCTCAGTATAACTGGCCTACTCAGTATAACTGGCCTACTCTCAGTATAACTGGCCTACTCTCAGCATAACTGGCCTACTCTCAGTATAACTGGCCTACTCAGTATAACTGGCATACTCAGTATAACTGGCCTACTCTCAGTATAACTGGCCTGCTATCAGTATAACTGTCCTGCTCTCAGTATAACTGTCCTGCTCTCAGTATAACTGGCCTACTCTCAGCATAACTGGCCTACTCTCAATATAACTAGCCTGCTCTCAGTATAACTGTCCTTCTCTCAGTATAACTAGCCTGCTATCAGTATAACTGTCCTGCTCTCAGTATAACTGTCCTGCTCTCAGTATAACTGGCCTACTCTCAGCATAACTGGCCTACTCTCAGTATAACTGGCCTGCTCTCAGTATAACTGGCCTACTCTCAGCATAACTGGCCTACTCTCAGTATAACTAGCCTGCTCTCAGTATAACTGTCCTTCTCTCAGTATAACTAGCCTGCTATCAGTATAACTGTCCTGCTCTCAGTATAACTGTCCTGCTCTCAGTATAACTGGCCTACTCTCAGTTTAACTGGCCTGCTCTCAGTATAACTGGCCTACTCTCAGTATAACTGGCCTACTCAGTATAACTGGCCTACTCTCAGTATAACTGGCCTACTCAGTATAACTGGCCTACTCTCAGTATAACTGGCCTACTCTCAGCATAACTGGCCTACTCTCAGTATAACTGGCCTACTCAGTATAACTGGCCTACTCAGTATAACTGGCCTACTCTCAGTATAACTGGCCTGCTCTCAGTATAACTGGCCTACTCTCAGTATAACTGGCCTACTCTCAGTATAACTGGCCTACTCTCAGTATAACTGGCCTGCTCTCAGTATAACTGGCCTACTCTGAGTAACACTCCAACTCTCACACTAACTGGCTTACTCTCAGTATAACTGGCCTACTCTCAGTATAACTGGCCTAGTCTCAGTATAACTGGCCTACTCTCAGTATAACTGGCCTGCTCTCAGTATAACTGGCCTACTCAGTATAACTGGCCTACTCTCAGTATAACTGGCCTACTCTCAGTATAACTGGCCTACTCTCAGTATAACTGGCCTACTCTCAGTATAACTGGCCTGCTCTCAGTATAACTGGCCTACTCTCAGTATAACTGGCCTACTCTCAGTATAACTGGCCTACTCTCAGCATAACTGGCCTACTCTCAGTATAACTGGCCTTCTCTCAGTATAACTGGCCTACTCTCAGTATAACTGGCCTACTCTCAGCATAACTGGCCTACTCTCAGTATAACTGGCCTACTCTCAGTATAACTGGCCTACTCTCAGTATAACTGGCCTACTCTCAGTATAACTGGCCTACTCTCAGTATAACTGGCCTACTCTCAGTATAACTGGCCTACTCTCAGCATAACTGGCCTACTCTCAGTATAACTGGCCTACTCTCAGTATAACTGGCCTACTCTCAGTATAACTGGCCTACTCTCAGTATAACTGGCCTACTCTCAGTATAACTGGCCTACTCTCAGTATAACTGTATAACTGCCCTACTCTCAGTATAACTGGCCTGCTCTCAGTATAACTGGCCTACTCTCAGTATAACTGGCCTACTCTCAGTATAACTGGCCTACTCTCAGTATAACTGGCCTACTCTCAGTATAACTGGTCTACTCTCAGTATATCTGGCCTACTCTCAGTATAACTGGCCTACTCTCAGCATAACTGGCCTACTCTCAGTATAACTGGCCTACTCTCAGTATAACTGGCCTACTCTCAGTATAACTGGCCTACTCTCAGCATAACTGGCCTACTCTCAGTATAACTGGCCTGCTCTCAGTATAACTGGCCTACTCTCAGTATAACTGGCCTGCTCTCAGTATAACTGGCCTACTCTCAGTATAACTGGCCTACTCTCAGTATAACTGGCCTACTCTCAGCATAACTGGCCTACTCTCAGTATAACTGGCCTACTCTCAGTATAACTGGCCTACTCTCAGTATAACTGGCCTACTCTCAGTATACTCTCAGTATAACTGGCCTACTCTCAGTATAACTGGCCTACTCTCAGTATAACTGGCCTACTCTCAGTATAACTGGACTACTCTCAGTATAACTGGCCTACTCTCAGTATAACTGGCCTACTCTCAGCATAACTGGCCTACTCTCAGTATAACTGGCCTACTCTCAGTATAACTGGCCTACTCTCAGCATAACTGGCCTACTCTCAGTATAACTGGCCTACTCTCAGTATAACTGGCCTACTCTCAGTATAACTGGCCTACTCTCAGCATAACTGGCCTACTCTCAGTATAACTGGCCTACTCTCAGTATAACTGGCCTGCTCTCAGTATAACTGGCCTACTCTCAGTATAACTGGCCTACTCTCAGTATAACTGGCCTACTCTCAGTATAACTGGCCTACTCTCAGTATAACTGGCCTACTCTCAGTATAACTGGCCTACTCTCAGTATAACTGGCCTACTCTCAGCATAACTGGCCTACTCTCAGTATAACTGGCCTACTCTCAGTATAACTGGCCTACTCTCAGCATAACTGGCCTACTCTCAGCATAACTGGCCTACTCTCAGTATAACTGGCCTACTCTCAGTATAACTGGCCTACTCTCAGTATAACTGGCCTACTCTCAGTATAACTGGCCTACTCTCAGTATAGCTGGCCTACTCTCAGTATAACTGGCCTACTCTCAGTATAGCTGGCCTACTCTCAGTATAACTGGCCTACTCTCAGTATAACTGGCCTACTCTCAGTATAGCTGGCTTACTCTCAGTATAACTGGCCTACTCTCAGTATAGCTGGCCTACTCTCAGTATAACTGGCCTACTCTCAGTATAACTGGCCTACTCTCAGTATAACTGGCCTACTCTCAGTATAACTGCGCAGTAATTCTGCACGCTTATACGTCAAATTAATAACATTAAAATTAAAAGCGTGCAGAAAATTTTTACAATTTATATAATGCAATTTGTATGGTTTATCTAGGTTTAATAATGTGAAAAAACTCTGTTAACGTAGTTGATTTAGGAGAGAGTTTTGGAGACGTTAATTGCTGCCCATACTGGGTTAACCTCGGATTTTACTATAGATCAGCTTGTTATAAATTTAGAAAAAAACTATGTAAGTGTATGTGTAAGTTGTATAAACTTGGATAAGTTGCACTGTATTGGTAGGTATCACACCTTCCCCTTATTGCTTCCTTATTCTAGACCTTCCCCTTCCTCTCATTGACCTTTCTCTAACCCTTCCTCTGAGAACCTCCCCTCGTTCTCCTCTCCCCTTTCCATCCCACTCAATCTCTTCTCTTTCCTTTCCTCCTGCTCCATGCCATCCTCCCCCTACCCTTCTTTCCCATCTTTCCTCTCCCTTCTTCTGTCTTACCCTCCCCTTCCCCTTCTCTCACATCCTCTCCTTCCCCTCCTCTCCTTCTCTACCACCACATTCAAAATGAGGTCATGACATGATTTACGTTTGTGATTACCTATTTGCAGTTAACAGGAGTTGAGCTCCGTTCCTGGTATTCCATCATCAGGTATTTCATTTTTTCGTATTTCATCTTCTAGTATTCTAACTACAGGTATTTCATCTAATATTCCATTTGCAGGTATTTTATCTCCTGGTATTCCATCTGCAGGTATTTTATGTCCTGGTATTCCATCTGCAGGTATTTTATCTCCTGGTATTCCATCTGCAGGTATTTTATGTCCTGGTATTCCATCTGCAGGTATTTTATCTCCTGGTATTCCATCTGCAGGTATTTTATCTCCTGGTATTCCATCTGCAGGTATTTTATCTCCTGGTATTCCATCTGCAGGTATTTTATCTCCTGGTATTCCATCTGCAGGTATTTTATCTCCTGGTATTCCATCTGCAGGTATTTTATCTCCTGGTATTCCATCTGCAGGTATTCTATCTCCTGGTATTCCATCTGCAGGTATTTTATCTCCTGGTATTCCATCTGCAGGTATTTTATCTCCTGGTATTCCATCTGCAGGTATTTTATCTCCTGGTATTCCATCTGCAGGTATTTTATCTCCTGGTATTCCATCTGCAGGTATTTTATCTCCTGGTATTCCATCTGCAGGTATTCTATCTCCTGGTATTCTTTTCTCTGGTATTCCGTCTCTATGTATTCTCTTTTCAGAATATTTTTGACAAATATTTCAAAGTTTCTTGCGGATAGGGTGCACTAAAGACGTGTAGATAAAACGTTCTTGTTATCTACCACTCCATTTATAAAGACGTGTAGATAAAACGTTCTTGTTATCTACCACTACTTGTTGATTTTGTAGTTTAAACAACTTGTGTTGGTGAAGGAAGGTAAGAACAGTAATATAAGAGTGTTGTCAGTGTATGTTTGCCTAAGAAAGCCGTGGTTTTATGATTCCTTTTATGCGTAGTTTGTGGTTATGTGGTGTGTGTACCTTGTGGTTATGTGGTGTGTGTACCTTGTGGTTATGTGGTGTATGTGTAGCTTCGTGTGGTTATGTGGTGTGTGTGTAGCTTCGTGCGATTATGTGGTGTGTGTGTGTGCAGCTTCGTGTAGTTATGAGGTGTGTGTTGTGTGTAGCTTCGTGTAGTTATGTGGTGTATGTGGCTTGGTGTGATTATGTGGTATGTGTGTAGCTTGGCGTGGTTATGTGGTGTGTGTGTGTAGCTTGGTGTGGTTATGTGGTGTGTGTAGCTTGCTGTGGTTATGTGGTATGTGTGTAGCTTGGTGTGGTTATGTGGTGTGTGTGTGTGTGTGTAGCTTGGTGTAGTTATGTGGTGTATGTATCTTGCTGTGGTTATGTGGTGTGTGTGTAAGTTGCTGTGGTTATGTGGTGTGTGTGTGTAGCTTGCTGTGGTTATGTGGTGTGTGTGCGTAGCTTAGTGTGGTTATGTGGCATGTATCGCTTGGTGTGGTTATGTGGTGTATGTGTGTGTGTGTATGTAGCTTGTTGTGGTTGTGTGGCGTGTATAGCTTTGGGAGGTGTGTGTGTGTGTGTGTGTGTGTGTGTGTGTGTGTGTGTGTGTGTGTGTGTGTGTGTGTGTGTGTGTGTCTGTCTGTCTGTCTGTCTGTCTGTCTGTCTGTCTGTCTGTCTGTCTGTCTGTCTGTCTGTCTGTCTGTGTGTTGGAGGGGATGTGTGGGTTGATGTAGGCGAGTGGTGACCTGTGTTCTCCGGAGGTGGATAGATGATAGGTCAGCATGTCATTGGCCAGTAGGTCTACTGGCGTGCTCCTCCTCTGTGGTAAGTACTGTTAGAAGGTCAGTAGAAATAGTATCAAAGCATTATCATTACTCCTTGTATCCTTTCTCAATTCATTTCCCTGTCTTGCTGATCAAAGAGAAAATTAGTGTCAGGAAAGCCGGCTTACTGCATGATGTTCAGGTTGATGATACAGTTAAGGTTGACATTTGGCCTCATGTCGTACATGTTTTCAGGTACGATCATCAAACTAGTTCATTTGACTTCTCTAGGCTTCCCTGTAGGCCTAGGTTTTCTGCAGTAATCTTTTTGTAATCCTCCTTTGCATTTTTTATTTTTAGCTACATGTATTTCTTAAGGTTCATTATTAACTTTCTTGTTCCTTTCACTTTCACCAAAACTCCCTCAAGACGGCGCTACACCTGAACTGTGGCTCGTGCAGGACGTTCTCAGTTGTTCACTCATTTGACCTATTCTAGGGCGCTCCAGTCTAGCTGTCTCCCTGCTCATTGTTTATAGTAGTTACTCTTATTTCACCGCAGTATCACACTCGCTTCCACAACACTCGCATCCCTCTCTCGGAAGTGATTCACTAGGATGAACACGCTGAAACCGGAGGGAGTAGTTTGTGTGTGTGTTTTGTAGCCTTGTATATATTTGTGAGCGTGTGAGGTAGTAATTTGCATATTAACGTACGGATAAACAAACTGATGCGTGTCTGTATTTACAGGAATTAACACAAACCGGACAGACACAGACATAAATACAGGCAGAGACAGACACACATAAACAGACAAGCATATATAAAGTCACAGAAAAAGACAGATATAAAGACAGACATGGTAGATTAGATAGACGTAGACAGATGTAAAAAAGACAAGATAAACATAGACATGACAGAGAAAACAGAAAAGACAAATAAATAAGTCTGGCAGATAAAATACAGAGAAGTCTGATAGATAAGACACAGATGAGACAGACGACAGACAGAGAAGCAGGTAGACAGTTGCACAGCCCCGACACCTCCACCTTCCCTGGTCAAGTTCTCACTGGAAAAATTGTGCAATTTCGAGTCTTATAATTAGGAATCTGATGAGCGACTTTCCCCAGGTCCTCCCCAAATTGGGAATTCCTCTCCCGTTTGCATAATTTTATGATGGTGTGAGTATGATGGAGTGGGTATGGAGTGAATGTGATGGAGTGGATGGGATGAAGGAGTAAGCTTGAGGGAGGGAACAACAATTATCGTATTTAATGTCTGTGTTAGTTTGCCACTGTCTCCCCCGCCCCTCCCTCTCTGGCTGATTGCTGCCTTCCTAGTTTGCAGACGTGCCCATACTTAGCTCCCAAGAATTAACGGATTACTCTGCGCAAACTCGCATAATGCACTGTTGTCTAGGCTTTAGATTACTGATAACTAGAATCCCGAAATCCCTTCATCATTCAGTTTGATTGTGAGCTACGGTGTTTAGTTTATATGTACCATAGTTATTGTACCTTACATTCGTCTACATAAAACTATCTCTGCCACCTTTCTGACCACAGCAGCATATTCAGATCTTCCGGTAGCTCTCTTGTGTCCTCATCAGAATTGATGTGACAGCCTATTTTAGTGGTTTGGTTAGGTTAGGTAAGGTTTATCAGAAAACAGGACAGGTCTTTGTCATACCAGTATGATGACCTGCAGCTGGAAGTTTTGGTCATCTGA
Source organism: Cherax quadricarinatus (assembly GCF_038502225.1). Lineage (NCBI taxonomy): Eukaryota > Metazoa > Arthropoda > Malacostraca > Decapoda > Parastacidae > Cherax > Cherax quadricarinatus. Next base: position 3,200,111 of record NC_091322.1, on the reverse strand, counting down.
CCGAGACCCTCCGCTGGCTTACCGGTCCACCCCTTTTAAAATTATGGTTACGATTATAACCATTTTAATACTGCTACTACTACTCTATTTTAGTGTCATCGACAAACTTTCCTGTGTCACTATTCCTTCACTTACGCCGTTTATATATTGTGAATAATTTGTTTTCGCCCTAACCTGTAAAATTTATTCCTGGAATTTTATTGGCATCCTCTTACGTATAAACTGTTAAAAATGGCGCACATTTCTTTGTAACTGTAAGTTGATCTTCAAGTTCATAGAGACACTGGCCAGCATCCCTATATCAAATAATGAGTCATTCATGTCTGGTTGGCTTGATCTTGCAAAGCACTGCAATAAAGATATAAGAAATGACACCATTAGCGTAACCCATGGTGAGAGTGAGCACATCCTGGCTCCCAGCACCGGAACTGATCCTGATACCGGTGGTTCTGATGAGTCTAGTTCCAAAACTGATGCAGCTTCTGATTTAGGTCCAGTCACAGGTACTGGTAATGCTAGTGACGACGACCCTGATGGTACTAGGGTGGGTATAGATGTTTAAACTAGTGACGTTGGTGGTAGCACTAGTGCTGGTACTGCTGTAATTGTTGGCTATAGTTCTGGTACAGATTTAGAAATTGCTCCGGGTGGAAACTCGGAACACCAAAACTCCCACTAACGGAAACCTTAAGGGGCACGTAAGTTCCCCCGTCTTCTAATAACATGTTCATTTTTCCACTATAATCTACCTTGTCCATAATTACTATAGTGAAAAAATGAACATGTTATTAAAAGACTGGAGAACTTAAGTGTTCCTTAAATGTATAGATTCTATTCTTGGGGCATTTACAAATATAGAACTACTCGGTCTAACAGAGTGGGAACCTAACCATACCACGGGTGGGGTTAGAACCCGCGAACAGACTCATAAAACTCCAGAGCGACACGTTAGCCACTGGGCCAGCTAGCTATAATAAGATTCATCCAACTAGGTATATTTCTACACCGTAGGAATGTTAGCATAGGCACCACTGTCAATACAAATGGAAGTTTTTACAGACGAATCTCCCGCTGTATATGCCTGTATATACAACCATCGCGTGAAATGTCGAAATCTCCTGAATAAAGACACGTTTCGTTCCAGGTCTTGCAAGCTCTTTCACCTTAAAATGTGCCATAGTTCAGTAAACGATGGGTAAAGTTATGAACTAAACTTTTAAAGTAAGCTCACAAATAACTCATTCGACTCGACTGGACATCACTGTTGCTTCTGCCCTAGAAAGATGAACCCCAGCCCTTGCATACATATGTTTGTCATAGAAATGGTCCCAATTTTCAATTAATGGCATTCCAAGTTCTTTACAGTACTTGGCTAGCCACCGGGTAACACCAGTTCCCTTAGAAATCCATTCACTGCCCACTTCTCTTCTAGCTGAAATGCTATATATGATCTCAGTCCCTCCCTTCGACCTAATTTAATTTATTGCTGTCCTGTACTGGGTTATAACTCTTGCCTCCAACATTTTCCAATATTTTCACCAGCACTGAGGCAAATAATGGGGTTACCCCCGTTACCTGACATTATAACATCTAACCTTCTATATCATCAACATCAGCTCCAGGAAAAGGAACCCTCTGTCTCACCTTCCTATCCGTGTTACAGAATGCTCGGTATTTGTATCTAGTTTGTGAGTCCCCCAACAACACGTTTTATGATTTGATGTAGAATAAGTCAGAAGAGATTCTCAAAAGATACCTCTAATTGAGAAAATTACAAGATAACAGAAGGAGACTGGTAATTACAGTGTCATAGTATGATGTAGACTGCTACATAGTCTAGTCAAGGCTCTAAACCAGAGACTTGTGGACCTGAGTGAAATTAACGATGTTCTCATGTAGGCTACTCTATGTTGAACTGTGTGGGATTACTTCGGTAGTGACATAATCTTGTTAAAGCATGATGGTCTTCATTTCAGCAATGTAGGTAATGCAAGATTAGGGTGAATCTTGCAGGATGGGCTGTTCATAGTGGAGAGAGTGAGGGTGGAGAGGGGGACTTTGACAGTGAAGGGAAGGGAAAGTTACAGAGGAGAGAGCGAGAGAACAGACAGCTTGCCACAAAGAAGTCAGCTAACCAGAGGGTCATGGAATTTAAGCAAATTAATTCAGCAGGGATAGACCAGTACTCATAACAAAGGTGGAACAATTCTGTACGTCAAGAATGAACTACATATGACAGCAGTTCATGATGCAATTACTACATCATAAACTGCTACATCATATCCTACTACATTATAGTAGGATATGACTGTGTTTAGAAATCCAGGATTAAAGGCTCAATAAATTATACTCATTACAGTTGATTGCCCCTGAAATGTACTCAGGAGGATGATGACCATTCGTATGATGAAATTAAAGCAATAAGTATGAACAAAGAGGTGATATTAGTTGGTGGCTTTAACGTATGTAACCTGCAAGACTAGGAGGTCGCCAGAGTCGTAAACATCATGGAGGACAACTTTTAAACTCCAGTTGTCACTCCGAGCAAGAATATTTTGGATCTTGTTCTGACCACAGAATGTGAGTGACTTTTTAGTCATGCGAGACAGGAGAGTCCAGGAAACAAAGATCACAACATTTGATTCAGAATGATCACAAACTGTGAGATCCAAAATAACAATACGATTGTTCCCAGTTAAAAAGGCGATAACTTTCATTAGATGCGCCGCGATCTCAGTAACTGGATCGAAGTACCAAATTCGTAACATATTTAAAACATATTTAAAATAAAAAAATTCTAGGCATCGAGAAGGTAAACATACTAAAATCAGCTTAAAAACCATAGACTGAAATCATAGAAAAAACGTAAATGTGTATTAGAAATTCAAAGTGACTGGTAACCTCGAAGATCATTCTGACTACATGCGGTGAGAAAGCAAGAAAAGGATCAGAGAAGCTAAACAAGAATTTTAAAGTCGAATTCCACAAAACTTCAAAAATAATTCGAAAGTATTCTTCAGATTCGTCAGGGAACAAAAAATAAAGGTAAACTCATCAATAGGACCAATAACTAGCAGTAACAGATAGTAGCAGGTATATGGCGTTAATATTCAACTCATCCTTCAGGACTGTAATTACAGCTGAACCTGATACCACCGTCCCTAGGCAGCAAAATTTGTTTACAGGGTCTTGACACCGACAAACTAAGTATATACGAAATTTGCAGCCTTGACATAAGAAAATACCTGGACAAGGTTAGTATTAATAAATCAAGTGTACCAGATGAAAAACTTATCAGAGATATAAAAAAATGTAGATTAATCGCTTACCTATTAAGAGTAATATTTAAGAAATCATTAGGAGGTAAGATTCCAATAGACTGGAAACTATCAAAGTTGCACTCCCCGTTTTTAACGTCAGTTTGAATTAAACAAATGTAGACCATAGGAGACAATATAATTAATTTTGGGACAAATAATCTAAAATCCGGAAACCAACATGGATTCTGCGACAAAAGCTCACGCCTGACTAGCTATGTCGAATTTTTCAATTAAATGTACAAAATTTAGGGTGGAAAGCCTCAACGGTTATTGTATATCTAGATTTCCAGAAGACTATCAGCAAGGTGCCTCATGTAAGGTAGACGGCTAAAATAAAGCATATGGTATTGGGGATAAAGTTCATGCCTGATGAGATAAAGTTCATGCCTGTTGACTGACTCATAGACAGGAAACACAGAATGATACTCAACAAAGAGGTGTCTGAGTGGCTTCCCTTCAAGAGTGGAGTTCCAGAGTGATTGTTTTTTGGTTCATTCCTCTTCATAATGTACATAAATGATCTCGGGGTACGGCTAACATCCAAGACAACAAAATTTTAAGATAACACCAAATTAGAAAAAAAGTGCAGCAACCAAAGCATATTGAGTATTAAGTGTTCTGGACAGGTTACCACTGTGGTCGATGTGTTAGATAGAAGTGCCAGTTTATCGGCTAGCACCAAGCTAACCAAATGCCCGGTTTTATACATACCAAACTAATAGTATTTTTAAGGGACAATTTTTATGAAGTCTCAGAGCACTCTCCTCCCTTTTTTTTCTTCTTTTAGACATAGAGACCACGGTATCTTATTCAATCTTTTAAGATACTGAATGGCTTTGTTATTCATGTGTCAGATCAACCAGGCTGTGATTGATATGTGGGACTGCAGGTCAGCAGCAGCAACAGCGTGGTTGACCAGGCAAGCACCAGACCAGCCTGGCCCATGACCGGGCAATAGATGCATCATGAACGTATACAAAGTATTCATTTGCAAACAGAATCATACCAGAATTGAATAAACTACCTGCTAAAGCAGTAAACGCTAAGACAAGACAACCATTCAAGAACCGGCTGCGCAAAGTACATTACAGGCATAGGATTTAACTAAATACATTGTGCTGTAGTGGGAGGAGTTACCACAGTCTTCAGGACCTACAAGCTCATTATAACTAGCAGTCAAAGATTGCCGAGTCAGCTCACATTGTGTTGTATGTCAGAAAGCCTGATAATGAGTTTGCGACCAGGAGGGTGTAAGTTATGGTGGAGGAGGACAGGAGCGAAATGTTAATTAGCCCATTCTCCACCTCATTCACTATACCCACACCAAGCCCAGGCAGACTATCACATTCAGTAGATGGAGCAATCTGAAGTCAACAGATTTCTGATTTTTTTAAATGGCTGCACCAGGGTGATCAGTTGACAACGAGGCAACCAAGTCAGTATTAGCAGTAGTGATTGAAGTAGAGGGTTGGGCTGGTGGCAGCCAGAAGTAGAACCAGTGGAACACACGGCTGTGTGATAGACAGTGGAATAACACTAGCAGTTTAATATAGTAAGGGTAGTTCACGTTTTCCATTTAGTTTCATCTCTCCTGTAAATTCCATGCCATTTTTTCCAGTATGGTAATGGAATATTTTTCCCGTGTTTCATGCAGCAGTGGCTGGAAGGAGTGGTGGGTGGGGAGAAAGCCTTCTGCTTTTCTATCCTTGTCTTATACACCTAGATAATACACGATAGTCCCTAATCTAGGTAGCAGTACTTATTTCTTCTGAATAGATAGCCTATGTGTGGACTTCGAATCACTCCTTCCACTCTCTCTTCTCTCTCCCTCCCTTTCTCTCCCTCCCTTTCTCTCCCTCCCTTTCTCTCCATCCCTTTCTCTCCCCCTTCTCACTCTCTCCCTCCCTTTCTCTCCCCCTTCTCACTCTCTCCTCCCTTCTCTTTCCTCCCTCCCCTCCTCCCTCTCCCTCCTTCCCTCACTGATCTCTAAATCTCCTGGCCAATAAAAGGAAATACAACCCACTTACCTGGAATTGATCTCTGGTTCATTTGGTTGGAAATTCTGTTATTAACTTGAGATTCCTGCTCTCTTAGAGTACTACGATACGAGGAAAGCTCTCTTTCTTCCACGGTAATGGCGCTGAGGAGCCGCGGGTACCTTCCAAAGCTATGTTGACAACAGGAGGTGTGTGTGTGTGTGTGTGTGTGTGTGTGTGTGTGTGTGTGTGTGTGTGTGTGTGTGTGTGTCAGGAGTGCGACGTTTTGTTATATGGGGGCAAGAATTACGTTCACTTTGCACGAGGCTGAGGTTCAGCTTGACGTGACAGGAGTTAACGTCAGAGGCATAAGTTGCGTCATACGTAGCAGTAGTTACGTCAGTCATACGTGGCAGTAGTTACGTTATGCCTGGCAAACCAGTTGTCCACGCATGAATGCCCCTAAGCCGTGCTTACAATAATAAATTACATTTGCAAAAAAAAAAAAATTAAGTAATTTAGAGTTACCTTGGATATGTTACAGTATACCGGCATACACCGCCACAGCAGATATAATATGTGGCAGGTATGTCATGATAGTATGTCACCATAACTGATATATGTGTGAAGGGCTAACACCTGATAGTCTTCACACTCACCACCCTGTGACTACAAGGCGTGAAGACGCATGAGTTTGCCTTCACATGCTACAGACCTTGTGCTTGCATTCACAATCTCTCTCTCTCTCTCTCTCTCTCTCTCTCTCTCTCTCTCTCTCTCTCTCTCTCTCTCTCTCTCTCTCTCTCTCTCTCTCTCTCTCTCTCTCTCTCTCTCTCTCTCTCTCTTTCTCTCTCTCTCACCTACCTAACGTTTACCATAATGTCGATTTCCGGGGGAGGGGGGGAAAGAGGTCACAGTCCCTGCTGCCCGGTCCCAGACTCCCGGTTGTTGGCCGGATAGACATGGTTGCTAATACCTACCACACGCAGTCAATATATGCACCACAGCCTGGCTGATCAGGACCTGACTTGAGGCAGTTATCGAGTTCTTTGAAGAAAGCCAGATGCTTGTTAGCAATTTCCCTCTTGCATGAAGGGAAGGTGTGCTCATCGCACTCCTGCTTTTTATTGGAGGCTTTTTGCATCGTCTGGCAGATCTCTTGCTCTCATATTTGGTGATTACTGCGTGCAGATTAGAGACCAGTCCTCCAAGATTTTTCAGGTGTGAATAATCATTTGCCTTTCTCAACTACGTTCCAAGGTGTACAATTCAAGGGACTTCAAACGTTAGTAGTCGTTCAGATGCTTGATTGAATCTTTACAAGTAGTGAAGGTTCTCCACGTTTTCTAGTTTGCAGTCTGCCATGCTTTGTAAGGGGCTCTTAGTGTACAGCAATATTCCATGCTGGAGAGAGTGTTATTGACTAAGCATCTCTTGTTTTGAATGTTCTTGTTATCCAGCCTTTCTCTTTCCTTGTAGTAGCGATAGCAACATTGTTGTGATCTTTGAATGTGATATCCTCTAACATCGTCACTTCCAAGTCTCGCATACTGAGCTCCCACTCGAGTGAATGGAAAACATTAGGGACGTGTTTCCATAAGACACCTGCTGTCCCTGTCTCTGTTCACCCATCAGTTTAAAATGGGTACCTGGGTGTTAGTCGACTGGTGTGGGTCGCATCCTGGGACAAAACTGACCTAATGTGTCCGAAAGGGTTTCTGTAAAGTAGTATGTCATTGATGTCAGCTAGGAATGTATACCTTGTACATGTACTTGCAGTAAATAAAGATATTATTATTATTATTATTATTATTATTATTATTATTATTATTATTATTATTATTATTATTATTATTATTGTTGTTGTTGTTGTCTTGTACTGTTTCAGTCTTTATTTCCTCATTTCTTTCCTAGTGGAGCAACTGAAAATTTTCCTCATTAAAAATAATATTGTCTGTGGCCCATTGGAAGACTTAGTTTATATTTGTCCAAAGATTCGCTCTACTCTCTATGGACACCATTCTTATAAAAATTATGGTATCAACAAAGATACTATGATGTATGTCTTTGTCTTCGTCAGATATAAGATTAAGAAACAGACGTGGGGCGAGTACCGTGCCTTGAGAAAGAGAGCTTTTCACTGTGGCAGCCTCCGACTTAAACTATGTTTTTTTGCTTCTGCTGCTGCTGGTCTCTGGGTTCTATTTATTAAGAAGTTAAATATCCACCCGTCTACTTTTCTAGATATTTCCTCGGCAAACATTTTGCTTGCTAATACATTATGGTCGCACTTGTACAATGCAGCTACGAGAAGAAGTTGGATGTCCTAGCTCTAAGTGAAACAAAGCTGAAGGGGGTAGGTGAGTTTCAGTGGGGAGAAATAAATGAGATTAAGCCAGGAGTATCTGAGAGAGTTAGAGCTATGGAAGTGGTAGTAATAATGCTGAAGGATCAGTTATGGAAGGAGAAAAGGGAATATAAATTCAAGGATTATGTGTATTAAAATAAGAGTCCGATGCGAAAAGTGGGTCATAGTGTGTATGCACCTGGAGAAGAGAAAAATGTAGAGGAGAGAGAGAATATAAGATCATAAAGAAGGAACACTGCAGCAGCCCTACTGGCCCATGCGAGGCAGGTCCAAGTCACCTCCGGGCTTAGACCAATGACCCACCTAGTCAGATCAGGTCATGTCACATCCACTTAAGGAAGGGGCACGGCATCAGACCTATTAGCACAAGCTAATAGGTCAGGTCCAACTCACACCCACTCATGTATTTATCCAACATATTTTTATAACTACACAACGTCTTAGCTTCTATGACGGTACTCGGGAGTTTGTTCCACTGATCCACAATTCTGTTAGCAATCCAGTGCTTTCCTATATCATTCTTGAATCTGAATTTTTCCAACTTAAAGCCATTGCTGCGAGTCCTCTCTAGGCTAGATATTTTTAGCACGCTATTTACATCCCCTTTATTCCTATTTTCCATTTATACACCTCAATCATATCCCCCCATAATTCTGCGCCTTTCTAGAGAGTGCAGATTCAGGATGTTAAACTCCCCTGCATATATATATATATATATATATATATATATATATATATATATATATATATATATATATATATATATCAACACTGCAACTAGCCGAGGACTCCAACCCGTGTCGTTTTGGCCCGCCTCATTGTGAGCGAAAATCACATGACGCTCTAACCCACAGGGCCACTCAATCCTACAAGAATGACGCACAAGCAGAACTGTTTTACCATGATCTGAGGACATACGGTGGTGTGAATGCCTCTGAGCTAATTTCATTCTACTCCCCGTTTGGTGTACTAGCCTCCACAAGCAGTATATATATTACTGTAACCACGAGCGAGTGATATTTAATCAGTAACAACACTGCGACTAGCCGAGGACTCGAACCCATGTCGTTTTGGCCTGCCTCATGGTGAGCGAAAATCACATTAGACACTAACCCACAGGACCATTCAGTCCTACAAGAATCACGCACCCAGCAGAGCTAGGTGTTTTACCGTGATCCGAGGACATACGGTTGTGTGGGTGCCTCTGAGCGAATTTCCTTCTCCCCATTTGGGGTACTAACCTCCACAAGTAGTATATATATTTTTGTAGCCACGAGTAAAATGAAATTAGGTGACAGGCACCCACACCACCGTATGTCCTCGGATCACGGTAAAACACCATGATGACATAACTGATTAAAGATGTATGAAGCTTTGAAGAGATGGAAAAAAACCTCTGTAGTATGTGCGTCAGACAATACCAACTCTAGAAACAAGAGGAATAACAGTAATGATGGCGATTAGTTTATAGTCTCCACGTAAGATAAGCAACACAGCAGAGAAGAATAGATCTTGGAGGCAGCATCAGAGAGAGCAAAGATTTTAATTATAGTTGACTTGTACATAAAGTGACAGGATAAACTGGGATTCTCGCAGAGGGCGAGGAACATTGAGAGTGGAGCATGTAGAACAGTGATTCTCAACAAGGGGGAAACTTACCCCTTGGGGGTAAAAAATTACTTGGCGAGGGGTAAATATATGATGTACCTTCCAAGTGCTTGTTCCTTTTGTCTCTACATACTTATGTGAATCAGGGTTCTTAAGTTTAGTAGCGATGAAGACAAAGGCCAGGAACCGATTGAAAGCCGATGACGATATGAGAGTAACAGTGTCATCAACAGCTCCTCGAATAAACAAACTAATTGACTCAGTGAATCAGCAGTGTTCCCACTGAAAATGTTTCTGGCGTTTCTGTTCAGTTTTATTTTTTGTGATAAAAATGGACTGTATAATTATTTCTTTAGAAAAGAATGTTTTATTTGTTTTTATTTTTGGCGATACGAATGTATATTGCTATTTGATGCAAAACTTGAATAATTTTTTTTCTGACTTTGTTTTTCTGTCCCTTTATGATGGCGATAATTTTCTTGTGTGTTAGGGGGTAAATGGAGAAATACATCAAGCCGAGGGGATTAGTGATGGTGGAAAAGTTGAGAATTCATGATGTAGAAGATACCATAAGACTGTAGTAAGGATGAATCAGCAAGATTTGATTTGGTGTTTTACACTAATTGAAGCATAAAGGAAATAGAACATAAGGAGCCAATGAATGCATCGTCTACAATACTCATGTAACACGCATTTAGAAGACTGAAACTTAGTCACTTGTTCATGGACCATGAACGAGTGCGAGCCCCCTCAAGGGAGGTTCCTTGACGCTGGTGAGGGGCTCTTGATCTAGGGAATCGGATCTGTGTTCAGTTTCCCTGAATTGAGCCTGAATACCTTCCATTACCCCCCCCCCCACCACCACCACTTGCGCTGCATGATCCAACGGGTTTAGCGCTCCCCATGATTATAATAAGTGCGAGTTATTTGTGTATTGTTCCAACTACGGCATTGTGACTTTATTCTTAATCATGATTCTATTCTTTTTCAGAGAAATGCTAGAAAAGCTGTGACAACAGAGAAATGTTAGAGAAACCTTACTATAAGAGAGGTAATTAAACAGGAATGAGTAGTTGAGTGAAGTATTGTGGGGAAGATAAATGGAAGGAAAGACAGCAGATGAGAAGGCAGAGAAATTGTTTCAGTATCTTAGGAAGTAGAGCTAACAGTTATGGGCAGGAAGATGTTATAGTGCAAAACAAGTTTTTGTTTAGACAATGTTCTGCCTTGAGAGAAACATTGTCCAAATAAATACTTAATCTGCATAAATCTCACTAGTATGCCAGAGTGATTTGAACCAGTAAGAAATGGAATACTTTGGTTTGCGAACAAGTTCAGCGAGGCAAAGGCTGGAAGTAAAAGGGCTTGGAAAACATATAGGTGGAGGACGGAAGAGAATAAACAGAGCCTGAGCTGGATGCAGAGGCATACTGTTGACAGTGATAATGAGAAAACATAGATGCAGAGAAAGCTTTTACTGTGACAGCGTTTCTCTATACAGACTTTGACGAAGCTCTACGCAGAGGGAAACATTGCCGCAATGAAAACTCAGTCTGCACCTATGACTGTTCTCCAGAGCTTAAGCTGTTATATAACCATATTAAGCAGAAAATAACAGTAATAAGACCCAAGGAGAGAGTTGAACTAACAGGAAACTGACAGATGGCTCCAACTTCATCCTGTTCCCTACTTGTATGTTTCATAACAATAAAAATGCTTTCAAATGAGCTGATGTAGGTAACAGCTCTTAACTTGCCAATAAAGTTAGGAATCCTTAATTTGTCAATAGCTTGTCAATAAAGTTAGGAATCCTTAACCAAAATTTGTCAAATCCTGTGTAAAAAAAGGGGGGGGGGGAGTATGCCAAGACATGAGCAAAAGGTTTAAAGAGGTTTTTACTGAAGATTCATAGGAGATATGTTTCCTTCAGCAGAAAAAGCGGTAGAGGCGCGATCCTCCCTCTGTTAAAGCCTGGTCTTTGATCATCCAGGTTGTTGGTATGCCTGGGCTTGCTAGCTAGACTACCTTAATTTTAATCATTGTTAAATGAAGAGCATCTTGTGAGCCGCCGACCTGCTCATGTATGATTGATGATGATGACGATGCAACATCTGTTGGATGCAAAAAGAATCATGCCAAGATGAAGATTATAATTATATATTATACACGGAAATGTTCATACTCTTGAACAATGTAAATAATCACATGAATATCTGTATTAATTCTCCATGTTACTGTTCATAAAAGTGAGGATCAAAAGTGTTTTTCGGTTGCATTTTCTAAAACATATTTAAACCTATGGAACAGACTCCTGCAAATTATACAAAATGCTCAGAAATTAATTCTGAACAACAATCACCTTACTCCGTATACATGGGATAAAGCAGTTCCAAGCAAGAGGACACACAGTATCTGAAATATGTCAAACTTGGTGGGGACAAAAATGTTTTCCATTCTGAAAAATTCCCTTTAGGTGGGGAAACTGGCATGGCCGTCATGGGATTCCAAACATTGTTGAGACTAACTAACCGAAAATCGTTGTAGTTTTTACTTTCTCTGTTTGGAAGTCAACCTTTTATCTGGCTCATCAACTGCAGGACAGATGGTACTGTGTAGTGTGTATGTAGCCAGCTGGTGCTATTGTTAACTGTGTTGTTTACTGACAATTATATCACACAGTAATGTGGTATTGTTCACTGTTTGTGCTGCTTGCTGACAGTATCATTCAGTGATGGTAATGTTCACTGTTATATTGTTCATTGATGATATTGTCCAATGTTTATATTGCCCAGTGATGGTAATATTCACTGTTAATATTGCCCAGTGATGATAATATTCACTGTTAATATCACCCAGTGATGGTAATATTCACTGTTAATATTGCCCAGTGATGGTAATATTCACTGTTAATATTGCCCAGTGATGGTAATATTCCCTGTTAATATCACCCAATGATGGTAATATGGTAAGGTGTTCAGGCCTTGGATTCCTCTCGCTTCCTGAATTATATTTTATCAGGCTTACTTACGTCGATGCATTTTCTTGCCGGTATTCTATACACACTACCATGTTTCCCGTTCTCGAAGGAATTATTTCAGTGTACAGATATGGTATCGGTTCCTTTAGCATCTTTTATCTATAAATTAGGTATACATTTCTCTATGGAATTTAGTTGGTATCAATAATTTAAGCGCACGTTCTTCATATAGGCAGTTCCCTTTGGTTTTGAAAGGGGTTGTTAGTGTGCAATAATATTCCAGTCTAGAGAGTTCAAGTGCCTCATTAGTGTCGCCACTTGCTTGTAATATCTTGATTTGAGGGTTCTTGTTTTGCAGCTGATCATTTTATTTGCGCAAGACTAGTGGAGTACTGGAGTACCCTTGCTTGGTAGGTCTAATTCACACTCACTGTCTGTTGATGAGTTCAGCTGTGCTTTGTATGGTTATATTTTTGTTCATAAAAATTTCCATAGCTGAGTAGCGAGGAAATGTCCTCGTTGAGCGTCGTATTGTTAGGTGTGGTTGACTGGAAGACTTGATCTACACCAGCTTGGAGGGTTGTTGTGTCAGTGGTGTACGGCACCCATGTTAACTAACGTAGCCTTTGTAAACGATGATGCACTGCTTTGGTGTGTTTATAGAGAGAGAGAGAGAAGACTGATGAGGGAGGAAGAAGAGTGAGAGAATACTACTGGAGGAGGAAGAGAAGATTACGGAGAGAGATTTCTGACGACGAATCCTAGAGAGAGAGAAAGCAAGCACACAAGCACTGCTTCTCCCTCGTGAAATTTCTCCTTCGCTGACCTCTCCTTATGCCGTTTTTTACTTGTCATGGTGGATTTAACAAGGAAGGAGAGAATATAGGGAAGGAATAGGGAAGAAAATTTGCAATATATGGGTAAGAAGTAGTTATGACTCTGATCGTGGGTTCTATATCCGCCCGTGGTATGGTTTTTTAAGTAGTTATAAACTGATGGAAGGGGGTGAGCGACTGTGGGAGTTTTTAGCTGGAAAGAATAAAGGAAGGGATGAGAAGGGAAATGCAGAAACGGCTAGAAGGGACGGAGGGGACTTCCTAGGAAGAGTTGGGATGGGACATCCTAGGAAGAGATGGGATGGGACGTCCTAGGAAGAGTTGGAAGGGAAAGCATAGCGATATCAGAAGCTGTTATCAGCCAGGGTTTCATGAAATGTTGTTTCCTAGCATTCCTTCATGTAGTCGAAATTATGTCCGTGGCTGCTATTTGAATTCATCTTGGGCCTGGAGCATAACCTAGGAATAAGAGAAAGGAAAATAAGGAAATGGGCTAGGAGGGAGAACTAGAGGACCGAGATGGAAAAGGGTGTAGGGGAAGTATTAGTAGACGTGGTTGTAAGAGGGATTACAACCATACATGCCCAGGAATGTTTCAGCGAGATGGAAAAAGGCAGAAAATAGCAAGATTTCCCTCCACCTCAGAGCCTTACTTGCCACATACCTTGCGATCTTTGGTGACGGTATTATGTACCATGGGTTGCACATGTGTCTAATTCTACATCTTGTCGATATTGTATACCATTTATGTACACCAGATCTATTGTTCATCAAGATTCACCAAGACAAGCGTTTGCTTGTGTTATACCTACACTGGTATAACCTGGCTCTGATGAACAGTGGCTGGTGTTCCTGGCTCTGATGAGGAGTGGCTGGTATCCCTGTCTATGATGAACTGTGGGTGATATCCCTGACTTTGATGAACAACGGGTGGCATCCCTGGCGCTGATGAGCAGTGGATGGTATCCCTGGTTCTGATACTCCTTGGTGCCCTGGCTCTCAGGGTAACTAGTGGGCAGGTCCCTGGCTGTCAGTGACGTATCTAGTGGTTCCCTGACTCTGGGGGACACAGATGGTAAAATTCCTGTTTGTCATGCGGACCAGGAGCTAGAGCAGTGTTAATGTTGCAGCAAGCAACTATAGCTGTTAACATTCAACAAAGTTTCACTGCTGCGGCTCACTCATCACCCAGATTTATTCACAAATATGTTTTTTCTTACAGGGGCGATGTTTCCCCTCAGGTATCAGAGGAAAATTAAGTGTTGTAGGGAGTTGAAGGGAGCGGCCGCGTGTACCTTTTGTAATGGAGGTACGTTGGTCCCAATTATGGCGAAATCTGCCCTACATCAGATGGAGCGGGACAGGATGAGAAGGCTCAGGGTAACCCGACCCATCGTGCTGGCAGTGCACGATGGGTCGTGCAGGGCAGGGTAGTGTGTGGGCAGAGCTGACCTCCTTGACCAGGCCTCCCAGTGGGTTGGGTTAAGGCAGGTTAGTGTGTGGGTAGTGTAAGGAAGGGAGAAAGGGGTTTTGATTAAGGCACAACAGACTAAGCCAGACATAAACCCACACAAGTGCATGAAGGTCACAGAGGGGCTGCCAAGGAAGCTCAGTATCTTCTTCCTGGACTACAGTATTGGCAGACATAATAATTTTTGGTAGAAGATATAAAGAAATATTTCAGAGCATGGACAGAGTTTAGGCTTTTCCCCTAAAGCCTTACAGCAAACTCATCTTGCAAAGTTGCAAGCCATTGCAGTCATCTAGAAGTTTGCAAGCCATTGCTCCCGTTGAGAGCACTCTGCTTGGTGCTCAACTTGGCTCTAACGCCACTTACGAAAAGCTAGTGACGGAATTATCAATGCCAAAGCTGCCTTGAACTTCCTTTGTATATACTCATCCCTGCCTTAGTTAACTTACTTTTTTTGCTGTAATACTGTCCATCTTTCACTACCCTAAATTGAGTAAGCACGAAACCCTTCCAAAGACCCTGTCTGTGAAAAATCCTAAACCTTTAAAGCAACGAATCACAGCAGGTACAAGTTACCCTTCCATGAACACTGGGTGGACCAGGCATACAATGAATATGGCCACTGACTCTCCCTAGCCAGGATTTGTATCATCCTCCGGTGTAACGAACTGGTGAAGGAAAGGGCGGACGACCCCCGGCTACGCCAATGCAATGGTCTGTCAAATATTCCCACCGTTCGACACCTAAACTATTTTCCATAAAAATCCAGCTGGGGCAGCCTTCCTCTATCCCTCCTTCGCTCATTGTATATTTTATCTCCCTATTCCCCGTAACACACTTTTGTTCTCTATATGTTTGCATGGCACGCTCTTTATATGGAGAAATAAAAAAATATTCGTAATACTAGTAGCAACAACAACAGCAGCAGCAGCAGCAGCAGCAGCAGCAGCAGCACAAAAACATTAACAACAGTAAGAAGACAGTATCACCAGCAACAGCAGCAGCACTATATTACCTGGAGAGAGTTCTGGGGGTCAACGCCCCCGCGGCCCGGTCTGTGACCAGGCCTCATAGTGGATCAGGGCCTGATCAACTAGGCTGTTACTGCTGGCTGCACGCAATCCAACGTACGAGCCACAGCCCGGCTGGTCAGGTACCGACTTTAGGTGCTTGTCCAGTGCCAGCTTGAAGACAGCCAGGGGTCTATTGGTAATCCCCCTTATGTATGCTGGGAGGCAGTTGAACAGTCTTGGGCCCCTGACACTTATAGTGTTGTCTCTTAACGTGCTGTATAACAACAACTACAGCACCAGGCAGAAATAACATGTGGTAGGAGCAAAAAAAAAAAATCAGCCACAACAACAAGTATTCCAGCAACAAAAAAAAAATAGTAACCCCCTAACAATCAGCAAAAACAACAGCGATAACAATTGTGAGGCTCAACCCAGAACACAGTGATCCTCTGTGCTCTGCTCTCGGTCCACGGGTGAGTTCGCAAGTTTCCTCCTGCCTCGTGGACCCTGATGACAAATTAGCAGCAACTAGACTGTTAGTGCAAGGTTGTTACATACTTCCATCTCCTATGCACTAACACTGCCAACGACAAAGCACCACAGTCCCCGACTCTCATATTATTTACCTTCCTGCAACATGATCACGATATAATTGGGTAAAACTTTTTAGTGGCTGTTCAGTCCGACTGTAAATATTATAAGTTGTCTCTAAATTGAGCTGTGAGGGTGAAATGATATCCCCGTAGGAAAAATAACTTGAGCCAATTACCGTTGGCAGCAGGTTGGATCAGTAGTGGGCACAGGTGAGATTAAATTACCTGTGTGAGGCCAGCCTGGGCAAGAGCCATTTAATTTTCATTTCGATTTCCATTGGATCATCCACGTGTCCGGGAATTAACTCCTCGTTCTATGTTGATTAGAACTGTTACTTTTGTGTGTGTATGTGTGCGTGTGCGTGTGCGTGTGTGCGTGTGCGTACGGTGGTTAAGTCATTTGCATAAAGCGAATTACACCGCGGGCTTTAAAATGAAAATTAGAATTGAAAAAAAATATAGTGCATGTGTGTATAGAGTTAAACCCGGAGACTTAATTGAGTATTTGTGCAGTTTAATGCCTAATGAGGGAATACATGACCAGCTTGGTGGAGTTACCTTTAATTACCGGTTAATAAGCATTTTTGGCTTGATTAAATACTGAATATTGTATATCTGGCGCTTACAGTTAAGGGCTGGTGATGGTGACTGTTGTTGGGGAGGGATGGTGATGGTGACTTGTTGGGGAGGGATGGTGATAGTGACTGTCGTTGGGGAGGGCTGGTAATGGTGACTGTCGTTGGGGAGGGCTGGTGATGGTGACTTGTTGGGGAGGGCTGGTGATGGTGACTTGTTGGGGAGGACTGGTGATGGTGACTGTTCTTGGGGAGGGCTAGTGATGGTGACTGTTGCAGGGGAGGACTGGTGATGGTGACTGTCGTTGGGAGGGCTGGTGATGGTGACTGTTGTTGGGGAGGGCTGGTGATGATGACTGTTGTTGGGGAGGGCTGGTGATGGTGACTTGTTGGGGAGGGCTGGTGATGGTGGGAGAGGGCTGGTGATGGTGACTGTTGTTGGAGAGGGCTGGTGATGGTGACTTGTTGTTGGGGAGGACTGGTGATGGTGACTGTTGTTGGGGAGGGCTGGTAATGGTGACTTGTGGGAGAGGGCTGGTGATGGTGACTGTTGTTGGAGAGGGCTGGTGATGGTGACTTGTTGTTGGGGAGGGCTGATGATGGCGACTGTTCTTGGGGAGGGCTTGTGATGGTGACTGTTGTTGGAGAGGGCTGGTGATGGTGACTTGTTGGAGAGGGCTTGTGATTATGACTGTTGATGGGGAGGGCTGGTGATGGTGACTTGTTGGAGAGGGCTGGTGATGGTGACTTGTTGGAGAGAGCTGGTGATGGTGACTGTTTTTGGGGAGGGCTGGTGATGGTGACTTGTTGGGGAGGGCTGATGATGGCGACTGTTCTTGGGAGGGCTGGTGATGGTGACTGTTGTTGGAGAGGGCTGGTGATGGTGACTGTTGTTGGAGAGGGCTGGTGATGGTGACTGTACTTGGGGAGGGCTGGTGATGGTGACTGTTCTTGGGGAGGGCTGGTGATGGTGACTTGTTGGGGAGGGCTGATGATGGCGACTGTTCTTGGGGAGGGCTGGTGATGGTGACTGTTGTTGGAGAGGGCTGGTGATGGTGACTGTTGTTGGGGAGGGTTGGTGATGGTGACTGTTGTTGGGGAGGCTGGTGATGGCGACTGTTGTTGGGGAGGGCTGGTGATGGTGACTTGTTGGAGAGGGCTGGTGATGGTGACTGTTCTTGGGGAGGGCTGGTGATGGTGACTTGTTGGGGAGGGCTGATGATGGCGACTGTTCTTGGGGAGGGCTGGTGATGGTGACTGTTGTTGGAGAGGGCTGGTGATGATGACTGTTGGGGAGAGTTGGTGATGGTGACTGTTGTTGGGGAGGGCTGGTGATGGTGACTGTTGTTGGAGAGGGCTTGTGATGGTGACTTGCTGGAGAGGGCTGGTGATGGTGACTTGTTGGGGAGGGCTGGTGATGACGACTGTTGTCTGGGAGGCTGTTGATGGCGACTGTTGTTGGGGAGGGCTGGTGATGGTGACTGTTGTTGGAGAGGGCTGGTAATGGTAACTGTTGTTGGGGAGGGCTGGTTATGGTGGCTGTTGTTGGGGAGGGCTGGTGATGGTGACTGTTGTTGGAGAGGGCTGGTGATGGTGACTTGTTGGAGAGGGCTGGTGATGGTGAGTGTTGTTGGGGAGGGCTGGTGATGGTGACTGTTGTTGGAGAGGGCTGGGGATGGTGACTTGTTGGAGAGGGCTGGTGATGGTGACTGTATTTGGGGAGGGCTGGTGATGGTGACTTGTTGGGGAGGGCTGATGATGGCGACTGTTCTTGGGGAGGGCTGGTGATGGTGACTGTTGTTGGAGAGGGCTGGTGATGGTGACTTGTTGGAGAGGGCTGGTGATGGTGACTGTACTTGGGGAGGGCTGGTGATGGTGACTGCTCTTGGGGAGGGCTGGTGATGGTGACTTGTTGGGGAGGGCTGATGATGGCGACTGTTCCTGGGGAGGGCTGATGATGGTGACTGTTGTTGGAGAGGGCTGGTGATGGTGACTGTTGTTGGGGAGGGTTGTTGATGGTGACTGTTGTTGGGGAGGGCTGGTGATGGTGACTGTTGTTGGAGAGGGCTTGTAATGGTGACTTGTTGGAGAGGACACGTGATGGTGACTGTTGATGGGGAGGGCTGGTGATGGTGGCTGTTGTTGGAGAGGGCTGGTGATGGTGACTTGTTGAAGAGGGCTGGTGATGGTGACTGTTGTTGGGGAGGGCTGGTGTTAACGACTGTTGTCGGGGAGGCTGGTGATGGCAACTGTTGTTGGGGAGGGCTGGCGATGGTGACTGTTGTTGGAGAGGGCTGGTAATGGTGACTGTTGTTTGGGAGGGCTGGTTATGGTGGCTGTTGTTGGGGAGGGCTGGTGATGGTGAGTGTTGTTGGGGAACGCTGGTGATGGTGACTGTTGTTGGAGAGGGCTGGTGATGGTGACTTGTTGGAGAGGGCTTGTGATAGTGACTGTTGTTGGGGAGGGCTGGTGATGACGACTGTTGTCGGGGAGGCTGGTGATGGCGACTGTTGTTGGGGAGGGCTGGTGATGGTGACTGTTGTTGGGGAGGGTTGGTGATGGTGACTGTTGTTGGGGAGGGCTGGTGATGGTGACTGTTGTTGGAGAGGGCTTGTGATGGTGACTGTTGTTGGGGAGGGCTGGTGATGACGACTGTTGTCGGGAAAGCTGGTGATGGCGACTGTTGTTGGGGAGGGCTGGTGATGGTGACTTGCTGGAGAGGGCTGGTGATGGTGACTGTTGTTGGGGAGGGCTGGTGATGACGACTGTTGTCGGGGAGGCTGGTGATGGCGACTGTTGTTGGGGAGGGCTCGTGATGGTGACTGTTGTTGGGGAGGGTTGGTGATTGTGAATGTTGTTGGGGAGGCTGGTGATGGCGACTGTTGTTGGGGAGGGCTGGTGATGGTGACTGTTGTTGGAGAGGGCTGGTGATGGTGACTGTTGTTGGGGAGGGCTGGTGATGGTAACTTGTTGGGGAGGGCTGATGATGGCGACTGTTCTTGGGGAGGGCTGGTGATGGTGAATGTTGTTGGAGAGGGATGGTGATGGTGACTGTTCTTGGGGAGGGCTGGTGATGGTGACTTGCTGGGGAGGGCTGATGATGGCGACTGTTGTTGGGGAGGGCTGGTGATGGTGACTGTTGTTGAAGAGGGCTGGTGATGGTGACTGTTGTTGGGGAGGGTTGGTGATGGTGACTGTTGTTGGGGAGGGCTGGTGATGGTGACTTGTTGGAGAGGGCTTGTGATGGTGACTGTTGTTGGGGAGGGCTGGTGATGGTGACTTGTTGGGGAGGGCTGATGATGGCGACTGTTCTTGGGGAGGGCTGGTGATGGTGAATGTTGTTGGAGAGGGATGGTGATGGTGACTGTTGTTGAAGAGGGCTGGTGATGGTGACTGTTCTTGGGGAGGGTTGGTGATGGTGACTGTTGTTGGGGAGGGCTGGTGATGGTGACTGTTGTTGGAGAGGGCTTGTGATGGTGACTGTTGTTGGGGAGGGCTGGTGATGACGACTGTTGTCGGGGAGGCTGGTGATAGCGACTGTTTTTGGGGAGGGCTGGCGATGGTGACTTGTTGGAGAGGGCTGGTAATGGTGACTTGTTGGGGAGGGCTGGTTATGGTGGCTGTTGTTGTGGAGGGCTGGTGATGGTGACTGTTGTTGGAGAGGGCTGGTGATGGTGACTTGTTGGAGAGGGCTGGTGATGGTGACTGTTGTTGGGGAGGGCTGGTGATGGTGACTGTTGTTGGAGAGGGCTGGTGATGGTGACTTGTTGGAGAGGGCTGGTGATGGTGACTGTTGTTGGGGAGGGCTGGTGA
This sequence comes from Cherax quadricarinatus, assembly GCF_038502225.1. Taxonomy (NCBI): domain Eukaryota; kingdom Metazoa; phylum Arthropoda; class Malacostraca; order Decapoda; family Parastacidae; genus Cherax; species Cherax quadricarinatus. The sequence goes on along the minus strand of NC_091322.1, from coordinate 3,179,561 downwards.
TGACGACTGTTGTCGGGGAGGCTGGTGATGGCGACTGTTGTTGGGGAGGGCTAGTAATGGTGACTGTTGTTGGGGAGGGCTGGTAATGGTGACTGTTGTTGTGGAGGGCTGGTAATGGTGACTGTTGTTGGGGAGGGGTGGTTATGGTGGCTGTTGCTGGGGAGGGCTGGTAATGGTGACTGTTGTTGGGGAGGGCTGGTTATGGTGGCTGTTGTTGGGGAGGGCTGGTGATGGTGACTATTGTTGGGGAGGGCTGGTGATGGCGACTGTTGTTGGGGAGGGCTGGTGATGGTGACTTGTTGGAGAGGGCTGGTGACGGTGACTATTGTTGGGGAGGGCTGGTGATGGTGACTTGTTGGAGAGGTCTGGTCATGGCGACTGTTGTTGTGGAGGGCTGGTGATGGTGACTGTTGTTGGAGAGTGCTGGTGATGGTGACTGTTGTTGGGGAGGACTGGTGATGGTGACTGTTGTTGAGGCCTGATGATGGTGACTATTGTTATAGAAGGCTGGTGATGGTGACTGTTGTTGGGGTGGGCTGATAATTGTGACTGCTATTGGGGAGGGCTGATAATTGTGACTGTTGTTGGGGAGGGCTGGTGATGGTGACTGTTGTTGGGGAGGACTGGTGATGGTGACTGTTGTTTGGAGCTGGTGATGGTGACTGGGACTGATGACGGTGACTGTTGTTAGGGAGAGTTGGTGATGGTGACTTGGGGAGGGCTGGTGATGGTGACTGCTGTTTGGGAGGGCTTGTAATGGTGACTCGTTGGGGATTGCTGGTGATTTTGAGTGCTGTTTGGAGCTGGTGATGGTGACTGCTGTTTGGAGCTGGTGATGGTGACTGCTGTTTGGAGCTGGTGATGGTGACTTGTTGGGGAGGGCTGGTAATGGTGACTTGTTAGGGAGGGCTGTAGGGCCCAGCAGATCCTACAGCTTAAGGGCAAGTCATAAAGTGTTCGGCAGGACGCGAGTGTTTGACTCTCATCTTTCAACATTAATCGTCACTTAGAAACGAATGTCTGTCAATACAGCATCAGGCTCACACATGTCACCCATAGTTGCTTGCTAATAGGTGCTCTTATTTCCTTTTATCCTCCGTGTAACTATAGGTGATTGTGTGTAGACTGCGATACCTTCTAACAGTTTACCCGCGGGTTGGGCATTTCCATTTGTGTCCTGGTTTTTCTCATTACTCTTGTGATTTAGGGGGAACGTTTAAGAAAGTATTTTGACGTTAATAACTTAATGTTGATTTTAATTGACACAGGTTATTTTAACTTGGTATATTAGTATTTGTTTGTATTGTCCATTTTATCCATACAAGTAACTTTTATTGTAAATTTTATCCGTTTGAAGCGTTTGTTGTTTAATTTTGTCTTGGGTTTTATTGTGTATACTTGTGTGTGTTCGTGTGTGTGTGTGTGTGTGTGTGTGTGTGTGTGTGTGTGTGTGTGTGTGTGTGTGTGTGTGTGTGTGTGTGTGTGTGTGTGTGTGTGTGTGTGTGTGTGTGTGTGTGTGTGTTTGTGTGTGTGTGTGTGTGTGTGTGTGTGTGTGTGTGTGTGTGTGTGTTCGTGTGTGTGTGTGTGGGTTTGTGTGTGTGTGTGTGTGTGTGTGTGTGTGTGTGTGTGTGTGTGTGTGTGTGTGTGTGTGTGTTTGTGTGTGTGTGTGTGTGTGTGTGTGTGTGTGTGTGTGTGTGTGTGTGTGTGTGTGTGTGTGTGTGTGTGTGTACTCACCTAGTTGAGGTTGCAGGGGTCGAGTCTTAGCTCCTGGCCCCGCCTCTTCACTGATCGCTACTAGGTCACTCTCCTTGAACCGTGAGCTTTATCATACCTCTGCTTAAAGCTATGTATGGATCCTGCCTCCACTACATCGCTTCCCAAACTATTCCACTTCCTGACTACTCTGTGGCTGAAGAAATACTTCCTAACATCCCTTTGATTCATCTGTCTTCAACTTCCAACTGTGTCCCCTTGTTACTGTGTCCAATCTCTGGAACATCCTGTCTTTGTTTGTGCTCTTGTGTGTGTGTTCGTGTGTGTGTGTGTATGTGTGTGTGTGTGTGTGTGTGTGTGTGTGTGTGTGTGTGTGTGTGTGTGTGTGTGTGTGTGTGTGTGTGTGTGTGTGTGTGCGATCACCTATTTTGTGGTTGCAGGGATCAAGTCATAGCTCTTGGCCTCGCCTCTTCACTGGGCGTTACTAGATCCACTCGCTCATGTTCCATGAGCCGTATCGTATGTGTGTGTGTTATATATCATTACTGTTTTATTGATTACAGCGCTAAGTGACTTATACTGAGAATGTTCTGTAAATATCGCTCACAGTTACAATTACCAGTCTTCTTTCTTTCAATAACTTATGTCAAGATATCTGTTGCCAGCAAATTTCTTAAATTTGCTTGCAACAGATAAATCAACTGCAAGCATAAATGCAGATGTATTCCTGTTAACCTTTTTGGGCCTTAGTTCCTAGGCCTTTTGTGTATCAATATGCTCTTGCGCTACCGTCCACAGGATGGATATGAAGTTCGCAATAAACCAGCCACTTCGGCGGCAAAATCTATTCTAATCTTCCCATATTCTACAATTTTTTCGCTTGAAACTGAATTCTAGTAGCCACTTGTTCGACCACGTTGCAGGATGTTACAGTCATCATACGCTGCTTTCTTCTCTCTCTGCTTTTTATCCTTCTCATTAGTGTCATATCTTCGGCAAACAACGTTACGCAAAATTAAATTTCCTCTGGCAGGTTGTTTGTCCAACCTGTCTGAGGAAACCATCCGAGGGCTGGTGCTTGAGTCCCTTCTGGATGCCGGTGAAGGGGGGGAGGGTTCATCCAAGGAATTCAACCTAACTCTCCCTTCCTTGGATATAACCTGATTACTTCCCATTCTCTCTCCCCCTTCCCAGAACTGCATAACTCCTGCGGGTTTAGAGCTCACCCATGGATGTAATATTAATATGGTGCTTGGAGTCCATTCTTACACTCTTGGTTATGACTGGAGTGGGCGCTGACTGTGCAGTAGTATCTCTCATTCAGAAGAAAGAAGATATGTTCGAAAATGACAACGAAACAGAGAGAGAGAGAGAGAGAATAAAACGAAAACTGGCATCAGGAAGATGCCAGTGGTGGTCTTTGGTCAAGGACGACTGTCTGGGTTGTCAGAAGTGACAGTAAGACAATGAAGTATATATCCTCCTTAAATTCCTCGACCATGAAAAGGCTCTAGGCCCGGATTATTCCAGTCAAAGATTGCTGAGTGGATGTGCAGACTAGCAAACATCTTATAAGAACATAAGAACATAAGAACGAAGGAACACTGCAGAAGGCCTACTGGCCCATGCGAGGCAGGTCCAAGTCTCCTACCGGCTTAAGCCAATGCACCCAACCTAGTCAGGTCAGGTCACATTGACTTAAGGGAGGAACACGGCAACCGACCTGTTAGCACAAGCTATCAGGTCTAACTCACACCCACCCACATCTACTCATGTATTTATCCAACCTATTTTTAAAGCTACACAACGTTCTGGCCTCTATAACGGTACTTGGGAGTTTGTTCCACTCATCCACAACTCTATTACCAAACCAGTACTTTCCTATATCCTTCCTGAATCTGAATTTTTCCAACTTAAAACCATTGCTGCGAGTCCTGTCTAGGCTAGATATTTTCAGCACACTATTTACATCCCCTTTATTTATTCCTGTCTTCCACTTATACACCTCAATCATATCCCCCCTAATTCTACGTCTTTCTAGAGAGTGCAGTTTCAGGGCCCTTAGTCTATCCTCATAGGGAAGGTTTCTGATACATGGGATCATCTTTGTCATCCTCCTTTGTACATTTTCCAGAGAATTTATATCCATTCTGTAATACGGTGACCAAAACTGTGCAGCATAATCTAAATGAGGCCTAACCAAGGATGTATAGAGTTGTAGAACAACCTGAGGACTCCTATTATTTATGCTTCTTGATATGAAGCCAAGGATTCTATTAGCTTTATTGCGAACACTTATGCACTGTTGTCTTGGTTTCAGATTACTGCTAACCAGAACTCCTAAATCTTTTTCGCAATCCGTAATATTAAGATCTACATTATTTAGTTTATATGTGGCATGGTTATTGTCCTGTCCAACATTTAGAACTTTGCATTTGTCTATATTAAACTGCATCTGCCACTTCTCCGACCACTGCATCAGTCTGTTCAAATCTTCCTGGAGTGCTCGAATGTCCTCGTCAGAATGAATTCGACGGCCTATTTTGGTGTCATCGGCAAACTTGCCGATGTCGCTCTTTATGCCCTCATCTATGTCGTTTATGTAGATTGTGAACAGCAGGGGGCCCAACACTGACCCCTGTGGAACACCGCTCGTGACGCTTCCCCACTCTGATTTCTCCCCATTTATGCAAACTCTCTGCTGCCTATTTGTCAACCATGCCTCTATCCAGGAAAAAATTTCTCCTCCTATTCCATGTGCTTTAATTTTCCTCAATAGTCTCTGATGTGGGACCCTGTCAAAAGCCTTACTGAAGTCCATATACACAATATCATATTCATTACCATGATCTACCTCCTCAAATACCTTAGTGAAAAAAGTTAATAAATTCGTAAGGCAGGAACGCCCCTTTGTAAAACCATGCTGAGATTCGTTGATTAATTTATGCTTTTCAAGGTGGCTACGAACTGCCTCGGCAATTATTGATTCCATAAATTTTCCCACTATGGAGGTTAGGCTTATTGGTCTATAGTTCGAAGCTAAGGACCTGTCACCTGTTTTGAAAATAGGTATCACATTTGCCATTTTCCACTTATCTGGCACCATGCCAGTTTGTAGTGATATGTTGAAAAGATTAGCCAAAGGTGTGCTAAGCTCCTCTTTACATTCCTTTAGAACCCTTGCATACAGTTCATCAGGGCCTGGGGATTTGTTAGGTTTTAATTTATCTATTTGCCTAAGGACCATGTCACTTGTGACCCTAATAGTGCACAGTTTATTATCGTCCTGTTCTACATAATTTATCATTACTGGAATATCGCTGGTATCCTCCTGTGTAAAAACTGAGAGGAAGTATGTGTTAAAAATTCCACACATTTCCTTATCACTGTCAGTGAGCTGACCCGAGGAACTTTTGAGTGGGCCTATCTTGTCCCTGATCTTACTTCTGTATACCTGAAAGAATCCTTTTGGGTTAGTCTTCGATTCTCTTGCAACTTTAACCTCATAATCTCTTTTTGCTTTTCTAATTCCCTTTTTTATTTCTCCCTTTAACTGAATATATCGATTTCTTAATTGCCCCTCTCCTCTTTTGATTTGCCTATATATGCCTCTCTTTTGACCAATCAGATATTTTAATCTATTGTTCATCCATTTAGGATCATTTTTGTTTGATCTGATTTCCCTATTTGGAACATAATTTGACTGAGCAGCTAGAACTATGCCATGGAAAGCATCATATCGGCAACCATCACCACCTACCTGACCCTTAGTCAGGTCATTCCAGTTCAGCCCACCTAAGTAATTTTTCAGTCCTATGAAATCAGCCAAGCGAAAGTCAGGGACGGAGACTTGATTGCCATTATTAGGGGAATTCCATGATATGTTAAAACTGAGTGATTTGTGATCACTCTCCCCAAGCTCATCATTAACCTCAAGATTATTAATTAGTGTTTCCCTACTGGCAAGAACCAAGTCAAGGAGGTTATTTCCCCTAGTTGGCTCTGTCACAAACTGTTTTAAAAAACAATCCTGGAACGTATCAAGAAAGTCACCCGACTCTAAATTTCCTGTCAAATTGCTCCAGTCAATCTGTCTATAGCTGAAATCTCCCATTAGCACAACATTTTCGTATGTAGATGCCTTACGAATTTCGTCCCATAGAAGTTTACTGCACTCCCTATCAAGATTTGGGGCCCTGTAAATCACACCCAAAATTAGTTTTTCTCGGCCCTCGAGAAGCTGTAACCAAACAGATTCAGTGGCTGACGCTTCTAATTTAATATCTTGTCTAACACAACAATTTAAATTGTCTCTGACATACATCGCTACTCCACCACCTTTCCTGTTGACCCTGTCAGTGTGGAATAATTTATAGCCTTGTATGTGACATTCAGAGGGCATCTCTCTATCTTTCAGATTGAGCCATGTCTCTGTTATAGCAATAATATCTATGTTTCCTGCACTTGCAATTAATCTTAGCTCATCTATCTTATTTCTAACACTCCTGCTATTAGTATAGTAAACCTTAAGGGAGCTAGTCCCTTGCTGCCCTCTGCTGTCCCCCTTTGTTTGCTGACCTGTTCTATTGTCTTTATTTATAACTTCATGCTGAATGCCTTTTATACATTTACTGTTTCCAACCCTAGTGTTGCAACCTGCTTGTTTCCCACACACACCCATACCTCTATCTTCCATCAGTTTAAAATCATAGGCATTTCACCAATGGCCTTCTCAATCGAGTCTGCAAGTGCTACCACCCCTGCCCCAGAGAGATGTACCCCATCCCTTGCATACATATCATGTTTGCCATAAAAGTTGTTCCAGTTGTCAATGAATGGGATTGCAAGTTCCTTGCAGTATCTGTCTAGCCAGCAATTTACACCAATTGCCCTAGACAACCATTCATTTCCTACTCCCCTTCTAGGCAAGATGCTACATATGATTGGGATCCCTCCCTTAGACTTAATGAAATCTATAGCTGACCTGTACTTATCTAGCAGCTCTTCTCTCCTACCCTTCCCAATATCATTTCCACCAGCACTGAGACAGATAATGGGCTTGCTCCCATTACCTGACATGATATTATCCAGCCTGTTGACAATGTCCCCAACACCAGCTCCAGGGAAGCACACTCTATCTCTCATCTTCTTATTCCTATTACAAAAAGCACGGTCAATGTATCTTACCTGAGAGTCACCAACCACAAGAATGCGCTTACCTTCATTAGCAGGGGCAGTAGTACCCTTACCTTCACTGGCCACTGAAGTACATTCATCCTGGAGAACAGAGAAGCGATTTCCTACCTTCAGATCTTCACTCTTAACTTTCCTTACTCTGATGCGCCTCCCATTACTGTGAACAACTCGCCACTTGTAGCAGGTGCTGGGCTGCACCTCACTGCTGGTAGCCGTTGCTACCTCCCCACCTACAGCCTCCTCACAGTGAGAGACAGACTGCACCTCACTGCTAGAAGCCTCATTCCCCACATCTCCAACCACCTCACACTCTCTCCCAGACCCATTGAGGTGGACCTTCAGCCTCCTAATCTCCTCCTGGAGAAGCAAGACCTCCTCCTTCAACTCTCCAACCTCAATTTTTAAAACACTGCAGAAGCAAGCCATGCTTTGTAACCGTCCACACTAATCCCCAAAGCAGCTCAGGGTCTGTGACCTCACTAACTTAACATATGACAGCACTGCCTAGCACAGTGCAAATGACCTTCGTTGTGGAAGGAGACAAATGTAGTCCCTGTTCACAAAAAAAAAGAAGAGCAACGCAATAATTAGCAGCTACTGACAAGTGTTACTCTTGTTAATCACTATCAAAATTCTTGAAACAATAATCTCACGGCAAATGATAGCATTTTTATTTTTTACTATAACCTGCCAGTTTGTGACAATCAATATGGCTTCAAGAAAGGTCGCTCTTCAGGTGATCTGGTAAACCTCTCCACTGTGTGGTACCAGTCAGTGGATGAATCCAAGATCAGTTATATAGCAGCACTGAACACTGCTGGTGCCTTCAACCGAGTATGGTTCCAGAGACTTACAGGACGGTAAGCACTAGGAGTCTCTGGCTCTGCGCTACGCCTCCTTAGTGACTAACTTTAAGATAGATCTCTGAGGGTAGGTTTCAATGGAACAAAGTCCACAAAACACTCAAAGAGTTGCCAGTGTTTTACAAGGAAGTGTGCTTGGTCCATTGTTATGGAATGTCTACTTCAGTGACCTTCATCTCGTCCTAACATTCCATCTCTGTGCAGATAACTGTACTCAAACATTAACTTATGCAAAAGAAGAAATGTCAGCTGGTCTCAAGCACGACTGCTTACAGCTGCATCTGCCTGAGGAATACGATAGCAGGTTACCATTGCTTCTGAGAAAACACAAATGATGCTTTCTAGGCAGCATGATGTCAATGCTGGAGCAGAAGTAAGAATGAATGGAGGATTGTTAGAACCCAGAGATAAAATAAATATTACAATCAAGGCAGCTAATAGTTAATAGTAGCAAGTCGCAACTCTCATACCGACTCTACAGTAGAGGCTGCAAAACTCTGTATCAAGCCAAGTGCGTTCTCAACTTGTGTATGCATTTTTTTTTTTTTTTTTGTTTTGGACTGTTTTCCTCCCTCTCATCTTATCTATGACTTCTGGACAAAATAGAGAACCTTACAAGACGACTTATCTCTCGCCTGGACACGTCTGTCATTTCAGCAGTCTTCAACTCCACAGAGATGTGGGTGGTCATGGTGTTATGTAAGATAACACACTTGACTCCACTTTGTGGACAAGGAAGAAACAGCTTCTGTGCCACAAGACGGGCAGCAAACAGCAACTACACTCTGGCTGTACCCTTCTCAAGAACACGTCATCTTACATCATTCATTCCGAGAATGATTATTCTGGAACATGTTCGCACAGCATAACAACCTTGATGAAATAGTCAATTAACCAAATGAAATCTCTGGCCAACGACTGACTCCAACTTTATTCTGTTCCTTATTTGTATGCTTCACTATAATAAAAAAATTAATAAAGGTAATGCTTGGTAAGGTTTTTAAATGCGCTGACGTAACAGCTCACAACCTGTAAATAAAGGTAGGAACTCTTAACATAACCCTGTAAAACCCCTTGTGTTAAAAAAAGAGATGAAAATAAAGGTGCCAAAATTCGTCGACGTAATCCTCTTATAGCAGAAACAATAATCTCATTTCTTCTCTGAAGAAACGACATGTTATTTTGTTTTTTTAATTAGGTTGGTGCTTTATTTTATACTTTGAAACTTGTCCTTTCGTTTGCACTTTTTTTGAGCTCCTGATGTTTATAGGGGACTCCATCTCTCTCACTTAAGATTTCTGTGGGATTCAGGATGAGAATTTACAGATATTTTTTTCCGAACCAGGAGCTGTTGCTGATTGGATAGCTTCCAAATTCTCATCCAACAAGAGCTATCACGACAGACTACTCTACACTTAATAAGTGAAAATAATTACTTAACTGAAGAAGGAACTGCCAGGTCCTTGGTGATTACAGCTTTGGTAAGAGGCTGTGGCGCCATACTCAGTCAATGGCGCCAGTAGTGTCCAGCGCAGCTGGCGCAACACAGTAGACGGGTTCAGCAAGCGACCAGCTGTAGAACCACCTTTTACGAAAGGATGCTAATGACACAAGCAGTACACATATTATTGTAACCACGAACAAGTGGTATTTAATAGCAAACTGCGGCTAGCCGGGGGATCGAACCCGTGTTGTTTAAGCCCGCCTCGTGGTTACAATAATGTGTACTGCTTGTGGTGGCTAGTACACCAAACGGAGAGTAGAATGAAATAAGCTCTGAGGAAACCACACCATCATATGTCCTCGCAACATGAAGCAAGCCTAGTTCGCTAGGCTCATGTTTGTAGGATTGTATGGTCCAGTGGCTTAGGGCTTCGTAAATTTTCGCTATTCCCAAGAGGCGAGCCAAAACAACACGGGTTCGATTCCCCGGCTAGCCTCAGTTTGGAAATATAAACACAAATGCAGTATAATGTGATCCTTTATTGACAACGTTTCACCCACACAGTGGGCTTTTTCAAGTCACACACGGATCTACCTGGGGTTGGAAGGTACGAGAGTATTTATAGTCATGTTCAGAATGTTGAGGTCAGGTGGAGAATGCTGCATCTGATGATCTACCGGGTGGGGTTATAGAGTCTTGGGTAGCTTGGCAGGGGTATTGGACAAGTTGTGAGTAGACCTTCTGCAGTGTTCTATGTTCTTATGTGGGATAGCGATGAAGAAGTTTCTTGGCGAGTGGTTCAGCTATGTTATAGAAGCCATTGTTCTGGTTGAAATTGTTGGTTGTAGAGATGAGCGATGATTCCAGGATTCTTCTGTATTGAGTGTTGTCTTCTGTGGCTATAAGTCTTGAGTTTCTGTAGTTAATTAAATGGTTGTGTGAATTGCGATGTTGTACACAGGCATTCCTTGTATCGTCAGTCCTGCTTGCATATTGGTGTTCTGAAATACGTGTTTGGAGGTCTCTTGATGTTTCGCCCACATATAATTTGTTGCAGTCATTACAAGGGATTATGTATACCCCTGCAGAGGATGGAGGCTTGTCCTGTCTACTACTGGTGATGTCCTTGATGGTCGTGGTTGTGGAGGTAGATACTTGGAATGATGTTTTGGCAAAGATGTTGGAAACATGTTTGGCAATGGAGTTGGTTGGGAGGACTATGTATCTCTTCTCGGCAGTGTCTTCTCGTACCTTCCAACCCCAGGTAGATCCGTGTGTGACTTGAAAAAGCCCACTGTGTGGGTGAAACGTTGTCAATAAAGGATCACATTATACTGCATTTGTGTTTATATTTCCATTGTGTCGGTATTTTATACCATTTATTTCCATAGCCTCAGTTTATTGATAAAATACCACTTGTTCGTGGTTACATACACACACACACACACACATTCATAGTAGAGAGGGAAAAAACAAAAGCGCACGCACACACACACACACACACACACACACACACACACACACACACACACACACACACACACACACACACACACACACACACACACACACACACACACATACACACACACACACACACACATACACACGCATGCACATACAACAGGCCTAGTGTCTAATCGACATGCGCCTATGACCAAATGGTAACTAACACACACACACACACACACACACACACACACACACACATTTTTTCTTATACGTTTAAAGATACACATTAATGTTGATGTAAAAATTTATAACACACACACACACAAGAACACACACACACACACACACGTTAAGTTCATTTTGGCGAAATTATTGCATTCACAAATTTTCATATATATGGCAAGATATATATATATATATATATATATATATATATATATATATATATATATATATATATATATATATATATATATATATATATATATATATATATATATATATATATATATATATATATATATATATGTTTGTTTGTGTGTGTGTTTGCGTGTGTGTGTGTGTGTGTGTGTGTGTGTGTGTGTGCGTGTGTGTGTGTGTGTGTGTGTGTGTGCGTGTGTGTGTGTGTGTGTGTGTGTGTGCGTGTGTGTGTCGTGCCGAATAGGTAAAACCTGGTCAATTAGCAAGACCTCATTTAAAATTAAGTCCTTTCTAAAATTTTATACGTTTAAAGATATATTTTTTCGTTTATGTTAATGTAAAAATTAATAATTTTATACCAAAAGAACCTTAGAAAACTTATTTATAACAAGGTCAATTTAAGATAGCCTAATCAAACTAAATATGTTTTAGATAATTTACAATAATTTAATAAACAAACAATGAAATTTATTTTTTCGTTAGGTTCAGAATGATTTTGTGAAATTATTGCATACACAAATTTTCACTTGCCTTACTAGGCAAGAAGAGCGTTGCTTTTTAAACCAAAATTGCAAGTTTTACCTATTCAGTGTTGTGAGGTTGTCTTGTACGCACTGTAGCAGTGATTGAGGTCATCGACTCACTTTATAAACAGTCCTTGCACTAGAAAAACGTTAGACAGTGGTCTAAATAGTCCAAAGTGTGGGTTATTTATGAATTTTCCCAGTCAGGGTCTTATGATTTTTATTTTTCAATATGAGTGGTCTGCAGACGCGGCTACTTGCCATCTCTGCCTTGTGTGAAGTGGAACCACATTTGCCAGCTTTCGCAAAGAGGCTAATATATTCTGTGTTTGGCAGTGTTGGTAGAAGCGAGTGAAAGATAATGCCAACTGGATGGTAGAGGTGGGTGAGAGATAATGCCAGAAGGTTAGCACAACCATGCAATATTTCTGGGTCGACTTATTCAGTATCTAGTGACTTAAGAAACAGCTGGACACTATTTTTGTTGCAAGGTTATATACACCGAGAGGTGTGTGTATTTCTCAGTGTATATTCACTTATTTTACTTAATCTCTGCTTTTGAGATTAAGTTATTATTGTCTGGTGGTGTAGGATTAATGTCCCTAGTGTAGTCGACAAGCTTTAAAGTTAATAAACAAATCAACCAATTGACAAACCAACCTTCCTTCCTTCATGTTAAATTGTTAACATTAGTAAGTTCGACAGCTCTTGCAGCTAGTCACGGAGGTTATCTGTACATGATCATTGCTCACTTTTTTTCTGATTTTTCCCAGGCACATTCCGAGTCACACTTATTTAAGAATGTAAGTGTTATGGTGTTTTAGGAATTTAACAGTTCTTCCAGAGCCTTTCTCGCTAATTACCGCACCAGCAAACAGGAGGAACAAAGCCACTGACTACTTAGACGAGCAGTTAGATACACAAGCATATCGGAGCACTTTATAATGTTTCTCTCAAACTGAAGCATAAGAACATAAGAAAGAAGGAACACTGCAGCAGGCCTACTGGCCCATACGAGGCAGGTCCAATTTTCCTACCGGCTTAAGCCAGTGCCCTGGCTTAAGCCGGTAGGAAATGTTGGCTTGGCCAACATTTGCCAGACGCCAATAGGTACGATAGAGCCTCCTGGGCTGTATTGTACCTACTTTCGTTCCACATTGAGACTAAAGAAAAGTTTTCTGTGTCCTTACGTCATATCTGTGTTTTTAGCTTTCATCTGTGTCCTTATGTCACATTTGTTTTTAGCTTTCATCTGTGTCTTTATGTCACATTTGTTTTTAGCTTTCATCTGTGTCCTTATGTCACATTTGTTTTTAGCTTTCATCTGTGTCCTTATGTCATATTTGTTTTTAGCTTTCATCTGTGTCCTTATGTCATATTTGTTTTTAGCTTTCATCTGTGTCCTTATGTCATATTTGTTTTTAGCTTTCATCTGTGTCCCCTTGTTCCTGGTTCTCTCTTCTCGAACAACCTGTCTTTGTCTGCCCCGTCAATTGCTCCCAGGATTTTAAACGTCGTGATTGCATTCCCCTTACTCTCCTTGGGTCTAGGATCGTCAGGTTCAATTCTCTGATATTTTCCCCGGTATTGCATTCATCTGGCTCCGGGATGAGTCTTGTTGCAAACCTCTGAACCTTCTCTTGCTCTGCACATGCTTTATAAGGTGGAGGTTCCACCCTGGGGCTGCTTACTCCGTGATGAGAATTACATTCTTATTGTAATTAGCTTACTTAATGTTATTCTAAGTTAAGCGAATCTCTAATATATTGTCGATGTTATCCAGTTTGTGCTAATCTGGTGATAAATTTGTCGTGACTGTGATCCCAAGGACCCTTTCTGTTACTACAGGGCGACCCATCATGTCTGGATCTGTAAAGTGTGGGTCCAAATTTGAGGGACACATTGTGTGGATCCTGACTTGAGGGACACGCACTATATATCTTGACTTGAGGAACACATTGTATGTATCACGGCTTGATGGACACATTGTATATATACCCTGACTTGAGGAATACATTGTATCCTGAGTTAAGGGACACACTGTCTTGAGTGACACATTATATGTATCCTGACTTGAGGGACACTGTATATATCCCGACTTGAACGACATACTTCAGTATGCTCAGGTTTTCTCTCTTCTTCCGATTCTCCTTGCACTTAATGGGACTGAATTCCAAGAGAAAATTTTCTGAATATTTTATAGAAATTTCAAGGTCATCCTGAAGTAAATTTCCTTCTTCTACTTTTTTCTTCTTTCTCATCGGCCGATTATCATCAGCGTAATCCTTCTGTCATCTCGTACAGGTCTATTCTTCAGATTATTCAATTTTCTTGGATCTCATTTTTTTTGTTATTAAAATGATTATTTAATAACTGCAGTAGCCGTGTCTTTGGAAGCAGCATTTGTTGACACAAGCTGCGTGGTACGTTGTCATGGCAGCCTTCAGTCAGCTAACGTGGCCAAAACAAACCCTGTTGACATGAAAATCCTTCCCGCTCATCTTGATGCAGTTGCTCTCCCCCCTGCCTCATGTGTTTCATTATTAGCCTGGTTACTCACCAGTTTGTTCTCCCTGATTTGCTCTCAGCGATTTGTTTTCACTGATTTGTGCTCAGCGAATTGCGTTTGATGGGGTCGAATCTCAGCTTTTAGCTATATCGACTTATATTACCGGCGTGTGTGACCGCTTGAGCCTTAATGTACGTACTCCTACAACTGTCAAGGAAATTTGCCTGTACCATTTCCTCATCCAACTTATTTGGATGAGGAAGTGCCTTTAGTTTCCCTCTGCGTCCCATTGTTCTTGGTCCTCTCATATCAAGCAGTTTATCCATATTTACTCTCCCAGTTCTTCTTAGTATTATGTACATAACAATCATTCTTTCCATCAGTGTAGTTACGTTTCAGGTTAATTTAGCTAAAAACTTTTTTTTTTTTTTTTTTTTTTTTTTAGAGTTTGTGGACGTACTTGATCAAGTGGATACTCCAGACTGGGGCCTAACATACGTCTTGTATAAAATTATGAAGGCTTCTCTGTTTATTTGCCAAAGCCACCTCACACTGTTTTCTTGGGTATATATCTAATTCTTAGCCATCACGTTCGAGCTTCGCGAAGGTGACAGTAAAGCAATCACGAGAAACTGTAGACCAATAGAGATAACTTTACACATAATCAGAATCTTTGAATGGGTCCTAAGAAGCAAGATTGACAATCGCATGGATCACAACAACTGTACAATCCGGGGCAGGATGGGTTTAAAGCAGATCGCCTTGCTTTTCACAATTGTTAAATCATTACGACATAGTCTTCGCCGCACCGGAAGACAAGCTAAATGCTGATGTCGTGTAGAATGATTTTGAAATAGCCTTCAAGTGCGACTATGGTGTCATAGCGCACAAAATGCGATATTTAACTTCTTAACGAAAGAACCCAGAGAGTAGAAGTAAACAGTGAAGTCGAAGGTTGTTACGGTGAAAAGATCTGTTTCTTGGAGCCCAGTACTCACCCTCATCTCAGATTCTCATTCTTAAATCCGACATAGACCAGAACATAAACCATTGCTCCTTAACATCCTTTGTTGATAACACCAGAATCTCTGAGAATGGCATCCTTCGAAGACACGGCGAATCTTCCATCGGTTGTAAATCAAGTCTCTAGTGAACCTCAGACAACAGTTGATATTCAATGAGGACAGGTTTCAGTTGTTATGCTAGGGAGGAATGGAGGAAGTAAAGACCGAAGAGGATTACAGGACAAACTCAAAATATTTAGTAGAGCGAACCCCTCCAGGAAGGTTCCTTGATGCTGGTGAGGTGCTCTTGATCTAGGGAACTGGATCTGTGCTCCAGTTCCCTGAGTTAAACCTGAATACCTTCCATCCCTCCCCCAAGCACTGTATAATCCTATGGGTTTAGTGCTTCCCCCTTGATTATAATAATAATAATAATAGTAGAGCGAAAGTCTTGTGTGTAATACTTGAGATATAATGTTAGAAGATCTCACTTTCAAGGATCACAACAACAGTGTTGATATTGCTACTTCAAGGAAAATGATAGGATGAGTGACTAGAACTTTCAAGACAAGAATTAATGAACCAGTGATAATACTCTTCAAGTCACTTGTTCTCTCCAGGTTGGAATACTGCTGTATGCTAATGGTCCCCTACAGGGCAGGCGAGTTTGGTGAGCTGGAAAACAGAGAACTTTCACTGTATACATTCAAATATTTGAACTAATGGGAGCGCTAGAAGTCTCTCCAACAGCATTTCTAGGAACATAGGCAAGAAAGGTACATCATAATACACACCTGGAAAATCTTGGAGGGACTGGTTCCAAGCCTGCACACCTAAATCACCCCGTATAATAACAAGAGACTTCGCAGAAAGTGCAGAGTACCTCCAATACAAAGCAGGAGCGTGACGAGTGCACTCAGGAGATTTCAGTAAGCGCCAGTAGGCCATGACTTTTCAACGAATTTCCTTCGTGCGTAAGAGGAATTGCTAACAAACAGCTGATTGTCTTCAAGAGAGAACTTGACAAGTTCCTCGAATCAGTTCCTGACCAGCTGTGGCTCGCACGTTGAGTTGCAGGCAGCCATAGTAACTGCCTGGTTGATTAGGCCTTAATGCACCGGGAGGACTGGTCTGAGAATGGTCACAGGGGTGTGCTTCAGGTTAATTAATGGTGTTCTCAGACTTTTTTATGAGAGTGAAAGAATAGGAGGAGGGAGACAGTAGTGTAGTGATTAGCCTAGTGTGGGCCAGTATAGGCCTCGGCCTCAACTACCCGACTGATATGATGGGAACATTCAAAACAAGGGATGCCAAGCCAATGATGAACCTCTTTAAGTCATAGGGTCTCTCTAGGTTGAAATACTGTTGTACACTGACAGCCCCTTTTAAGGCAAGCGAAACTGCGGATCTAGAGAAAGTACAGAGAACTTTCACTGCACGTTTAAGTTCTATCAAGCACCTTAGTTGACCTTTATTCCTCGGAACGCAGGCGAGAAAGATAAATACTTTGCATCTGGAAAATGCTACAGGGACCGGTCCTGACTCTGCACATGGAAATCACTCCCTACGAAAGCAAAAGGCCCTACGGACAGTGCAATATACCCGCAATGAAAAGCAGGGGTGTCATGAGTACACTTAAAAGACAACCTAATAAGTATACGGGCACAAGACTCTTCAACGTCTTTCCCTCGTACATAAGGGGGATTATTAATAGGCCCCTAGTTGTCTTTAAGAAAGAAGTGGATAGGTTCCTAAAGTGATTTCTTGACCAACCGAGCTGTAATTCGTACACTGGACTGTGTGCAACCAGCATTAACAGTCTGATTTATCAAGCCCTGATCTACCGCGAGGCCTGGTCATGAACTGAGATGCGAGGGCGTTGATCCTCGAAACACACTCCAGGTCAAGAGTCGAGTCTTGGCTCCTGGCCCAGTCGCTTGCTCCCTTCTTGCCACTTGAACAATTTCACGCTTTTTTGGGTTGAGTGATCTTCAACTTTCAAACAGATTTGGCCCAATGAACAATATCAGCATAATCGCAGGCTTCAGCAGTGATAAGTTGCGTCCTTCTTGGCGCAGTACTCACCCCATTTATTTTTCTCCTTTCATATATGACATAGAGGAATAATTCATAGTACTGTATCAACATTTGCAGACGATTTTTGAATTTGTATGAGAATGGTATCCATCAAGGACACAGTAAATATCCAATCGATATAAGCCAGGTCTTCAAATAGGCCACGGGAAATAATATATTAAATTGGTACAAATTTCTACTTCATTTTCTAAGACAAAAAATAGAATTGATTATACAACCCACTTGGTATAAACCTTGGTAATAAATACCGACAAGTTGGTTTAGAAAGACACGTAAGCAAACACTATAACATATTTATTAGAAAACGTTTCGGTCCTGGGACCTTGATCACTTCTAACATACAGAGGTAGAAAGACATTATATATATATAGGCGGAGAGTGAGATGTGACGCACGTGACCTGAGGAATGTCATAAGAACATAAGAATGGAGGAACACTGTAGAAGGCCTACTGGCTCATGCGAGGCAGGTCTTTATCAAAACAACCTCTGCCTATGATGAGGACGGGTAGACGATGAAATCATGTGACTCCTGTGTTGTTGGGTTGGTGCTGCTTAAGTATCATGTATGCCAATGTTTTTGAAATTTTGTAGTTTCCAGTGTTGCGTTCTATAGTGTCGGTGACGGCGATTAGTGAGGCTTCTAGGCACCGTCGGCGTCTGAGGTCTGGTTCAGTGAGAACGAGTTGTGCCTCATTCCAGTTCATCAAATGCCGAATTTCCAACCTGAATGTCAAAAACAAAAGCATGGCTTCCTTCGATGTCACAGCCCTCTTTACCAACGTTCCTACTGACGCTGCAATCAACATTCTGAGACAGAGGCTCACTGAAAACCACGACCTCCCTTTACCTCTTCTAGATTTCATCAATCTAGTGGAACTTTGTGTTAATTTCAACTTCTTCAAGTATCAGGACAACTGTTACAAACAAAGCTTTGGGATGGCAATGGGCAGCCCGCTCAGTGCTGTGCTTGCCAACCTCTTCATGGAAAACCTGGAGACAGAGAAATTCAGCACCCTCATTCCCAACACCGTTACCTGGCTAAGATACGTTGATGATATATTGGTTTTCTATCCGAGACGTCTCAATATACAGGCCCTTCTCAACAAGATCAATGCAGTCGAACCATCAATAAAGTTTACACTTGAACTCGAAAATGATGGCAAACTTCCTTTCCTCGACGTTCTACTGTGCAGATCTCCCGACAGTGACAAACTTCTCTTCAAAGTGTATAGAAAACCTACCAACAAGGACGATCTTATACACTTTTATTCACACCAAGACACCCGCACTAAGAGAGGAGTCCTCATTGGCTTCTTCTTGAGAGCTCTTCGCATCTCCAGCCCTTGTTTTCTAGAAGAAGAATGCACTTACATAACACAAGCCTTTACAACTTCTTCAGTTCCCATCTTTCTTCATCCGAGATTGCAGACTCAAGGCACAAGCTATCCTCAACAAACCGCCCATGGAACAGCCCCCTAAACAGTTCATAGTACTCCCATGTGACGATGTTGCCACGAATGCTCGCCGGGCACTTGCTATGAGTAACATCAACGTTTCCACCATAAACACATCATCTATCAAAGACCTCACTACGAAACGCAGCCCCACACCTCTAACTTCTACAGCAGGCGTCTACACTATCCCCTGTGGGTTCTGTCCCAAGAAATATGTAGGCGAGACAGGCAGAGATCTTGCAGTCCTCCTGAATGAGCATCGAAATGCCTCTAACAGAGACGATGTAAGGTACGCCTGTGTCCTCCACAGAGACTCCACGGGGCATTTGATGAACTGGAATGAGGCACAACTCGTTCTCACCGAACCAGACCTCAGACGCCGACGGTGCCTAAAAGCCTCACTAATCGCCGTCACCGACACTATAGAACGCAACACTGGAAACTACAAAATTTCAAAAACATTGGCATACATGATACTTAAGCAGCACCAACCCAACAACACAGGAGTCACATGATTTCATCGTCTACCCGTCCTCATCATAGGTAGAGGTTATTTTGATAAAGACCTGCCTCGCATGAGCCAGTAGGCCTTCTACAGTGTTCCTCCATTCTTATGTTCTTATGACATTCCTCAGGTCACGTGCGTCACATCTCACTCTCCGCCTATATATATATAATGTCTTTCTACCTCTGTATGTTAGAAGTGATCAAGGTCCCAGGACCGAAACGTTTTCTAATAAATATGTTACAGTGTTTGCTTACGTGTCTTTCTAAACCAAAAACAACCCACTTAAAATAGTGAGTAGAGTGAAAGATGATTGTAAGGGATTCTGGACTAACACTATGAAAAGATTTCACATTCAAGGAGCGCAAAATATTGTTTTCATATAAGTCTTGCTCTCGGGACACGACGTATTTTGCCACGTCATCTGTCAGAGAAGATAATTTACCCCACGTGACTTTGTTTCCCTACTTATTTCTCAACAGTGCACATGTCTGGTGCTGACTTCTACCTTGGTCCCTCATATTGAGCGTCCCTTCCATCTTCTGTGAAATTTTATGCCAGGAAAACAAAGGTAGCTTTTTTCCTAGTATGTAGCTATCATAAAGAATAGCAGAGCAGCTGATAATGTATCAAATTTTGTTTAACCCCAAAAAATAATGGGTCTGGCCTTCTGACAGCAGGACTTACCTTGTGTCCCTGACATTGTGGCCTTCCCTAACACTGGCATTGACAGTCTACATCTTTACATCGCTACTAATAAATTAGGAACAGAAGCTGTCTCTTTCCCATCCTACTCACTACGAGAGACATACAACAGTCACAACTGCAAGGAAAATAATAGATTATATAACTAGAACCTTGAAAAACAAGAGCTACCAAGCCAGTGATGATACTCTTCAAGGAAGATCCTGAGAATATACTTTAATTGTCCCTACTAATTCAGCCTAATGTTTTAGTTAATGGCAATGACTAAAATGCATGAGACTTTTTCAGCATGGAATGCGGATGAAAGAGAATATATACCCGTGTATAACACTGAAATAACTGGATGTTAGTCTGTACGCTGTAGTTACTCCTTGCTCACGGTGACTTTAAAAATAATACTCCTTATGAGAGCAAGAGGCATGACTGTCCAGAAGAAAGTGTGTAATACGCTGAGAGATAACTCCAAGTATAAAGGATCCATCAGAAATAAGAGGAAATGGCAGAGCAAACACCTAATTAACTTTGGCAAAGGTATAATACAGATAAGTTTATAATTAAGACACGTACAACACCTGGATATCTTTGTTCAGAGACGTTTCGCCTGTGCAGCAGCTTTATTACTGGAACCAGTGGAAGAACTGGAGAGGTACAGTAGTCGAAGACGTGATCACATGTGTACGCGACCACTATTGGAAGTACTTCAGTTAATGATCAGATGGGCTGTAGGATTTACGTTGAACTGCATGCCTAGATTACAAACTAAGTCATTAACAAGGAGTCTTCTGAGACTGGCTCACAGAGGCAATTATTCTCCTGAACCATCTGCAGATAAAGAAAAGGAATACCAAAAATGTACCCCGTTCCTTTTCCAGTCCATTCCACTATTTGCTCTCTAACATTAATAAAGTATTCCTTAGCCTCTCTGTGGCTCACTTGTGCTTGTAGCTTCCACCTGTATCTTCTTACCCATATTTCTCTCTTGTTGAACAATCTTTCAATATTCATACTATCAATACCTCTGCAATCTTGTACGTCGTGACCTTATCTCCTCCTGTTCTTTGCTTATCCAAAGATGTTAACTTTAGTTGCTTTAATCCGTTTTCATGCTGCATTGCACTCAGTTGCGGTACTGATTTGGTTGTTACTCAGCCTTTGCCCAATCTTCTTAACATGTTGGAGCAGGTGTGGGCTCCATGCTGGAGCAGGTGTGGGCTCCATGCTGGTGAAGGTGTGGGCTCCATGTTGGTGCAGGTGTGGGCTCCATGCTGGTGCAGATGAGGGCTTCATGCTGGTGCAGGTGTGGGCTCCATGCTGGTGCAAGTGTGGGCTCCATGCTGGTGCAGGTGTACGCTCCATGCTGGTGCAGGTGTGGGCTCCATGCTTGCAGGTGTGGGCTCCATGCTGGTGCAGGTGTGGGTTCCATGCTGGTGCAGGTGTGGGCTCCATGCTGGTGCAGGTGTGGGCTCCATGCTGAAGGTGTGGGCTTCATGCTGGTGAAGGTGTGGGCTCCATGCTGGTGCAGGTGTGGGCTCCATGCTGGTGCAGGTGTGGGCTCCATGCTGGTGCAGGTGTGGGCTCCATGCTGGTGAAGGTGTGGGCTCCATGCTGGTGCAGGTGTGGGCTCCATGCTGGTGCAGGTGTGGGCTCTATGCTGAAGGTGTGCGCTCCATGCTGGTGCAGGTGTGGGCTCTATGCTGAAGGTGTGGGCTCCATGCTGGTGCAAGTGTGGGCTCCATGCTGGTGCAGGTGTGGGCTCTATGCTGAAGGTGTGGGCTCCATGCTGGTGCAAGTGTGGGCTCCATGCTGGTGCAGGTGTGGGCTCCATGCTGGTGCAAGTGTGGGCTCCATGCTGGTGCAAGTGTGGGCTCTATGCTGAAGGTGTGGGCTCCATGCTGGTGCAAGTGTGGGCTCCATGCTGGTGCAGGTGTGGGCTCTATGCTGAAGGTGTGGGCTCCATGCTGGTGCAAGTGTGGGCTCCATGCTGGTGCAGGTGTGGGCTCTATGCTGAAGGTGTGGGCTCCATGCTGGTGCAAGTGTGGGCTCCATGCTGGTGCAGGTGTACGCTCCATGCTGGTGCAAGTGTGGGATCCATGCTGGTGCAGGTGTACGCTCCATGCTGGTGCAAGTGTGGGCTCCATGCTGGTGCAGCGCGTACATTGTTCTAAAATATAATCTTAGATATTTGTGCTCACCTAATTGCATTGACAAGAGTCAACTTACAGCTCCTGGATCCTCGTTAATTCTTATCGATCAGCTTTTCTTATTTCTGGCCTTCACTGAATGATCATACCTGCTTTGCACACTGTGTATGTTGTCTGTCTTCACTGCTTATTCTTCCAGTACCTTTAGTGCTTTTCACTCATTGTCCTGAGTCCTGTAACTCACCGACGTCCTTATCTATCATCTATGTCACCTGAAGACTAATTCTCGCGTTTCTGATAGTCTGTCACTTTAGCCCTATCAAGTCTTATTTTGTATGCAGAGTGATCCCCTGGTTCTGCTGTCTTCTCATGTAGTTACACTGAATGTCTCAAGTCTCGACTCGCAGTCCTTTCTTTTCCTCAGCTCTGGGACATGTCTCATTGCTAACATCTTAATATTTTCTGAGTATAAGTTGTTACTCGTCTCTGAGTGGATTTTTCTCTGTTGCTCCTTCAACTTGGGACAGTGAGTGCCACAGCAAAAAAAAAAAAATATACGAAATGCTAAAGCTCCTCTTATGAAGCAGTGAATGGACTAATAATTTCTTGGAAATGTGTGGGTAAGAAACTTTGAAATGAAGCAGGAAAAATGAAATGAAGCAGGAAAAATCTACGAGTGTTAAACGCAGGAGCGTGAAGTGAAACTCTCGGGTGGAAGAACACCAAGTTTGCAAATGGGAGAGAATGTATATAACATGCGTAATTGGGTCACTGAGGCGATCAAAATAGAGCACTGAGGTTTGAAATGGGAAGAGCATATCTCCTGGTATCCGAAGGAGACACTGGTTCTCAGCACAGTGAGACAAAGACAAAGACAAAGATTTGCTTCACCAAATCTTTGTCATTGGTTGTGCATGCAGAAAACCCATAGTTATGCGGAGTATTTTCGGGTAAGCTTAAGCCTAACTTAAGACTACAATGGTAATAACTATTATTTGCCTGTATATATATATATATATATATATATATATATATATATATATATATATATATATATATATATATATATATATATATATATATATATATGTATGTATGTATATATATAAGGACGTTAAGGGTGTGCAAACAATAAATTTAGGCATTACAATGAAAAACAAGCACACGATTATTAGTTTAATGTTGAATTATGATTACAAATAATGAGAATAAGTATGTATAGTTTTCACATTTTTGTGGTAGCAAGAATTGATTAGTATATTTAATACATTTTTGCCACATGCGAGTGAGATTGGGCGGGGGGTGGGGGGAGAACAGACGGGAAACACGACCATATCTGTCTAAATTTAAACATTTTGCATCTGCAATGAGACATCAGAATGCTGAAACAAGAACTCACGCGTTCAAATTAGGCACACGTGATGCATGATGAAACTGACACAGAGAAATTAGATCAAAATGAGATAAAACGTGAGGCAAAAAGCAAATGTGATGAAACTGGGAGGCCGCGTCTCTCGAAGGTGAGTAATAACGTCTAAATTAAGACGCAGATTACATCAAACGACAGCCCTGACTACCCAAGTATCTTTAACCAACACGCACACTGTAGCCCTGAATTATGAAGGTGGGACTGAGTTGTGGAAACTCGGTCAGTGAAAGACCTTCATGTGTCTTACCGGGAGGGCTTGGAGGAGGAGGAGGAGCAGGAGGTGGAAACATGAGGCGACCAAAAAATGAGAAAGAGGAAAAAGAATAAGACAGAAAAGGAGGAGGAAATGAGGGAAAAAGATAAGAAAGTTGGTAGTGGAAGAGGAGATAGGAAAGGGAGAAAGGAAAATTAGGTAGAGGATCAGGAGGTTGTACAGGACGAGGAGCAGAAGTTGGAAGAGAGTGTAGAGGGAGGGGACAAGGACGAGACTGGTGTGGAGGAAGACAAGTTGGAGTAGGGGCAAAGGGGTAAGGAGGAGGAGCAGCAGCAGTATAGGATAGGAAAGATATGGTAAAACCTTTAATGTATCTTTGATGGGTTACAAGAGGCCTCCTTCTCCCGAAACTTGGCCCTGGGCCAGGCATGATTAATGCTTATCTGGTCAACCAGGCTATTCCTGCTGGTGGTGCCGCAGACGCACATCATCAGCTCAGCTGATCCAGTACTTGACGGAGGTATTTGTCCAATTTCCTGTTGAAGACTTCTACATTTTCGTTGATGTCTTCTTGTAGAATATTGAATAGGCTTGGGCCACGGATGTTGATACAATGTTCTCTTATCGTACCCATTGCACCCTCTCTTCTTCACTAGGATTATTTTACATTTTCTCCCCTCTCTCGCTATCTAGGCCTTCAAATACCTTCCACGGATATATTACTACTATGTATATATATATATATATATATATATATATATATATATATATATATATATATATATATATATATATATATATATATATATATATATAGGCTCTATGTCTCTCTATGTAGCTGTAAATAATCTTTGTATTTCTGTTTCTGTTCCATCTCTGATACCTCTCCTGTCCTGAACAGAGCTGTCAACACTGAACAATACTCATAAGCAAGAGAGCACGAGCTTTTTAAAGACTGTCACCATTGGCAATATTTTCCTTGTTTTAAAAGTTCTCATTATCCAACCTGTCATAATTTCTGGCATTCATGATATTTGCCTTATTGTGTTCCTTAAAAGAATTGTCAACTGACATTTATACACCCAGCTCTTGTACATGTTTCTTTTGCTTTATTTATTTGGTGATCTTTGTGTATTTTGTATGCAGTGTCCCTTTCCGTATCAGAGCAATTGCAACTTGTCACCATTGGACGTCATGTTATTCTCTACTGCCCTCTGGAAGACTTTGCTAACATCTTGCAATTTGCCCGTGTCTTCTACCGAAGTGATTTCCTTGCTTATTTAGGTATAATCCGCAAATGATGATGCGAAACTGGCGAGAGTTTTATCTATGCCTCCCAGCACACATAAGGGGGATTACCAATAGACCCCTGGCTATCTTCAAGAAGGCGCTGGACAGGCACCATGTAAAGTCAGTACCTGACCAGCCGGGCTGTGGTTCGTACGTCGGGTTGCGTGCGGCCAACAGTAACAGCCTGGTTGATCAGGCCCTGATCTACCATGAGGCTTGGTCACAGACCGGGCCGCGGGGTTGTTGTCCCCCGAAACCCTCTCCAGGTATACTCCAAGTATGAATGTAAGAAACAACTAGCGCTCTACTGACTTCTTGATGCACTCCTTGAGGCTTCTAGGCAATCATCTATATTGAAGTTATTCTCCAAAGGATACTGCGTGTTCCTGCTAGTGGCATTTTTTCACTTCTTTATAAATAAAGAATTCCACGAATTCGGTCTGGGTGCTGCATAACGTAACATTTCTTTCAGTTCCATTTCAAATTTTACGGGATTATTGCTTATGTCAGTTATGGGATCTGTGTTACCTTCACCCGGTTTTTATTTAGTGGATTGCTGAACATTGATTTATATTGTTCTTTTAGAATTTCGCTCCTTTCTTTTTCATCATCAGTGTATGAGTTTTCTGTGACTAATTCTAGAGGTAGTTCTTAGCTTGGATTTCGCATGTATATAAATATATTAATATATATATATATATATATATATATATATATATATATATATATATATATATATATATATATATATATATATATATATATATATATATATAATATTTTGAGATTCTTCTCCTTTATTTAAGAGCTCTGTAGATGTGTTCAGTAAAATGTGTCTTTCACAAACTCCTCTCCCCCTTCTTGTGACCTGTTTAACTCTGTCAAATCTATAAATATTGTAGCCTCTTTTATCGTTTTCTCACCGTCCAAAGCATATTTTGTATGTATTTCTGTAAATACTCCAAACATAGCATTTACTTCTGTGAGGAGCTCGTTAATGTAGCTAACCTTTTCATTATTTGGTTTCAAAATCTAAATGTTTTCAAATAGGAAGGAGGGTTTACTGTATGGTATGTTTAGATTTAGTGTGAGTTTTGTTGGTACTCTATGTAATGTACCATCTCGCATAGCACTTGGTGCACATACCCTTGTTTTCTTCAGTATTGGCACTACACTTTTTTTGTTGTACGTTGGACCATGTTGTGTGTGTGACTGAGTTGATTTGTCCACTATGTTGTGCACCTCTGTGCCCCCTGTTGTTTTTCCTTCTTTGTAGCATTTTTCAGATCACTTTTTTTTCCTGTCTAAAAATATGCGGCTTGTCTTGTTCCCGTTGTTTCAGTAACATTGCCTTCCTTATACACGGTGGTCTGGTTAACTAAGGTCATAACTTGGTCCGAACTGCAGTGAGTATTTGCACGTCTCTGCGTTTCATTGTAAAACAACACTTGCCCTTTCTTAGCATATTAAAATTTTCTGGTGTGTTGGTTCCAACATACTCTACAGCATATGCAGATCCTCTTGCTATCATATTTACATATGACCTCACTGTCTTCGTTTTCTGTGGCAGAAACATTTTTGTTTTCTTTGAGATGCTCTGCATTATTTTCTTTTGCTGAATATATTCCTCCTTTGGTTTCTTTTGTCCTCTTTAGTCCCTTTGTTGTTCTCCTTCATCCCCCGCCCTCCTCCTTCTTCCTCATTCAGTCAGTCTTTCTTTCTTTTCCTTCCTTCTCGGTCTCTCCTTATCTCCTTTCCTACCCACCTTCCCTTCCTCTTCTTTCCTTCTAATCCCCATTCTCTCCTTTCAGATTTATCCTCTCCTTCATCCCTCCCTTCCTTATTTCACTTTTCGTCCTTCTCCCCCCCCCCCTACTCATCCTTTCTCCTTTCTTCCTACTTCTTGCTCATCATCCTATACAATCTTTCCTCTTTTTCTCATCACTTCTTCCCTCTTTCCCTCCATCCACCACTTCCCTCCCTCCTCTCTCACCCTCCCTCCTCTCTCACCCTCCCTCCTCTCTCAACCTTTCCCCTACCTCCCTCCCTCCCTGCAAAAGCACTAAGCGTCAACAGACTCTCCAGTAACACAGCTCTCGCGCTGGCTATTTCAATGTGCATTTTAATTTACAAATTGAGTTACCTTGTTAAAAATAGTTTAGAGTCTGGTCCTCGCGCACAACCAAAGTTTATTGAGTTCAAAAAATCAACCCATTTTATCAACCTCTTTTTGGTTGTGAGTTTTGTCTGTTTTACACAGGATGGTATAGAGGTGAATACATAAACACACACACACACACACACACACACACGCACACACCCCTGGAACCACAATTAGGTGAGCAATTAGGTAAGTACACACACACACACACACACACATGCTAGGATGTTAGAAAGTATTTCTTCAGTCACAGAGTTGTCAGGAAGTGGAATAGCCTGGGTTGTGATGTAGTGGAGGCAGGATCCATACATAGCTTTAAGAAGAGGTATGATAAAGCTCAAGGAGAGGGAAAAGTGACCGGGTAGCTGCCAGTTGAAGAGGCGGTGCCAGGAGCTGTGATTCGACCCCCGCAACCACAACTAGGTGAGGACACACACACACACACACACAGCAGCGAGTAATGGTACGTGGTGAGGTGTCAGAGTGGGCACCTGTGACCAGCGGGGTCCCACAGGGGTCAGTCCTAGGACCAGTGCTGTTTCTGGTATTTGTGAACGACATGACGGAAGGAATAAACTCCGAGGTGTCCCTGTTTGCAGATGACGTGAAGTTGATGAGAAGAGTTCAGTCGATCGAAGACCAGGCAGAACTACAAAGGGATCTGGATAGGCTGCAGACCTGGTCCAGCAACTGGCTCCTGGAGTTCAATCCCACCAAGTGCAAAGTCATGAGGATTGGGGAAGGGCAAAGAAGACCGCAGACGGAGTACAGTCTAGGGGGCCAGAGACTACAAACATCACTCAAGGAAAAAGATCTTGGGGTGAGTATAACACCAGGCACATCTCCTGAAGCGCACATCAACCAAATAACTGCTGCAGCATATGGGCGCCTAGCAAACCTCAGAACAGCATTCCGACATCTTAATAAGGAATCGTTCAGGACCCTGTACACTGTGTACGTTTGGCCCATATTGGAGTATGCGGCACCAGTTTGGAACCCACACCTAGCCAAGCATGTAAAGAAACTAGAGGAAGTGCAAAGGTTTGCAACAAGACTAGTCCCAGAGTTAAGAGGTATGTCCTATGATGAGAGGTTAAGGGAAATCAACCTGACGACACTGGAGGACAGGAGAGATAGGGGGGACATGATAACGACTTACAAAATACTGAGAGGAATTGACAAGGTGGACAAAGACAGGATGTTCCAGAGACTGGACACAGCAACACGGGGACACAGTTGGAAGCTGAAGACACAGATGAATCAAAGGGATGTTAGGAAGTATTTCTTCAGCCACAGAGTAGTCAGGAAGTGGAATAGTTTGGGAAGCGATGTAGTGGAGGCAGGATCCATACATAGCTTTAAGCAGAGGTACGATAAAGCTCATGGTTCAGGTAGAGTGACCTAGTAGCGACCAGTGAAGAGGCGGGGCCAGGAGCTTGGACTCGACCCCTGCAACCTCAACTAGGTGAGTACACACACACACACACACACACACACACACACACACACACACACACACACACACACACACACACACACACACACACACACACACACACACGCACACACACACACAGGGAAATGACTTACGAAGAAAGGTTGAGGGAAATCGAACTGACGACACTGGAAGACAGGAGGGTCAGGGGAGACATGATAATGACATACAAAATACTGCGTGGAATAGATAAGGTGGACAGAGACAGGATGTTCCAGGGAGGGGACACAGAAACAAGGGGTCACAATTAACATAAGAAACATAAGAAAGGAGGAACACTGCAGCAGGCCTGTTGGCCCATACTAGGCAGGTCCTTTACAATTTATCCCACTAACAAACATTTGACCAACCCAATTTTCAACGCCACCCAAGAAACAAGCTCCGATGTGCAAGTCCCACTCAAATCCAACCCTTCCCACTCATGTACTTATCCAACCTAAATTTGAAACTACCCAAAGTCCTAGCCTCAATAACCCAACTAGGTAGACTGTTCCACTCATCAACTACCCTATTTCCAAACCAATACTTTCCTATGTCCTTTCTAAATCTAAACTTATCTAATTTAAATCCATTACTGCGGGTTCTCTCTTGGAGAGATATCCTCAAGACTTTGTTAATATCCCCTTTATTAATACCTATCTTCCACTTGTACACTTCGATCAGGTCTCCCCTCATTCTTCGTCTAACAAGTGAATGTAACTTAAGAGTCTTCAATCTTTCTTCATAAGGAAGATTTCTAATGCTATGTATTAATTTAGTCATCCTACGCTGAATGTTTTCTAGCGAATTTATGTCCATTCTGTAATATGGAGACCAGAATTGAGCTGCATAATCTAGGTGAGGCCTTACTAATGATGTATAAAGCTGCAGTATGACCTCTGGACTTCTGTTGCTTACACTTCTTGATATAAATCCCAGTAATCTATTTGCCTTATTACGTACGCTTAGGCATTGCTGTCTTGGTTTAAGGTTGCTGCTTACCATAACCCCCAAGTCCTTTTCGCAATCTGTATGGCTAAGTTCTACATTATTTAACTTATAAGTGCTAGGGTTATGGACACTCCCGAGCTTCAGAACCTTGCATTTATCTACATTGAACTGCATCTGCCACTTTTCTGACCAAGAGTAGAGTTTGTCTAAATCCTCCTGAAGTTCCCTAACATCTACGTTTGAATCAGTTATCCTACCTATCTTCGTGTCATCGGCGAATTTGCTCATATCACTAGTAATTCCTTCATCAAGATCATTGATATATATTATAAACAACAACGGGCCCAAGACTGATCCCTGTGGAACGCCACTTGTTACTGATCCCCACTCGGATTTAACCCCATTTATGGACACTCTCTGCTTCCTGTCTGTGAGCCATGATTCGATCCACGAGAGCACCCTTTCCCCAATGCCATGAGCTGCTACTTTCTTTAATAGTCTATGGTGCGGAACTCTATCAAAAGCCTTACTAAAATCTAAGTAAATAATATCAAATTCTTTATTGTGGTCAACAGCCTCAAAAGCTTTACTGAAGAAAGTTAATAAATTAGTTAGACAAGACCGGCCTCTTGTGAATCCATGCTGAGTATCCTTAATCAAGCTATGCTTATCGAGATGGCTTCTTATAATCTCAGCTATAATTGACTCTAGTAATTTGCCTACAATTGAGGTCAGGCTTATTGGGCGGTAATTTGACGGTAACGACTTGGCCCCTGTTTTAAAAATAGGAATTACATTAGCCATCTTCCACATATCAGACACTACACCTGTTTGAAGAGATAAATTAAAAATATTAGTTAATGGTTCACAGACTTCCATTTTGCATTCCTTAAGAACCCTTGAAAAAACCTCATCAGGACCCGGTGACTTATTTTGCTTCAGTCGGTCTATCTGCTTCATAACCATTTCACTAGTGACTGTGATGTTACATAATTTATCTTCTTCTGACCCACTATAAAAATTAATTACCGGAATATTATTAGTGTCTTCCTGTGTAAAAACCGAGAGAAAATAATTATTTAAAATCGAGCACATTTCATTATCTTTGTCAGTAAGATGCCCATAGTTATTTTTAAGGGGACCTATCTTATCTCTGACTTTTCTTCTATAGACCTGGAAAAAACTTTTTGGGTTAGTTTTAGAATCCCTAGCTACTTTAATTTCATAGTCCCTTTTAGCTTTTCTTATCCCCTTTTTAATGTCCCTCTTAATGTCAATATACTGATTCATAAGATGACCCTCGCCTCTTTTGATACGCCTATAAATTCCTTTCTTATGCCCTAGTAGATATTTCAGCCTATTATTCATCCATTTTGGGTCATTTCTATTTGATCTAATTTCCTTATAAGGGATAAACGTTCTTTGAGCAGCATGTATTGTGTTCAGAAAACTGTCATATTGATAGCTCTCTTCGTTACCCCAGTCAACAGATGATAAGTGTTCTCTAAGCCCATCGTAATCTGCTAAGCGAAAATCTGGGACTGTTACTGAGTTATCCCTACTATCATACTTCCATTCAATTCTAAATGTAATTGATTTGTGGTCGCTAGCACCCAGTTCCTCTGAAACTTCTAAATTATTAACAAGGGATTCATTGTTTGCCAGAACTAAGTCAAGCAGGTTATTACCCCTTGTAGGTTCTGTCACAAACTGCTTCAAAAAACAATCCTGAACTACTTCTAAGAAATCGTATGATTCTAAATTCCCAGTCAAGAAATTCCAATCAATATGACTAAAGTTAAAGTCTCCTAGAATTACTACATTATCGTGCCTTGTTGCCCTAACAATTTCCTCCCATAGTAGTCTCCCCTTGTCCCTATCTAAATTTGGGGGACGGTATATCACACCTAAAATTAATTTTTCATGCCCCTCTGAAAATTCTATCCAAACAGACTCTGTATGTGTTACTTCAGACTTAATACCCGTTTTTATGCAACTGTTCAAGCGATCTCGGACATACAATGCCACCCCACCCCCCTTCCCGACACTTCTATCTACTTGGAACAATTTAAAACCCTGAATGTGACATTCTGCAGGCATGTCCCGACTTTTTGAATTAAACCACGTCTCAGTAATGGCAAATACATCTATGTTACCTGCACTAGCAACTAGTCTCAACTCGTCTATCTTATTCCTAGCACTGCGACTATTTGTGTAATAAATATTTAATGACCCTCCTCTCTCTTTACCCTTCCTGCTCCTTTCTGTTATTCCACTAAACCTATTACTGTCCTTGTCAATTAGTGCCACTGGCTTTCCAATATCCACCTCATTTTGCCTATTACTAGTTCTCCTAGTACTCATGTTACTACCCTGCGACTTCACAGTTTTCCCGCCAAAACCCATACCACTAACTATTCCTAGTTTAAAGACCTAACAGCTCCCTCCACTGCAGTTGCCAGTGCTCCCACCCCAGACCTAGATAAGTGAACCCCATCCCTGGCATACATGTCATTTCTGCCATAGAAGAGGTCCCAGTTGTCAATGAATGTTACCGCATTTTCCTTACAGTATTTGTCTAGCCAGCAATTGACACCAATTGCTCTGGACAACCATTCATTTCCAACTCCTCTCCTTGGCAAAATGCCACATATGACAGGTTTCCCACCCTTCCTCCTAATTATCTCTATTGCTGACCTATACCTGCTAATCAGGTCCTCACTCCTACGTCTGCCAACATCGTTGCCTCCAGCACTGAGACAGATAATAGGATTGCTCCCATTACCTCTCATGATGTCATCCAGACGGCTAACAATATCCTTCATCCCAGCCCCAGGAAAACACACTCTCTGCCTCCTACTCCTATCCTTCAAGCAGAATGCCCTATCCATGTACCTAATCTGGCTATCCCCAACAACAACAATGTTTTTACCTTCCTTGGCGTCGTCCGTCGTGATGCTCCGAGTAGTCGACTCACATTCGCCAGGTAGCATTACACCACTTGTAGAATTCGTCAAGACGTTCTCGATGGTCTTCGTTGGGGTTTCTAGGGATGTCTTACTCACGTCTGCCAATGCTTCTTTGGTGCTCGTTGTGGCATTCCCAGTAGAACACTCACATTCGTCAGGTAGCACCGAGAATGAGTTGGAAGTTTCCACGGTAGTCTTCTGGTTTCTCGTTGTTTCTGCCTCTCCAACCGTTTTCTTGATCTTCAGCTTGGTTCCATGTTGCCCGGCCACTGACCAAGCTCCCCTCTTAACCTGGGGACTCACAACAGAAGGATTACTACGAATCCTCTTGTTCTCCTCCGTTAATCGCCGTATCTCCATCTTAGCAACTCTGAGCTCTTCTCTCAGCTGCTGTAAAGTTGCTCAAGAGAGGGCATCCTGGTACAGATTCACAGAGAGCACACGAACAGGTCTTCACAGAGCTAAGTACACGTCACCACTCAAATTGGAAGCTGAAGACTCAGACGAGTCACAGGGATGTTAGGAAGTATTTCTTCAGTTATAGAGTCGTCAGGAAGTGGAATAACCTAGGAAGTGATGTAGTGAAGAGAGGAACCATACATAGCTTTAAGACGAGGTATGACAAAGCTCAGGAAGCAGAGAGAGGACCTAGTAGCGATCAGTGAAGAGTCGGGGCCAGGAGCTGTGTCTCGACCCCTGCAACCACAATTAGGTGAGTACACACACACATACACATAGCTTTAAGAAGAAGTATGATAATGTTCTTGGAGCTGGGAGGGAATAGATCTAGTAGCGACCAGCGAAGAGGGAAGGCCAGGAGCTGTGATTGACCCCTTCAACCACATGAAGGTGAGTACACGCACCCCGAAGGCTTTCCATCATCCTAGAAGAAGTATTTTTGAGGAGATCAGCCCCTCAGCCTTGATTTGTGTTCATCTTCATAATCACCATCAGTGTGAAGCTCAGGTCTAATTAGGATGAGTTCTTTATACCGGAGCCAGAAGTAAGGTACGGAAGTTGGAGATGGGGTCAAAGGAGGCGGGGCCCATTAGTGGAGGTAAGAAGTTAAGAATTAAGGTGTACTGCAGAAGAACTACTGGCCCATGCCAGGCAGGTCCTCAAATGCCATCCTTCTCACTCATGACTCATGGTTCAGCTGTAAAGTTGAGGAAGATTCTTATATCAAGATTCATGTCTCAGCTCCACATTGGTTGAGGTTATGGAGCTGACCATTTATCAAGACTGAGGGACTGACCACCTCACAATTATTTCTTCGTGGCTGAGGAACTGGTCACCTCATGTTAATTTCTCCACTACTTCTGCAGTGGGCAGGTAAAATTCTCTCTCTCTCTCTCTCTCTCTCTCTCTCTCTCTCTCTCTCTCTCTCTCTCTCTCTCTCTCTCTCTCTCTCTCTCTCTCTCTCTCTCTCTCTCTTTCTCTCTATCACACACACACAAACAAACATGTGTGTGGAGGGGAGGGGGGGGGGGTGCGAGTGAGTAGTCATAGTGAGGAATGAGACTAAGTAAAAGACTCACTTTATTCTACGGAACTTTTAAAATCGTCAAATGATACAGTAGAAATACTGGGTATTAAACTCGAGTACACAAATCTAATAATTATCCTGGAGTATAAACCACCGTCGACAGCTGCAGAAAAGCAAAGTAACAAATACATTCAGCACACTACTTTGAAAATCTTACACAATATTATCCTCCTTGCAGATTACAAATTTCTAAATATTGAATGGAAGTTGGTAAACAATAGCATTGAACCAATAAAAGGAACCAGAGAGCTTCTGAGCCTCCTTGAAACGTCTTCTTTGAATCACTAGACAACAGGACCAGCTAGAAATGAAAATTTACTAGACTTCATGTTGACGTGCAGTCAGGAATAAATGTAAGACATGACACTCTCAGGTACAATATAGTCCTATCACAACTCACTGGCAACTACCCGAACACACTGTTCCTAGCTCCGACTAACCCATACGAAGTCTCCCTTATTATCAACACACTAAAAAACAAGGCAGGGGATTTAAATACCTTACCACCCTTTATATACAAAAAAGCGTCACAAGTACTATCACCAATCATTGCAACACTCTTTAACAAATCCATTGAATCCTCCACCTTCCCTACAGTTCTCAAAATAGCAAGGGTCACCCCGATCCATAAAGGAGGAGACCAAACAGAGTTGAATAACTATAGGCCAATATCCAATTTACACCCTTTCTCAAAAATCTTCGAAAAATTAATTCATAAACGAATCTACTCCTACCTCATCTCCCAAAACATTCTCAACCCCTGCCAATTTGGATTCAGGCCTAATAAAAATACTAATGATGCTATTATACACATGCTAGAACATATATACACTGCAATAGAGAAAAAAGAAGTCCCACTGGGGATCTTCATTGACTTACGTAAAGCTTTTGATACAGTTGACCATGACTTGCTCCACGTAAAATTGTCACACTATGGTATTAGAGGGCACTCCCTCAACTACCTCAAGTCTTACCTCAGCAACAGAAGCCAATATGTGTACGCAAATGGGGCAAGCTCTTCCGCACAACCAATTACAGTTGGTGTCCCACAGGGAAGTGTCCTTGGCCCTCTTCTCTTTCTCCTATACATAAATGACCTACCAAATGCTTCGCAATTACTCAAACCCACACTTTTTGCAGATGACACTACATACGTCTTCTCTCACCCGAGCCCAGTCACGCTAGCCAATACTGTAAATACCGAATTACAGAAAATATCTACCTGGATGAGGACTAACAAACTTACACTAAACATTGACAAAACTTACTTCATTCAGTTTGGAAACAGAGCTACAGATGTACCTCTTAACATAACGATAAACAGATCACCTATCACAAAGCTAACAGAGGGAAAATTCTTAGGAATCCACCTTGATAATAGACTCAAATTTCATACACATATTCAACAAATTTCTAAGAAAATCTCCAAGACTGTAGGCATACTATCGAAGATACGGTACTATGTTCCACAGTCAGCCCTCCTGGCCCTTTATCACTCTCTTATTTACCCCTATCTCACCTATGGAATTTGTGCATGGGGCTCAACAACAATTAACC
This sequence comes from Cherax quadricarinatus, assembly GCF_038502225.1. Lineage (NCBI taxonomy): Eukaryota > Metazoa > Arthropoda > Malacostraca > Decapoda > Parastacidae > Cherax > Cherax quadricarinatus. The sequence goes on along the minus strand of NC_091322.1, from coordinate 3,143,942 downwards.
ATCTCAGACCACTAATTACCCAACAAAAGGCTGCAGTTAGAATGATAACAAATTCTCACTATAGGCAGCACACTCCACCAATATTCAAAACACTCAACCTACTCACCATACAAAACATCCATACTTATTACTGCACCTATTACATACATAGAACACTTAACTCTGATATTAACCCTCCTCTCAAACATCTCCTTGCCAACCTCAACAGAACACATGACCATAACACAAGGCACAGATCACTCTTTGATGTTCCTCGTGTCCATCTCACGCTATGCAAAAACTCAATGCACATAAAAGGCCCTAAAATCTGGAATTCATTACCTGTAAATATAAAAGAAACACTACCTGTTTATAAATTCAAGTCTCTTCTCAAAGATCACTTACTCACTCAAAACCAAATAAATACTGAATAACTGAACCTTATAAATTGTATATCCTAAATGTTACTCACAATTATATCACACAAATGTTAAACCTAGGACCCAATCTAACTTTATTATTTTTTTAAATACACTACCTAACAGAATACTCCATTCGACTGAATGTGCAGCAATACAAGCAACCATATGACCTGTCTTTGTAATACTCATTTGTGCTTTATAGTTATCTGTTTACAATAATGTTTTATCACTGATTTCATCATTGCTTAGTTAATCTTAAGTTAATTTTAAGCCAGCCCGTAATGCTATGCATATAAGTGGCTTTGGCATGCTGCTCTTACCTGTATTTTTTGTACCTCTGTATGTATGCTAAAATTACTAAATAAATAAATAAATAAAACTATATTCAAGTACAAATAGGCTTAAATCCAACAGATAATTAACTATAAAGTAAGATGCTAACACCGAAAATAGAAGAACGTACAGTAGAAGAATGAGGTCTATTGAATTGCTTAAAACCAGTCATGTGTCACAACAAAAGTAAGATAATCTATGCTAAAGAATTGCCGATATAGAAAAGAAACTGAAGTGTTCGTATCAGACGGAAGAAACACAAAAATAAAAAAAAAATAGATTTCAAAAACAAAATCGTAAAAAAAAAATCAGTTTGGTTTTAAGTTATCAATATAATAGTGTTATGAGGGATCCCTGTAATTTGCTGTTCAAGTTGTTTACATGTGATGTCTTCACATCCCCACTACGTCACATAATTCTTGAAACGAAAATGTTTGTTAAAATCTGACGAATTTCATCCCGACACTCAGTAAGTCATCTAAGGAGAGAATATCGACTAAGCCAACGAACACTGTTGTACATTAGCAGCGCTGTGTACACCAGTAGCGCTGTGTACACTAGTGGCGCTGTGTACACTAGTGGCGCTGTGTACACTAGTGGCGCTGTGTACACCAGTAGCGCTGTGTACACCAGTAGCGCTGTGTACACTAGTAGCGCTGTGTACACCAGTAGCGCTGTGTACACTAGTGGCGCTGTGTACACTAGTGGCGCTGTGTACACTAGTGGCGCTGTGTACACCAGTAGCGCTGTGTACACCAGTAGCGCTGTGTACACCAGTAGCGCTTTGTACACCAGTAGCGCTGTGTACACCAGTAGCGCTGTGTACACCAGTAGCGCTGTGTACACTAGTGGCGCTGTGTACACTAGTAGCGCTGTGTACACTAGTGGCGCTGTGTACACCAGTAGCGCTGTGTACACCAGTAGCGCTGTGTACACTAGTGGCGCTGTGTACACTAGTGGCGCTGTGTACACCAGTAGCGCTGTGTACACTAGTAGCGCTGTGTACACTAGTGGCGCTGTGTACACTAGTGGCGCTGTGTACACTAGTGGCGCTGTGTACACCAGTAGCGCTGTGTACACCAGTAGCGCTGTGTACACCAGTAGCGCTGTGTACACTAGTGGCGCTGTGTACACTAGTGGCGCTGTGTACACTAGTAGCGCTGTGTACACCAGTAGCGCTGTGTACACTAGTAGCGCTGTGTACACTAGTGGCGCTGTGTACACCAGTGGCGCTGTGTACACCAGTAGCGCTGTGTACACTAGTAGCGCTGTGTACACTAGTGGCGCTGTGTACACTAGTGGCGCTGTGTACACTAGTGGCGCTGTGTACACTAGTGGCGCTGTGTACACTAGTGGCGCTGTGTACACCAGTAGCGCTGTGTACACTAGTGGCGCTGTGTACACTAGTGGCGCTGTGTACACTAGTGGCGCTGTGTACACTAGTGGCGCTGTGTACACCAGTAGCGCTGTGTACACTAGTGGCGCTGTGTACACCAGTAGCGCTGTGTACACTAGTAGCGCTGTGTACACCAGTAGCGCTGTGTACACTAGTGGCGCTGTGTACACTAGTGGCGCTGTGTACACTAGTGGCGCTGTGTACACCAGTGGCGCTGTGTACACCAGTAGCGCTGTGTACACTAGTAGCGCTGTGTACACCAGTAGCGCTGTGTACACCAGTAGCGCTGTGTACACTAGTGGCGCTGTGTACACCAGTAGCGCTGTGTACACCAGTAGCGCTGTGTACACCAGTAGCGCTGTGTACACCAGTAGCGCTGTGTACACTAGTGGCGCTGTGTACACCAGTGGCGCTGTGTACACCAGTAGCGCTGTGTACACCAGTAGCGCTGTGTACACTAGTGGCGCTGTGTACACCAGTAGCGCTGTGTACACCGATTTCACCCGGCTCAGTAAATTCTGAAAAATAAAATTGACTACCTTGGTTCCAGTTTTATAACTTCAAGTTCCTTAAGGCCAGTTTTTTGCACACAAAGTTTCCTTACGTATAATACAATGGAAGCCTATCATTGAATGTTCAACATATTTAGCAAACACGTTTAGCAAACCTGCTGGTCGCCCAGTCATGCTGGGTGCTCCATCAGTCGTCATAGAAACTATCTTTGAAAGATCAACCTATAGATTAGACAGTTCGTTTAGGTATAGTTTTCTTTGGTTAGGTTAGACTTATTTTTAGCTGTATCTTCGTGTTTTGTTCAGGTCTGACAGGAAAAAAACAATGGTCAGAATCGCAAAATAACTTTGGGTGACAGTGCGTGCCATGTGCCAATTTTTTTTTTTTTTTTTTGCGTGCCACCATGGGTATTACCTGGAGTTTACCTGGAGAGAGTTCCGGGGGTCAACGCCCCCGCGGCCCGGTCTGAGGTATGATGCCATATGTTTGCCACTTCTGCCTTTGTGTAAAAAACATTTTTAATAAAGTGTTTATATTTAATATTTTACTTTCTTGGACATATTTTAAGGGTTTAACTTCAAATTCACCCTAAATGATGAAACATCATTATGGAATTTATTAACAATCCGAATCGCACTGATTCAGATTGTGGAATTCACTGCAGTGGCACAGGTATAATTATGTAATACTAGTCAGTGGATTCATGAACTCACCACAGAGAATGGACGGTGGAAGATGTCTCTGTGTTGGAATGATGAAGCGTCTAGAGTTAGTAAGTAAGTAAATTTATTCAGGTATACACAGATAGTTACATAGAATTATGATACATAGCAGCATATGTGTATAGAACCTAGGATAACCCAAAAAAGTCAGACGGAGTGACTTATTTCCATTGGGGTCCTTTTACCTTATTATTATAATATAAAGGTTATAATATTTTCTTATTATTCTACAATGAAGATAACATCTTATTATCATACTAAAAACACTGTCTACTACACCAAGGTCATTAAGACTATCTACAATACGAGGGTCATTACTAGGAATAAGGTAAAATTTACACGTATGTTAGCTAAAAAATAGAAAATAATTCCCCTCCCTTTCTGTAGCTTCATTCATCAAACACTTTTTGGCAGTCTTCTTTCTCCAATCTTTCTCCAAAAAAATAAATAAATAAACAGGTATTTCACATGTGTCTTGTTCACCTACTTCTCGTTTTTCTGTACCATTGCTGTAAACAGCAACAGCCTGATTGAGCAAGAAATCAACAGAAAAACTTGGCTCCAAGCCAGACGTCGAGGGTAGAAGAGGAACGAAGTTGGTAACGAGAGTGATGGAGAAGGTAACAAGTAATGGAGAAGGCAACGAGTGATAGTGTAGGTAATGAGTGTTGGAGTACGTAACGATAAAGATGGATTAGATAGCGAGAACGATAGCTTTTGATAACGAGAGTGATAAAGTAGGTATGGAGGGCGAAGGATAAAGTAAGAAGACTGATGTATGAGGAAACGAAATTGATGAAGTATATAATGAATGATGGAAGAGGTAACGAAAATAAAGGAAATATATCGAGTGATGGAAGTAACAGGAGGGATTTCAAAGGTAACGAGAGGGATAGAAGTAACGAGAGTGATAGAAGTAACAAGTGAGAGAGGAGAAAGCGAAAGTTATAGCTGAGGTAAGCAGTGATAGAAGTAACGAGGGTGATATAGGAAATAAAAAGTGATAGAAGTAACGAGATTGGTGGAGTAGGCAGCGATGATGATGGAGGAGTTATTAAGTAGAGTGATAAAGATTCATAGAAGACCATCTCATCCTAAGCTTCAACAAAGACAGTCTTCTCTCAGGCACAAACAAACAAAAATTCATTTGCCTGTGTTTTTACATCATCGTGTATGCGTGTTTTATGTTGTTTTTCTCTGATATTGTTTTCTAGTGTTTTTGGGCTGCTATTTTTTAAGGCGTTTGCGCCTTTTTGTGTGTCCAGGTCGCTGCGATTGTTTATATTCTTTTGTTGTACCTTAACTAAGAGTCGAGTCTTTGATGTTTGTGTGCGCGCGAGGGTGTTTGTATGTGTGCGTGCGTGTGCGCGCGACGGTATTTGCATGTGTGAGTGCGTGTGCACGCGAGACTGTATGTTTGAGTGCGTGTGCGCGCGAGACTTTGTATGTACGTGTGCGCGTGTTTGTATGTGTGCGTGCGCGTGCGCGCGACGGTATTTGTATGTGTGCGTGCGTGTGCGCGCGACGGCATTGGCATGTGTGAGTGCGTGTGCACGCGAGGGTGTTTGTACTCACCTAGTTGTACTCACCTAGTTGAGGTTGCGGGGGTCGAGTCCGAGCTCCTGGCCCCGCCTCTTCACTGATCGCTACTAGGTCACTCTCCCTGAGCCGTGAGCTTTATCATACCTCTGCTTAAAGCTATGTATGGATCCTGCCTCCACTACATCGCTTCCCAAACTATTCCACTTACTGACTACTCTGTGGCTGAAGAAATACTTCCTAACATCCCTGTGATTCATCTGTGTCTTCAGCTTCCAACTGTGTCCCCTTGTTACTGTGTCCAATCTCTGGAACATCCTGTCTTTGTCCACCTTGTCAATTCCTCTCAGTATTTTGTATGTCGTTATCATGTCCCCCCTATCTCTCCTGTCCTCCAGTGTCGTCAGGTTGATTTCCCTTAACCTCTCCTCGTAGGACATACCTCTTAGCTCTGGGACTAGTCTTGTTGCAAACCTTTGCACTTTCTCTAGTTTCTTTACGTGCTTGGCTAGGTGTGGGTTCCAAACTGGTGCCGCATACTCCAATATGGGCCTAACGTATACGGTGTACAGGGTCCTGAACGATTCCTTATTAAGATGTCGGAATGCTGTTCTGAGGTTTGCTAGGCGCCCATATGCTGCAGCAGTTATTTGGTTGATGTGCGCTTCAGGAGATGTGCCTGGTGTTATACTCACCCCAAGATCTTTTTCCTTGAGTGAGGTTTGTAGTCTCTGACCCCCTAGACTGTACTCCGTCTGCGGCCTTCTTTGCCCTTCCCCAATCTTCATGACTTTGCACTTGGTGGGATTGAACTCCAGGAGCCAATTGCTGGACCAGGTCTGCAGCCTGTCCAGATCCCTTTGTAGTTCTGCCTGGTCTTCGATCGAGTGTATTCTTCTCATCAACTTCACGTCATCTGCAAACAGGGACACCTCAGAGTCTATTCCTTCCGTCATGTCGTTCACAAATACCAGAAACAGCACTGGTCCTAGGACTGACCCCTGCGGGACCCCGCTGGTCACAGGTGCCCACTCTGACACCTCGCCACGTACCATGACTCGCTGCTGTCTTCCTGACAAGTATTCCCTGATCCATTGTAGTGCCTTCCCTGTTATCCCTGCTTGGTCCTCCAGTTTTTGGACCAATCTCTTGTGTGGAACTGTGTCAAACGCCTTCTTGCAGTCCAAGAAAATGCAATCCACCCACCCCTCTCTCTCTTGTCTTACTGCTGTCACCATGTCATAGAACTCCAGTAGGTTTGTGACACAGGATTTCCCGTCCCTGAAACCATGCTGGCTGCTGTTGATGAGATCATTCCTTTCTAGGTGTTCCACCACTCTTCTCCTGATAATCTTCTCCATGATTTTGCATACTATACATGTCAGTGACACTGGTCTGTAGTTTAATGCTTCATGTCTGTCTCCTTTTTTAAAGATTGGGACTACATTTGCTGTCTTCCATGCCTCAGGCAATCTCCCTGTTTCGATAGATGTATTGAATATTGTTGTTAGGGGTACACATAGCGCCTCTGCTCCCTCTCTCAATACCCATGGGGAGATGTTATCTGGCCCCATTGCCTTTGAGGTATCTAGCTCACTCAGAAGCCTCTTCACTTCTTCCTCGGTTGTGTGCACTGTGTCCAGCACTTGGTGGTGTGCCCCACCTCTCCGTCTTTCTGGAGTCCCTTCTGTCTCCTCTGTGAACACTTCTTTGAATCTCTTGTTGAGTTCTTCACATACTTCACGGTCATTTCCTGTTGTCTCTCCTCCTTCCTTCCTTAGCCTGATTACCTGGTCCTTGACTGTTGTTTTCCTCCTGATGTGGCTGTACAACAGTTTCGGGTCAGATTTGGCTTTCGCTGCTATGTCATTTTCATATTGTCTTTGGGCCTCCCTTCTTATCTGTGCATATTCGTTTCTGGCTCTACGACTGTTCTCCTTATTCTCCTGGGTCCTTTGCCTTCTATATTTCTTCCATTCCCTAGCACACTTGGTTTTTGCCTCCCTGCACCTTTGGGTAAACCATGGGCTCATCCTGGCTTTTTCATTACTCCTGTTACCCTTGGGTACAAACCTCTCCTCAGCCTCCTTGCATTTTGTTGCTACATATTCCATCATCTCATTAACTGGCTTCCCTGCCAGTTCTCTGTCCCACTGAACCCCGTTCAGGTAGTTCCTCATTCCTGTGTATTCCCCTTTCTTGTAGTTTGGCTTCATTCGTCCTGGCCTTCCTGCTTCTCCCTCCACTTGTAGCTCTACTGTGTATTCGAAGCTTAAAACCACATGGTCACTGGCCCCAAGGGGTCTTTCATATGTGATGTCCTCGATATCTGCACTACTCAAGGTGAATACTAAGTCCAGCCTTGCTGGTTCATCCTCTCCTCTCTCTCTTGTAGTGTCCCTTACGTGTTGGTACATGAAGTTCTCCAGTACCACCTCCATCATCTTAGCCCTCCATGTATCTTGGCCCCCATGTGGGTCCAAGTTCTCCCAA
>NC_091322.1:3129045-3131545 GCF_038502225.1 Cherax quadricarinatus | reverse complement strand
TTTCTAAAATTTTCTCTTATACGTTTAAATATATACTTTTTTCGTTAATGTTAATGCAAAAATTTATAATCTTGCACCAAAAGGATCTTAGAAAACTTACCTAACCTTATTATAACAAGAGCAATTTATTTTAGCCTAACCCAACTAAATATATTTTAGATTTGTTTACAGTAATTTAATACTAAACATACACAATGAAATATATTTTTTTCGTTCGGTTAAGAATATTCTTTGGCGAAATTACTGCATACACAAATTTTCACTTGTCCTATATGGCAAGATGAGCGTTGCTATTTAAGCCAAGATCGCAAGTTCTGCCTATTCGGCACGACTATATATATATATATATATATATATATATATATATATATATATATATATATATATATATATATATATATATATATATATATATATATATATATATATTTTTTTTTTTTTTTTTTTTTTTTTTTTTTCAACAAGTCGGCCGTCTCCCACCGAGGCAGGGTGACCCAAAAAAGAAAGAAAATCCCTAAAAAGAAAATACTTTCATCATCATTCAACACTTTCACCACACTCGCACATTATCACTGTTTTTGCAGAGGTGCTCAGAATACAACAGTCTAGAAGCATATACATATAAAGATACACAACATATCCCTCCAAACTGCCAATATCCCAAACCACTCCTTTAAAGTGCAGGCATTGTACTTCCCATTTCCAAGACTCAAGTCCGACTATATGAAAATAACCGGTTTCCCTGAATCCCTTCACTAAATATTACCCTGCTCACACTCCAACAGATCGTCAGGTCCCAAGTACCATTCGTCTCCATTCACTCCTATCTAACACGCTCACGCACGCTTGCTGGAAGTCCAAGCCCCTCGCCCACAAAACCTCCTTTACCCCCTCTCTCCAACCCTTTCGAGGACGACCCCTACCCCGCCTTCCTTCCCCTATAGATTTATATGCTTTCCATGTCATTCTACTTTGATCCATTCTCTCTAAATGACCAAACCACCTCAACAACCCCTCTTCTGCCCTCTGACTAATACTTTTATTAACTCCACACCTTCTCCTAATTTCCACACTCCGAATTTTCTGCATAATATTTACACCACACATTGCCCTTAAACAGGACATCTCCACTGCCTCCAACCGTCTCCTCGCTGCTGCATTTACCACCCAAGCTTCACACCCATATAAAAGTGTTGGTACTACTATACTTTCATAGATTCCCTTCTTTGCCTCCATAGATAACGTTTTTTGACTCCACATATACCTCAACGCACCACTCACCTTTTTTCCCTCATCAATTCTATGATTAACCTCATCCTTCATAAATCCATCCGCCGACACGTCAACTCCCAAGTATCTGAAAACATTCACTTCTTCCATACTCCTCCTCCCCAATTTGATATCCAATTTTTCTTTATCTAAATCATTTGACACCCTCATCACCTTACTCTTTTCTATGTTCACTTTCAGCTTTCTACCTTTACACACATTCCCAAACTCATCCACTAACCTTTGCAATTTTTCTTTAGAATCTCCCATAAGCACAGTATCATCAGCAAAAAGTAACTGTGTCAATTCCCATTTTGAATTTGATTCCCCAAAATTTAATCCCACCCCTCTTCCGAACACCCTAGCATTTACTTCCTTTACAACCCCATCTATAAATATATTAAACAACCATGGTGACATTACACATCCCTGTCTAAGACCTACTTTTACCGGGAAATAGTCTCCCTCTCTTCTACACACCCTAACCTGAGCCTCACTATCCTCATAAAAACTCTTTACAGCATTTAATAACTTACCACCTATTCCATATACTTGCAACATCTGCCACATTGCTCCTCTATCCACTCTATCATATGCCTTTTCTAAATCCATAAATGCAATAAAAACTTCCCTACCTTTATCTAAATCCTGTTCACATATATGCTTCAATGTAAACACTTGATCTACACATCCCCTACCCACTCTGAAACCTCCTTGCTCATCCGCAATCCTACATTATGTCTTACCTCTAATTCTTTCAATTATAACCCTACCGTACACTTTTCCTGGTATACTCAGTAAGCTTATTCCTCTATAATTTTTACAGTCTCTTTTGTCCCCTTTCCCTTTATATAAAGGGACTATACATGCTCTCCGCCAATCCCTAGGTACCTTCCCCTCTTTCATACATTTATTGAACAAAAGTACCAACCACTCCAACACTATATCCCCCCCTGCTTTTAACATTTCTGTCATGATCCCATCAGTTCCAGCTGCTTTACCCCCGTTCATTTTACGTAATGCCTCACGTACCTCCCCCACACTTACATTCTGCTCTTCTTCACTCCTAAAAGATGGTATACCTCCCTGACCAGTGCATGAAATTACTGCCTCTGTTTCTTCCTTAACATTTAAAAGTTCCTCAAAATATTCTCACCATCTACCTAATACCTCCATCTCCCCATCTACTAACTCCCCTACTCTGTTTTTAACTGACAAATCCATATTTTCC
>NC_091322.1:2954045-3126545 GCF_038502225.1 Cherax quadricarinatus | reverse complement strand
CAGGCACTGTACTTCCCATCTCCAGGACTCAAGTCCGGCCTGCCGGTTTCCCTGAACCCCTTCATAAATGTTACTTTGCTCACACTCCAACAGCACGTCAAGTATTAAAAACCATTTGTCTCCATTCACTCCTATCAAACACGCTCACGCATGCCTGCTGGAAGTCCAAGCCCCTCGCACACAAAACCTCCTTTACCCCCTCCCTCCAACCTTTCCTAGGCCGACCCCTACCCCGCCTTCCTTCCACTACAGACTGATACACTCTTGAAGTTATTCTGTTTCGCTCCATTCTCTCCACATGTCCGAACCACCTCAACAACCCTTCCTCAGCCCTATGGACAACAGTTTTGGTAATCCCGCACCTCCTAACTTCCAAACTACGAATTCTCTGCATTATATTCACACCACACATTGCTCTCAGACATGACATCTCCACTGCCTCCAGCCTTCTCCTCGCTGCAACATTCATCACCCATGCTTCACACCCATATAAGAGCGTTGGTAAAACTATACTCTTATACATTCCCCTCTTTGCCTCCAAGGACAAAGTTCTTTGTCTCCACAGACTCCTAAGTGCACCACTCACTCTTTTTCCCTCATCAATTCTATGATTCACCTCATCTGTCATAGACCCATCTGCTGACACGTCCACTCCCAAATACCTGAATACATTCACCTCCTCCATACTCTCTCCCTCCAATCTGATATCCAATCTTTCATCACCTAATCTTTTTGTTATCCTCATAACCTTACTCTTTCCTGTATTCACTTTCAATTTTCTTCTTTTGCACACCCTACCAAATTCATCCACCAATCTCTGCAAGTTCTCTTCAGAATCTCCCAAGAGCACAGTGTCATCAGCAAAGAGCAACTGTGACAACTCCCACTTTATGTGTGATTCTTTATCTTTTAACTCCACGCCTCTTGCCAAGACCCTCGCATTTACTTCTCTTACAACCCCATCTATAAATATATTAAACAACCACGGTGACATCACACATCCTTGTCTAAGGCCTACTTTTACTGGGAAATAATTTCCCTCTTTCCTACATACTCTAACTTGAGCCTCACTATCCTCGTAAAAACTCTTTACTGCTTTCAGTAACCTACCTCCTACACCATACACCTGCAACATCTGCCACATTGCCCCCTATCCACCCTGTCATACGCCTTTTCCAAATCCATAAATGCCACAAAGACCTCTTTAGCCTTATCTAAATACTGTTCACTTATATGTTTCACTGTAAACACCTGGTCCACACACCCCCTACCTTTCCTAAAGCCTCCTTGTTCATCTGCTATCCTATTCTCCGTCTTACTCTTAATTCTTTCAATAATAACTCTACCATACACTTTGCCAGGTATACTCAACAGACTTATCCCCCTATAATTTTTGCACTCTCTTTTATCCCCTTTGCCTTTATACAAAGGAACTATGCATGCTCTCTGCCAATCCCTAGGTACTTTACCCTCTTCCATACATTTATTAAATAATTGCACCAACCACTCCAAAACTATATCCCCACCGGCTTTTAACATTTCTATCTTTATCCCATCAATCCCGGCTGCCTTGCCCCCTTTCATTTTACCTACTGCCTCACGAACTTCCCCCACACTCACAACTGGCTCTTCCTCACTCCTACAAGATGTTGTTCCTCCTTGCCCTATACACGAAATCACAGCTTCCCTATCTTCATCAACATTTAACAATTCCTCAAAATATTCCCTCCATCTTCCCATCTTTGCAAATATACAGGGTCTAAAGCCAGCAACAAACAACAAAATACCTTTCATCCGTGGACTGGTTGCAGAGGCAAAGGCAATGTTCGCGGCTTTCACTGAGACCCACATAAAGGATCACTTGGACAACGAAATATGGATCCCAGGTTACAACCTATACAGATGTGACAGAGTGAACAGGCAAAAGGGGAGGGTTGGCCTGTACATTGCAGAGTCACTTGTTTGCACAGAACTGCTAAATGCCTCAAATGATGTAGTGGAAGTTTTAGCAGTAAAGGTCGAGAACCAAAACCTAGTCATTGTGGTAGTCTACAAGCCTCCGGATGCAACATCCCAGCAATTCCAGGAACAGCTGTTAAAAATTGACCACTGTCTGGAAAATCTTCCAGCTCCTGCACCCAACATCTTGCTCCTGGGGGATTTCAACTTAAGGCACCTAAAATGGAGGAATATAGCAAATAATATTGTTGCAGTAATAACACCAGGAGGCAGCTCTGATGAAAACTCACACTCACGCGAGCTTTTAAATCTCTGCACAAAATTCAATTTAAACCAGCAAATAATAGAGCCTACTAGACTGGAGAATACACTAGACCTCTTCACTAACAATGATGATCTGATAAGAAATGTCACCATATCAAAAACAATATACTCGGATCACAACATAATTGAGGTTCAGTCATGTATGCGCGGAGCCCCAGACCGACATAATGAGATTAGTCACGAGGGAGCATTCACCAAATTCAACTTCAATAACAAAAACATAAAGTGGGACCAAGTAAACCAAGTCCTAACCGATATAAGCTGGGAAGATATACTAAGCAACACAGACCCCAACTTATGCCTAGAACAGATTAACTCGGTGGCACTCGATGTATGCACAAGGCTTATTCCTCTAAGAAAAAGGAGGAGTAGATGTAAAACAGAAAGAGACAGGCGCTCCCTTTACAGGCGACGGAAAAGAATAACAGAGCGGCTAAAAGAGGTCAATATATCTGAAATGCGTAGGGAGACACTGGTCAGAGAAATAGCAAGCATCGAACTTAAGCTAAAAGAATCCTTTAGGAGTCAGGAATCGCGGGAAGAACTAAAAGCCATAAATGAAATCGAAAGAAACCCAAAGTATTTCTTCTCCTATGCCAAATCAAAATCGAGAACAACGTCCAGTATTGGGCCTCTACTTAAACAAGATGGGTCCTACACAGATGACAGCAAGGAAATGAGTGAGCTACTCAAGTCCCAATATGACTCAGTTTTTAGCAAGCCGCTAACCAGACTGAGAGTCGAAGATCAAAATGAATTTTTTATGAGAGAGCCACAAAATTTGATTAACACAAGCCTATCCGAAGTTATCCTGACGCCAAATGACTTCGAACAGGCGATAAATGACATGCCCATGCACTCTGCCCCAGGGCCAGACTCATGGAACTCTGTTCATCAAGAACTGCAAGAAGCCCCTATCACGAGCCTTTTCCATCCTATGGAGAGGGAGCATGGACACGGGGGTCGTCCCACAGTTACTAAAAACAACAGACATAGCCCCACTCCACAAAGGGGGCAGTAAAGCAACAGCAAAGAACTACAGACCAATAGCACTAACATCCCATATCATAAAAATCTTTGAAAGGGTCCTAAGAAGCAAGATCACCACCCATCTAGAAACCCATCATTTACACAACCCAGGGCAACATGGGTTTAGAACAGGTCGCTCCTGTCTGTCTCAACTATTGGATCACTACGACAAGGTTCTAAATGCACTAGAAGACAAAAAGAATGCAGATGTAATATATACAGACTTTGCAAAAGCCTTCGACAAGTGTGACCATGGCGTAATAGCGCACAAAACGCATGCTAAAGGAATAACAGGAAAAGTCGGTCGATGGATCTATAATTTCCTCACTAACAGAACACAGAGAGTAGTCGTCAACAGAGTAAAGTCCGAGGCAGCTACGGTGAAAAGCTCTGTTCCACAAGGCACAGTACTAGCTCCCATCTTGTTCCTCATCCTCATATCCGACATAGACAAGGATGTCAGCCACAGCACCGTGTCTTCCTTTGCAGATGACACCCGAATCTGCATGACAGTGTCTTCCATTGCAGACACTGCAAAGCTCCAGCGGACATCAACCAAATCTTTCAGTGGGCTGCAGAAAACAATATGAAGTTCAACGATGAGAAATTTCAATTACTCAGATATGGTAAACATGAGGAAATTAAATCTTCATCAGAGTACAAAACAAATTCTGGCCACAAAATAGAGCGAAACACCAACGTCAAAGACCTGGGAGTGATCATGTCGGAGGATCTCACCTTCAAGGACCATAACATTGTATCAATCGCATCTGCTAGAAAAATGACAGGATGGATAATGAGAACCTTCAAAACTAGGGAGGCCAAGCCCATGATGACACTCTTCAGGTCACTTGTTCTATCTAGGCTGGAATATTGCTGCACACTAACAGCACCTTTCAAGGCAGGTGAAATTGCCGACCTAGAAAATGTACAGAGAACTTTCACGGCGCGCATAACGGAGATAAAACACCTCAATTATTGGGAGCGCTTGAGGTTCCTAAACCTGTATTCCCTGGAACGCAGGAGGGAGAGATACATGATTATATACACCTGGAAAATCCTAGAGGGACTAGTACCGAACTTGCACACAAAAATCACTCACTACGAAAGCAAAAGACTTGGCAGACGATGCATCACCCTCCCAATGAAAAGCAGGGGTATCACTAGCACGTTAAGAGACCATACAATAAGTGTCAGGGGCCCGAGACTGTTCAACTGCCTCCCAGCACACATAAGGGGGATTACCAACAGACCCCTGGCAGTCTTCAAGCTGGCACTGGACAAGCACCTAAAGTCAGTTCCTGATCAGCCAGGCTGTGGCTCGTACGTTCATTTGCGTGCAGCCAGCAGCAACAGCCTGGTTGATCAGGCTCTGATCCACCAGGAGGCCTGGTCACAGACCGGGCCGCGGGGGCGTTGACCCCCGGAACTCTCTCCAGGTAAACTCCAGGTAATACCTCTAACTCTCCATTTAATAACTCTCCTCTCCTATTTTTAACTGACAAATCCATTTGTTCTCTAGGCTTTCTTAACTTGTTAATCTCACTCCAAAACTTTTTCTTATTTTCAACAAAATTTGTTGATAACATCTCACCCACTCTCTCATTTTCTCTCTTTTTACATTGCTTCACCACTCTCTTAACCTCTCTCTTTTTCTCCATATACTCTTCCCTCCTTGCATCACTTCTACTTTGTAAAAACTTCTCATATGCTAACTTTTTCTCCCTTACTACTCTCTTCACATCATCATTCCACCAATCGCTCCTCTTCCCTCCCGCACCCACTTTCCTGTAACCACAAACTTCTGCTGAACACTCTAACACTACATTTTTAAAACTACCCCATACCTCTTCGACCCCATTGCCTATGCTCTCATTAGCCCATCTATCCTCCAATAGCTGTTTATATCTTACCCTAACTGCCTCCTCTTTTAGTTTATAAACCTTCACCTCTCTCTTCTCTGATGCTTCTATTCTCCTTGTATCCCATCTACCTTTTACTCTCAGTGTAGCTACAACTAGAAAGTGATCTGATATATCTGTGGCCCCTCTATAAACATGTACATCCTGTAGTCTACTCAACAGTCTTTTATCTACCATATATATATATATATATATATATATATATATATATATATATATATATATATATATATATATATATATATATATATATATATATATATATATATATATACATATATATATATATATATATATATATATATATATATATATATATATATATATATATATATATATATATATATATATATATATATATATATATATATATATATATATATATATATATATATTGTGTGTGTACTCACCTAGTTGTGCTCACCTAGTTGAGGTTGCAGGGGTCGAGTCCAAGCTCCTGGCCCCGCCTCTTCACTGGTCGCTACTAGGTCACTCTCCCTGAACCATGAGCTTTATCGTACCTCTGCTTAAAGCTATGTATGGATCCTGACTCCACTACATCGCTTCCCAAACTATTCCACTTCCTGACTACTCTGTGGCTGAAGAAATACTTCCTAACATCCCTTTGATTCATCTGTGTCTTCAACTTCCAACTATGTCCCCTTGTTACTGTGTCCAGTCTCTGGAACATCCTGTCTTTGTCCACCTTGTCAATTCCTCTCAGTATTTTGTAAGTCGTTATCATGTCCCCCCTATCTCTCCTGTCCTCCAGTGTCGTCAGGTTGATTTCCCTTAACCTCTCCTCATAGGACATACCTCTTAGCTCTGGGACTAGTCTTGTTGCAAACCTTTGCACTTTCTCTAGTTTCTTTACATGCTTGGCTAGGTGTGGGTTCCAAACTGGTGCCGCATACTCCAATATGGGCCTAACGTACACGGTGTATAGGGTCCTGAACGATTCCTTATTAAGATGTCGGAATGCTGTTCTGAGGTTTGCCAGGCGCCCATATGCTGCAGCAGTTATTTGGTTGATGTGCGCTTCAGGAGATGTGCCTGGTGTTATACTCACCCCAAGATCTTTTTCCTTGAGTGATGTTTGTAGTCTCTGACCCCCTAGACTGTACTCCATCTGCGGTCTTCTTTGCCCTTCCCCAATCCCCATGACTTTGCACTTGGTGGGATTGAACTCCAGGAGCCAGTTGCTGGACCAGGTCTGCAGCCTGTCCAGATCCCTTTGTATTTCTGCCTGGTCTTCGATCGAATGAACTCTTCTCATCAACTTCACGTCATCTGCAAACAGTGACACCTCGGAGTTTATTCCTTCCGTCATGTCGTTCACAAATACCAGAAACAGCACTGGTCCTTGGGACCCCACTGGTCACAGGTGCCCACTCTGACACCTCGCCTCGTACCATTACTCTCTGCTGTCTTCCTGACAAGTGTTCCCTGATCCATTGCAGTGCCTTCCCTGTTATTCCTGCTTGGTCCTCCAGTTTTTGCACTAATCTCTTGTGTGGTACTGTGTCAAACGCCTTCTTGCAGTCTAAGAAAATGCAATCCACCCACCCCTCTCTCTCTTCTCTTACTGCTGTCACCATGTCATAGAACTCCAGTAGGTTTGTGACACAGGATTTCCCGTCTCTGAAACCATGTTGTCTGCTGGTGATGAGATCATTCCTTTCTAGATGTTCCACCATTCTTCTCCTGACAATCTTTTCCATGATTTTGCATGCTATACATGTCAGTGACACTGGTCTGTAGTTTAGTGCTTCATGTCTGTCTCCTTTTTTAAAGATTGGTACCACATTTGCTGTCTTCCATGCCTCAGGCAATCTCCCTGTTTCGATAGATGTATTGAATATTGTTGTTAGGGGTACACATAGCACCTCTGCTCCCTCTCTCAGGACCCATGTGTGTGTGTGTGTGTGTGTGTGTATGTATAATGTCGTGTCGTGCTGAATATGTAAAACTGGTCAATTAGCAAGAACTCATTTAAATTTAATTTTTTTCTGAAATTTTCTCTTATACGTTTAAAGATATATTTTTTTCATTAATGTTAATGTAAAAATTTATAATTTTGCACCAAAAGAATCTTAGAAAACTTACCAAACCTTATTATATCAAGATTAATTTATTTTAGCCTATCCCAACTAGATATATTTTAGATTTGCTTACAGTAATTTAATACTAAACAAACACAGTGAAATATATTTTTTCGTTAGGTTCAGAATGATTTTGGCGAAATTATTGCATACGCAAATTTTCGCTTGTCTTATATGGCAAGATGAGCATTGCTATTTAACCAAGATCACAAGTTCTGCCTATTCGGCACGACATATATATATATATATATATATATATATATATATATATATATATATATATATATATATATATATATATATATATATATATATATATATATATATATATATATATATATATATATATATATATATATATATATATATATATGCAGAACAACCACTGTGAAAAAATAGTAGTGAAATTGGAAGCGCTTCGTGGGTTCTCGCATCACCAGTTGTTGTTCTGCATATTGTGATATCACCTGTTTACTGTGCTCTTATATGTTGGTATTGAAATGTTGATGATATTATGTGTCTTATGCCTAGAAATATAGATATAAACCATTTCCTTGTTAAATTAAATAGTTTAACTTATTCCATAAAGTTTACTGTTGAGTTTGAAGAAAATAATTCATTGCCTTTTCTAGATGTTTTAATTATTAAGGATAACAGTGGTTTTAATTTTAAAATTTATAGAAAAACCAACAAATAACTGTTCCTATGTACACTATAATTCTTCACATCAAGATAGAGTTAAACTGTCGGTATTCTCATCAATGTTTTTGAGAGCTTTGCGTATTTGTATTCCAGAGTTCATAGGTGGAGAAATCTCAAAAATTTATGAAATAGCTAATGATCTAAAATGCCCAAGAAATATAATTGATAAATCCTTTAAAATTGCTAGAAATACTTTTTACAATTCAAAAAGGGACAACCAACCTTATTCAACTAAAAATATGTTGGTTCTCCCTTACCATGAAAACTTGGTTGATATGCCTTCTCTTCTTAAGATTTTTAATATCAAAGTAGTATTTAAAAATCTTGATACAGTAAAAAAAAAACTTTTGATAAATTCCCCCCAAAATGCTGACGGATGTGTCTATAAGATTCCCTGCAAAATATGCGATCAAGTTTATTACGGTTAAACTGGTAAGTCTTGAACTAAGATTAAGACAGCACAAATATAGCATTAGAAGTGGACAAGATTCTAATGCTCTGCTTATTCATGTGAGAAACTTTAACCATCCAATTGATTTTCAAAAGGCTGAGAAAGTTGTATCAAGCAAATTCATGGTCGACAGGAATATAATAGAATCGTGTTTCATAAAAAGCAGTTTGAAAAAAATTATGAATATTTCTTTTGATTTATATAAATTGAATTCTTTTATAATTAATAAAACTTGGGAAGAATTGAATGATACATTAGACAAGTAAAAAGTCTTAATTTTTGGTATAGTGTCAGTTGTGTTTCACAGAGTCGGGTGTTGTGACGTGACTGTGAGGTGTAGTCTTGCCTTTATATGCCTTCCTGTTAATGTTATATTTTTATAGTTCCTAAATAATGTGAGAAATCACGAAAACGCTTGGAATTTCATTACTTTTTCACAGTGGTTGTTCTGCATGTTGTGATATCACCTGTTTCCTGTGATCTTATTCCATATAAATATGTCGTGCCGAATAGGTAAAACTTGTGATTTTTGGCTTAAATAGCAAAGCTCTTCTTGCCGAATAAGGCAAGCGAAAATTTGTGTATGCGATAATTTCTCAAAAATCATTCTGAACCTATCGAAAAAAAATATATTTCATTGTGTTTAGTATTAAATTATTGTAAAGTTATCTAAAATGTATTTAGTTTTATTAGGCTAAATTAAATTGCGCTTGTAATAAGGTTAGGTAAAATTTCAAAGGTTCTTGTACAAAATTATTAATTTTACATTAACATAAATGAAAAAAATGTATCTTTAAACGTATAAGAGAAAATTTTAGGAAGGTCTTAATTTTAAATTAGTTCTTGCTAATTGACCAGTTTTACCTATTCGGCACGACATATATATAATTTTAAAATGTCGAGATATTATTGCAATAATGAATAGGTATTGTTTATATATGTTTGAACGTATTCTTGAATACATATAGTACTTAAATTTTTTACTCTGCCATCATTTTATCCTTTTTTGCTCTCGAGCATAATTTTTGTTTCTCCGCTCTGCCATGTTGGAGATTTCTTCATAAAATTTTCGTTTCTCCTGTGTATGTGGATAGGTCAGCCTCAGAGATGGCAGTTCCCGAGTAATAGTAACTCCAGCACTAATGGAATGAAACATCTGAATTTGCCGTAGCTGCTGACCCCTTAATGGAATACTTGACAGTATCCTCATTGCCCTACTGAAGCCTCCCAGCTCAGGCAGACGGGTTTCAGCACTGTATGAAGCCCACCTTGTGTCAGGGAACGTCACAGGAACACACAGCATCCTCCTGTGACTGTCATATAGAGTAGGGTAGTAGCAGATTGCTGACGTATACAGTTTTGCTGAATAGAAAAGCAAAATATCTCCCCCCCCTCCTGCTGTTTCTCCCCTTCCCATGCTTCCCCTCCCCCTCCCATAATTCCCCTGGGCATCCCATCCGCCCTGGGGTCCAGCGACCTTGCACCGTTAGTGGATCCCGCTGCTGGTTCCCCCTGGCGACATAATAACACTTTTATTTCCCAGGACGATGTATTGTAGTTCCACTAGAAGATCATCTTTGTAAGTTTCTTACAGGGTAAAAACTTCGCACAGTAATGCATAACATCGCCTGTCCTCGCTCGTGTCTGTTTCATCCACAGTAACCTGGATCATACATTTTACAACACACAGATGTGAAATTAATAATTAATGACGTTTGGGTCCGTTCTAGATCTTTATGAATGACGTTTGAGTCCCTCATAGGTCATTATGAACGACATTTGGGTCCCTCATAGGTCATTATGAGCGACGTTTGGGTCCCTCGTAGATGATAACGAACGACGTTTGGGTCCCTCGTAGATGATAACGAACGACGTTTGGGTCCCTCGTAGATGATAACGAACGACGTTTGGGTCCCTCGTAGATGATAACGAACGACGTTTGGGTCCCTCGTAGATGATAACGAACGACGTTTGGGTCCCTCGTAGATGATAACGAACGACGTTTGGGTCCCCTTCCCAGTCATTATGAAATCGCTAGTGTACATTACTGTATATTGTAACGATGCACACGTACTTCGTAACGATGCGCCCGTACTTTGTATCGATGCGCCCGTACTTTGTATCGATGCTCCCGTACTTTATGCTTCGAGAAACTGGACGAGCTACACACCTCGTGTCCAAGGCTGTACTCAGCGTAGGTATGAACTTTGCGTAACTATTTCTTCCTTTGTGCGCCACTGAATACGCAACTCCAGAGTGAGCATCTCTTACACTGTATATTTTCATTGTACAGTTTTGTGTTATTAGGATGGCATCGGTATTGCAAGATTAGAAATCTTCTCCGACTGTGTCATGGATTTTATAATTACCGAGGTGCCTGTAGGGACCTCGGCGACCTTTTTGGAGAATCTTTTGACTTAATGGAATTTTTACTTGATTCTGGATTTTTAACTTGGTATGAAAATGTTTATTTGTTTTGCGTGTTTGTTGTTTTTGTTGATTTTCTTTGTTTTTTGTGGTCGTAATATTTTTTTTGTTATGGCTATGAGCGCTGAATGATCTAAGTCGTAAATGTCGTTACTACTACTACTATGCTTCTCCGAGGCTGGCCTGAGGGTAGATAGCAGCAACAGCCTGCTCGGTCTGGTCTCAGGCTGGGGTTCCAGAATAGAACGGAAGGAGAGACCGAAATGCCGGCTATAGTTCCCTCTCAAAGGTGTTGCACAGGTCCTTGCAATACCAGAACAAATGTTGCACATGTTACATAGGTCATTGCAGTGCCAGAACAAGTGCTATACAGGTTCTTGTAGTGCTAGAATAAGCATTGTACAGGTCCTTGCTGTACAAGAGCAAGTTTAATACATGTACAGCCTTGCACTACCAGAACAAGTGTTGAACAGGTCCTTTCTGTGTCATAGCAAGTGTTGCACATGATGTACATGATTTTAGTGTGATCATGTTTTCAATCACAACTCCAGTTATTGGGGCACAACCTCTCACTTGCGTTCATTCACGCTCACTTGTGTTTATTTACGCTCTCATACATGAATGCATGTGCGCGTAAATGTATACTCAGTCAATCATGTAAACGCACACGTTGGGTATTCTTACGAACAGTTTGGGTACCTGGAGATCCTTGGGAGTTCTTCTGCTCTCATTTTTATTTTATTCATGCTTATTTTGGATTTAAGCTTAGGAAGATTTATTCGTGCTCACTCGGATTTATTGTCTCTCGAATTCTATTAGGTCATTTACGATCACTTTGGGTTAGTTTACAATCAATGTCAGTTCAGTTACGATCTCTCTTAGTTCATTATGAACCGTCTTAGCTCATTTACGAACCCTCTCAGTTCATTTACGAACCCTCTTAGTTCATTTACGAACCCTCTCAGTTCATTTACGAACCTTCTTAGTTCATTTACGAACCCTCTTAGTTCATTTACGATCCCTTTCAGTTCATTTACGATCCCGCTTAGTTCATTTACGGACCTTCTTATTTCATTTACGGACCCTCTTAGTTCATTACGGACCCTCTTAGTTCATTTATGAACCCTCTCAGTTCATTTACTATTTCTCTTAGTTCATTTACAATCCCTCTTAGTTCATTTGGGAACCCTCTCAGTTCATTTACGAACCCTCTCAGTTCATTTACAATCTCTCTCAGTTTATTTACACTAACTTTTCGTTCATGTACGCTCGTTTTTCGGTCATTTACGGTCAGTTGAACACATGGGAGGTGAGGTGACGTCACATCCGGCAATCATCGCTAGCTTTCAGTCTGTAATGTGTCGTTGTGAAACGTAATAACTGGCATCCGTCCAGCCCTTTGTTGCTGTGTGTGTGTGTGTGTGTGTGTGTGTGTGTGTGTGTGTGTGTGTGTGTGTGTGTGTGTGTGTGTGTGTGTGTATGGGTATGTGTATGTATGAGGTGTGTCTGTCTAAGGTCGAGTCACAACTCCTACTTGGGTCTGACATTTACCAGCATGGGTCTAACATACTCCATCATGGGTCTAACATACTACAGCATGGGTCTAACATACTCCATCATGGGTCTGACATGCTACAGCATGGGTCTAACATACTACATCATGGGTCTAACATACTCCATCATGGGTCTAACATACTACAGCATGGGTCTAACATACTACAGCATGGGTCTAACATACTCCATCATGGGTCTGACATGCTACAGCATGGGTCTAACATACTACAGCATGGGTCTAACATACTCCATCATGGGTCTAACATACTACAGCATGTTATTGCTGTTCTTACTGTTGAACAGCGGTTTAGTGCCGATGAAGGTAGCGTAGGTAGCAATGATACGGCCGTGGACTAGATTGGCTTTAATCGGGTAGGAGTGAGTACACAACGGGCAGTGTGAGGAAGTGACCGCAAGCCAGTCCGTGGAGGGGGAGTACCTGTGTACCTCAAGTCGGTCGAAGCGGGAGTGAGAGAGGGTGGACTGTGTGTCCCACCGACCTAGGTAGGCCTACAGAGGGCAGCACTGAATGCCGCGAAATATGAACTAGTCAGAGCAGACGGCTAGGCTGTGTGCTCTGCCAGTACAGGCTGTCTACATTTGCTCGGCCACGCACCTCGCGTCGTCCCGACGCGACAATACTGGTGGGCCCATAGGTATAAAGGAATTACACTAGCTACCCCAGAGAGGGACTGGCTTTCGCTCACTAGTAAATAAAAAATGGACAAAAAAATGCAACAGGCAAAAAAAAACTCTCCCATCCAGGGGAAGAGAAAACTGGTTTGCCCGCGCTGTTTCATCGAGTAGAGAGCCGGGAGACGTCAGCACTGGAACTAAAATCTTCTATATACAGGTTGTCCGCAGGGCTGAACATCAGTTGACCACTCGTCTACTAACGTTGTTGCACGCTCACATCTGCAAACAATGACTGACAGTAGCATTTCCTAAGGTGTGACATGTAACTCAGAGGGCAGCACTGCCCTGACCGTAATACAGGCTTTTTCCTTTAGTTAAAAAAAACACTGGTGCACATACATACAATAATACTATATCCATGGAATTCATTACACTCTGGGTACCCTTCTAAAAGTATTTACATAATTACATGATGTTGTCCACCCTGACTCTATTATCGACTAGCTATACAATGTGTGTGCATTTATACCCATTTCTGCAAGCAAACAATTAGCATAACTAGCGTAGGAGTTGGACAAGTCAGTAGGTACGTCAATGTCACAGAAATGTACTGTTGTCCTGGGTCGCAGGCCATAAGTATGGAGCCTTACTGGGCCGTCTTCCGTACCAGCAGTAGTGGGAGAAGGGGTAGACGGTTTGTCCCTAACATTAGTCTGATCGTGGCGTTGCAACGCACGCGCCTCCAGCTCTACTTCGGCCTGCATATGGTCCACATACTTCATGTGATCAAGGTGGGCTTCCTTGATAGCTCCCGTAGCAATCTCCCTCACCTCGAACTTATTGCCACGGAGCTGTCGTAGGACACGGTAAGGACCCACAAACTTTGGGACAAGTTTGTGCATACCTGGGGTCTGCACTGGGTTGAGCAACATAACTTTGCAACCTGGTTCCACTTTGCTTTCCTTGGCGCGGGCATTGCGCTCTGACGTGAACCTATCAGTAGCTTTCATAAGGTTCTCTCGTATCCGCTGGAAGACAAGCTGCGTTGTCCTCATCTTTACTACACTGGGGTTATCAGTATCGTAAGTAGGTCTAGGTGGAGTAAACAGAATTTCATATGGTAAGCGCTTGTCATAGCCATACAAAGCAAAATGAGGTGTCTCACCGATCGAGCTGTTGAGGGAGGAATTTAATGTACACTGAACATCTGGGATAGCCTCATCCCATGTAGTACAACTTGGGTTAACGGTTACTCTGAGCACCTCCAGGACTTTGCGATTTGTACGTTCAGCAAGACCATTACTCGCAGGGTGGCGTGGAGCTACTGGCGCTTGATGAATGTTGAATCTGGAGCAAAGATCCTGCATTATGCCATTTATAAACTCAGACCCATTGTCTGACAGAAGGACACGTGGGCAAGTATGACGAAGAACAACATGCTCACGGAAAGCACTAGCGACCGTTTCAGCGGTTTTATCAGGAATGGGTACTAATTCACTGTACCGCGTCAAGTTATCTACCATTACAAGCAGGTGCTTATTTCCCTTCTCCGAGGTCGAGAAGTTCGTCAACAGGTCGACAGAAGTTCTCTCCCAGGGCTCCTTTGTAATGGGATACTTTAGAATGGGGTTAGGACCTGTAATGGTACCCTTGTGCTGTAGGCAGACAACACACTGGTGTACATGCTTGGCAATGTCCGATGCCATCTTAGGCCAGAAATATTTCATTCGTGCCTGTTTGATACTGCGGTCCTTCCCGGGGTGCGCTACACCTGGGACATTGTGGATCAACCTAAGAGTAGCTGGTATCATGGACTCTGGTATCACCAGTTGGTATACGGTTCTGCCGGGGTCCACCAGCTGTGCAACACGGCACAGTACTCCTTGGTTGACCACTAAATCCTTCAGTGGAACGGGAGACTTGACCTGTAAGTCAACGTCCTCCTTGGTAAGGAAACGAAGGACTGGAGACCACACAGGGTCCTGTCGTTGGGCTCTCTCGAGATCCTCAACAGAGAACGAATTGCCGACACTCACGAATGCTATATGTCTCGACAGGGCGTCAGCTACAACATTTTGCTTACCTGGGACATAGCAAATTTCAGGGTTGTAGTCATTGAACGTGAGCGACCACCGAGCATGCTTTCCCGAGAGCATCGCTGCCACCACTGTTATTGCTGTTCTTACTGTTGAACAGCGGTTTAGTGCCGATGAAGGTAGCGTAGGTAGCAATGATACGGCCGTGGACTAGATTGGCTTTAATCGGGTAGGAGTGAGTACACAACGGGCAGTGTGAGGAAGTGACCGCAAGCCAGTCCGTGGAGGGGGAGTACCTGTGTACCTCAAGTCGGTCGAAGCGGGAGTGAGAGAGGGTGGACTGTGTGTCCCACCGACCTAGGTAGGCCTACAGAGGGCAGCACTGAATGCCGCGAAATATGAACTAGTCAGAGCAGACGGCTAGGCTGTGTGCTCTGCCAGTACAGGCTGTCTACAAGCATGGGTCTAACATACTCCATCATGGGTCTAACATACTCCATCATGGGTCTAACATACTACAGCATGGGTCTAACATACTCCATCATGGGTCTAACATACTCCATCATGGGTCTAACATACTCCATCATGGGTCTAACATACTACAGCATGGGTCTAACATACTCCATCATGGGTCTAACATACTGCAGCATGGGTCTAACATACTACAGCATGGGTCTAACATACTACAGCATGGGTCTAACATACTACAGCATAGGTCTAACATACTACAGCATGGGTCTAACATACTACAGCATGGGTCTAACATACTACAGCATAGGTCTAACATACTACAGCATAGGTCTAACATACTACAGCATGGGTCTAACATACTACAGCATGGGTCTAACATACTACAGCATAGGTCTAACATACTACAGCATGGGTCTAACATACTACAGCATGGGTCTAACATACTACAGCATAGGTCTAACATACTACAGCATGGGTCTAACATACTACAGCATAGGTCTAACATACTACAGCATGGGTCTAACATACTACAGCATGGGTCTAACATACTACAGCATAGGTCTAACATACTACAGCATGGGTCTAACATACTCCATCATGGGTCTAACATACTACAGCATGGGTCTAACATACTCCATCATGGGTCTAACATACTCCATCATGGGTCTAACATACTACAGCATGGGTCTAACATACTCCATCATGGGTCTAACATACTCCATCATGGGTCTAACATACTCCATCATGGGTCTAACATACTACAGCATGGGTCTAACATACTACAGCATGGGTCTAACATACTCCATCATGGGTCTAACATACTGCAGCATGGGTCTAACATACTACAGCATGGGTCTAACATACTACAGCATGGGTCTAACATACTACAGCATAGGTCTAACATACTACAGCATGGGTCTAACATACTACAGCATGGGTCTAACATACTCCATCATGGGTCTAACATACTACAGCATGGGTCTAACATACTACAGCATGGGTCTAACATACTCCATCATGGGTCTAACATACTCCATCATGGGTCTAACATACTCCATCATGCGTCTAACATACTACAGCATGGGTCTAACATACTCCATCATGGGTCTAACATACTACAGCATGGGTCTAACATACTACAGCATGGGTCTAACATATTACAGCATGGGTCTAACATACTACAGCATGGGTCTGACATGCTACAGCATGGGTCTAACATACTACAGCATGGTTCTAACATACTACAGCATGGGTCTAACATACTCCATCATGGGTCTAACATACTACAACATGGGTCTGACATACTACGGCATGGGTCTAACATACTACAGCATGGGTCTAACGTACTACAGCATGGGTCTAACATACTACAACATGGGTCTAACATACTACATCATGGGTCTAACATACTTCATCATGGGTCTAACATACTACAGCATGGGTCTAACATACTCCATCATGGGTCTAACATACTACAGCATGGGTCTAACATACTACAGCATGGGTCTAACATATTCCATCATGGATCTAACATTGCAGCATGGGTTTGAGATACTACAGCATGGGCCTAACATATTCCATCATGGGTCTAACATATTGCAGCATGGGTTTGACATACTACAGCATGGGTCTAACATACCCCAGCAGGGTCTAACATACACCAGCATAGGTTTAACATATTACAACATGGATTTAACACATCAGCATAAGTTTTAACATGCTCTGGCATGGTTTAATATATTCCAGCATTGGTTTACCAATGATGACAGCTGTTGGCCTGTAAATGGACTGGCTTGAGATGACAGCTATTTACCTGTAAAGTGGACTGACTTGAGATGACAGCTGAGGTAAGATCTTGGCTTTTCAGTGAGCTGAAGTAAGATAACTCTTGGTCTGTAAATGAGCTGAGATAACTGTACTTCAGATACACTCAACCCTACAATACAGTTCTATAAGTCACCCAGTGAAACAGTTGTGTAAGTCAACCAGTGATACAGTTCTGTAAGACAACCAGTGATATCCAGTTATTGAACATGTCTTATTCATTCCCTTGTGGATATTATGCCAGTGATCTAATGATACAGTGGGAGTGCTGAGTTACTGTGAACATTACAACTGTGAACCAGTGACGCAGTGCTGCGAAGATTTTTCAGCTATGTGCTACGCAAACTGACGCTGTACAAGATCATGAACCAGTAATTGTACCTTCTCAGGTTACTGATATGTGTGAACATGGCAACAGTGAAAATACAGTGGTTATGAGTGCAGTGAATTTTCCTGTGAATGAGTGCAGTGAATTTTCCAGTGTTACAAGACACTTTCCAGTGTCTTGTAACACTGGAAAGTGTCTGTCCGTTCACCCATTAAAAAGTGTCACTGCCTTTTCACCATTGTGCGTTTCTTGAGTCTACTATCATTCTTATACCAACCCCAGGTGAGAGACAACTCCAATCCACTGATGCAAACCATTAAATAGCAGGAGAGCCCAGTGCTACCATTGGTTAACTTGGGCCCAGTGAAGGCAACCAGTCACTGACCAGCGTGAGAGCCTAGCATAATCATTGGCTAATGAAAGCCCCTTGCAGGCAGCCAGTCACTAATCAGCAATAGAGCCTGCTCAGCCTGGCGCGATTATTGGTAGACTTAAACTTAGTGAAGGCAGCCAATCACGAAACAGCATGTGAACCTGGCACAATCACTGGCTAAGGAGAACCCATTGAAAATAGTCAGTCATTAACCAGTGTGAGAGCCTCGTGCAATCAGTGGCTAACGAGGACCCATTGAGGGCAGCCAATCACTGACCATTGGAACACCTTAGAACGATCACTGGCCAACTTAGACATGATGAAGGCAGTCAATCACCCCTCCATGCAAGAATATAATCAAATAATTATTTTTTTATAAAAAATATATGCAGATTCACTTCAAAATTCATCATGTATATATTTTACTTCTTCGTTTGATACATAACTTCGTCGTGTCACTGAGACACAACTTCCAGACTCTCACTAACTTGTGTTAAATCTTGACAGAATATTTTGCACTTGCTCATTTGTCCGCTATTTTGCCTTCTCAAAGTATTTTAAGAAATTTGTAGAGCGAATCACGAGGTTCTTCTATACATTCGTTCAGTTTTTATAGTTGTGTGTGTGTGTGTGTGTGTGTGTACTAACCTGTGTGGTTACAGAAGTCGATTCACAGGTCATGTGTGCGTATGTGTGAGTGCGTGCATGTGCGTGTACGTGAGATTATTAAATTTTGTAGTGACAACGGGTAGTTTATTGTATACCCCATATACATCCTGTGGAGGGTGGCGCATGAGCATATATAAAAGACCCAGGAACTAGGACCCAACAGTGAATAACAGTCGTACATCAAGTTTTGCATGTACAATTCTCGTATCTGTTGCAAAAGAAATTTAAGATATTTACTTTATACAGGTATGTCTGGTGTCTTGTTTTCATTAAAAAAATGTCTTGACATATAAGTTTTTATTTAATCTATATATTCCTCAATAAGTGGACATTGAAGTTCATTGTGTTCAAGAAAGTGACCTATAAGGCTGACCACATATTTTGCAATTAGTACGTCTATCGGACTGCCATATATACTTGTAACCAAGCCTAAGTCTGAATACTGCAATATCAGACAATGCAAGTTACCTCGTAAACATGCTTATTTTCCTTCATGTTATAGTGAATGATAGAGCTACTCAAGCTTCTAACTGCATTCCTATGATATTTGCTTTCATTGACATTTAGGTGAGTACAGATATGAAGCGTGTCTGTCTTACCCTCAGCAGACGGAGGATCAAGCCTCCACCACGTCTTGTACTGAGTGACCCACATGCGTTTAGTGCTTAACATTAATTTAACAAACATATAGTTTATTTTCATTATTTACCGCTAATATTATTCCTAAAACTAGACCCACACATGCCAAACTTGTATTCTCCATTTTCCTTCAGGGAATTTTCTTTGATTTATTCATCAGCTGTATCATGGAGCAATTCAGTGTGCTATGAAAACCATAAAAGTTGTACATTAATTCCCTTTTCTGTGATTTTTAATATTTATATCTGTCTTCTTGAAAGAGCGTGTTAGGCGTTATGCCAGTAAAGTGTCCTCACTGATGACAAAGAATCAGTAATAATCATGAGTTATGCTCAGTGCTATAAGTTAACTGGGCGCCTTTAGGATGGCAAATAAATCAGTTTGCAGTGTAGACGCCAAGTTGTTAATTCATATACGTATCTGAGGAAGCTGGCAACAAGATGCAACCCTGACACTAAACTTTTGCTTCTCTCCATCAGTGTATACAATTTGTGACATATTGTTATTAAAATCTGAGCGAGAAATTTCTTTTTGAGCGGTTGCCTTTGCAAATGATTAAAGGAAGGGATTGCTAGTGAAGAGCTTTTTGAGAGCTGCTTTCAGATATGTGATATTTAGAATGCTACTTCTATGGAGCGAGAGATATGTTTGTGTTGTCTACAGAGATGAATCTATACTGGGTTTTACAACTTAATATAATTGCATACTTTCATAGCTCATTTAGATCTTTGTTCGTTTACCTCTAGACATTTAGTAAGATTTGTAGTGACAGTGTCTGGTTCATTTCTTAACATTCTAATACCGAGCGTTAATTAAGCTCCTTCATATTATTTAGGACAGCCAAGAATAATTCTGAGGGCTTTGTTTTGTATTAGCTCCAAGGAGGGGCGAGAATTTTTCCTTAGCTAACATTAACATGGGCACAGTATAATCAATTAAGGATCTAATATTATTTATGTACAACATTCTCACTATTCTTACATTAGGGCGGTTGTTGAGGTTGTAGCCAACAACAGCTCTGAGAACACTTAAACTCTCACTGTATTTCTTATTTAGTTGTGGAGTAGTGGATTTACTGAAGGTACATCTGAATCAAGATATGTGTAAGATTTAACGTAGATGAAGGTTTCACCCTGCAGACAGATGGGTGGCACTTGTTTGCTTGCCAGTATCCAAGTATTTGCTTGAACTTCGTTAAGAATGATACTCATGTTCTTATACCCTGTTGTGTGGATCATGATGTTATTAGCATACCTAATAGCTATATGTTTGGGTGAAGTAGGTAAAGCTTTTAGGAGACCATTAATCAGGATATTAAATAGCATGGAGAGAGAGAATGGAGGGAGAGAGAGAGCCCTATGTCCTGACTGTACCATATCAGGTTATTAATTAATGATTGTGAGGTGAGGGGTGCTGGCTGGCCCACCTGGAAGGCAGGTAACGCAATATGGTGTAATCATCATAAACAACCCAACCATAGCCACGCCCTCTCTCTTTCTCCTTTTCCTTCTCTCTTTTTCCTTCTTATTCTCTTTCAAAATAATATATATATATATATATATATATATATATATATATATATATATATATATATATATATATAAATATATATATATATATATATATATATATATATATATATATATATATATATATATATATATATATATATATATATATATATATATATATATATGCAGAATGTAAGTGTGGTGGAGGTACGTGAGGCATTACGTAGAATGAAAGGGGGTAAAGCAGCTGGAACTGATGGGATCATGACAGAAATGTTAAAAACAGGGGGGGATATAGTGTTGGAGTGGTTGGTACTTTTGTTTAATAAATGTATGAAAGAGGGGAAGGTACCTAGGGATTGGCGGAGAGCATGTATAGTCCCTTTATATAAAGGGAAAGGGGACAAAAGAGATTGTAAAAATTATAGAGGAATAAGTTTACTGAGTATACCAGGAAAAGTATACGGTAGGGTTATAATTGAAAGAATTAGAGATAAGACAGAATGTAGAATTGCGGATGAGCAAGGAGGCTTCAGAGTGGGTAGGGGATGTGTAGATCAAGTGTTTACATTGAAGCATATATGTGAACAGTATTTAGATAAAGGTAGGGAAGTTTTTATTGCATTTATGGATTTAGAAAAGGCATATGATAGAGTGGATAGAGGAGCAATGTGGCAGATGTTGCAAGTATATGGAATAGGTGGTAAGTTACTAAATGCTGTAAAGAGCTTTAATGAGGATAGTGAGGCTCAGGTTAGGGTGTGTAGAAGAGAGGGAGAATACTTCCCGGTAAAAGTAGGTCTTAGACAGGGATGTGTAATGTCACCATGGTTGTTTAATATATTTATAGATTGGGTTGTAAAAGAAGTAAATGCTAGGGTGTTCGGGAGAGGGGTGGGATTAAATTATGGGGAATCAAATTCAAAATGGGAATTGACACAGTTACTTTTTGCTGATGATACTGTGCTTATGGGAGATTCTAAAGAAAAATTGCAAAGGTTAGTGGATGAGTTTGAGAATGTGTGTAAAGGTAGAAAGTTGAAAGTGAACATAAAAAAGAGTAAGGTGATGAGGGTATCAAATGGTTTAGATAAAGAAAAATTGGATATCAAATTGGGGAGGAGGAGTATGGAAGAGTGAATGTTTTCAGATACTTGGGAGTTGACGTGTCGGCGGATGGATTTATGAAGGATGAGGTTAATCATAGATTTGATGAGGGAAAAAAGGTGAGTGGTGCGTTGAGGCATATGTGGAGTCAAAAAACGTTATCTATGGAGGCAAAGAAGGGAATGTATGAAAGTATAGTAGTACCAACACTCTTATATGGATGTGAAGCTTGGGTGGTAAATGCAGCAGCGAGGAGACGGTTGGAGGCAGTGGAGATGTCCTGTCTAAGGGCAATGTGTGGTGTAAATATTATGCAGAAAATTCGGAGTGTGGAAATTAGGAGAAGGTGTGGAGTTAATAAAAGCATTAGTCAGAGGGCAGAAGAGGGGTTGTTGAGGTGGTTTGGTCATTTAGAGAGAATGGATCAAAGTAGAATGACATGGAAAGCATATAAATCTATAAGGGAAGGAAAGAGGGGTAGGGGTCGTCCTCGAAAGGGTTGGAAAGAGGGGGTAAAGGAGGTTTTGTGGACGATGGGCTTGGATTTCCAGCAAGCGTGCATGAGCGTGTTAGATAGGAGTGAATGGAGACGAATGATACTTGGGACCTGACGATCTGTTGGAGTGTGAGCAGGGTAATATTTAGTGAAGGGATTCGGGGAAACCGGTTATTTTTATATAGTCGGACTTGAGTCCTGGAAATGGGAAGTACAATGCCTGCACTTTAAAGGAGGGGTTTAGGATATTGGCAGTTTGGAGGGATATGTTGTGTATCTTTATACGTATATGTTTCTAAACTGTTGTATTCTGAGCACCTCTGCAAAAGCAGTGATAATGTGTGAGTGTGGTGAAAGTGTTGAATGATGATGAAAGTATTTTCTTTTTGGGGATTTTCTTTCTTTTTTGGGTCACCCTGCCTCGGTGGGAGACGACCGACTTGTTAAAAAAAAAAAAATCTGAAATCACCTGTTTACTGTGATCTTATTGCATATATATATATATATATATATATATATATATATATATATATATATATATATATATATATATATATATATATATATATATATATATATATATTTGTGCACTTAAAAAGAAGGATGGAGGAATTCGGCCAATTGCAGTAGGCAACACGTTACACCGCCTTGTATCCAAAGCTGCTGTCCGAAGTATTCGTGCACAGGCAGCCATGATGCTTCAACCAAACCAGCTTGGCTTTGGGGTCTCTCAAGGAAGTGAAGCAGCGGTTCATGCAACAAGGGCGTATATAAACAACCTGCCTGAGGACAATGCAGTGGTAAAATTAGATTTCAAGAATGCGTTCAATCTCCTGAAAAGAGACGTGGTATTAGCAGCAGTACAAGAACATTTCCCTGGTCTCTTCCCTTTTGTTTCAGCTGCGTATAGCAAGGAATCAATACTTCTCTTTGGAGAGCATGAAATCACGTCATCGGAGGGTGTCCAACAAGGAGATCCTCTTGCACCATTTCTCTTTTGTATAGCAGTTAGGGAAATCACAGTCAGACTGACCAGTGAGCTAAACATCTGGTTCCTAGATGATGGCACACTAGCAGGTACAAAGGAGTCCCTCCTACATGACCTTACACAGGTAATGACACGGGGACAGGAAATGAGTCTCGTCCTGAATCCATCCAAATGTAAAATCATCTCAGTCAGTCAACAAGTGATAAATGCAGTGAGGTCAAAACTACCAGGAGCAGCAGTCATTGCCCCCACAAATAGTGTCTTGCTAGGAGCACCTCTGGGAAGCAATGCCATTGACACAATTCTCAGGAAGAAATTGGAAGAGTTAAGGAGAATGGAACAACGAATAGGCAATCTGGACATCCACGATGCCTTGTACCTTCTCACAAAGTGCTTGAGTCTGCCCAGGTTGACATATTTCCTAAGATGTGCACCTTCATATGATAACCCTATACTGCACGAATATGACAGTATTCTGAAGCAGATTTTTACGAAAGTACTTAACCTTACTCTAGAAGACGGGCAGTGGAACCAAGCCACACTTCCAGTCAGACTAGGAGGTAATGGTGTCCGCAAGTCATCACAGATTGCGTTACCTGCTTTTCTGTCCTCGTGTATTGCATCCAGAGAGCTTGTAGCAGCGATTCTCCCTGAACATATTAGGGACAAGATTGGAGTCTAGGACCAAAAATTAATTGACGGAGCAATGATCTGGGATAATCTAACAGGCTCTAAAACCAGACCTGCTCCCCCCAACAACTACAAACAATCGCACTGGGATGGTCCAATAGTGGAAAATATAGCCTCAACAATGCTTCAGAGTGTGTCAGGGAAGGATAGAGCCCGCCTCCTAGCAGTGAGAGCCCCTCATGCTGGGGACTTTCTGTTGGCTGTTCCCAACTCCAGCCTTGGCACACGCCTCGACCCACAGACCATCCGCATCGGTGTTGCCCTTCGACTTGTCGCCCCTATTCTCGCCGAACACAGGTGTATTTGTGGTAGTGAAGTAGCAGACCGATTCGGGTACCATGGTCTTGTGTGCCGTAAATCCGAGGGAAAGATTGCAAGACATGAGGAGGTTAATAATATTATCAAGAGGAGGCTCACAACAGCTGGATGCCCAGCAGTAAGGTAGCCACCCCAACTATGCAGATCTGATGGCAGCCAGAAGCATCCAGATGGTATCACCCTTCAAGCCTGGACAGATGGGAAGCAGGTGGTGTGGGACTATACATGTGCATCTACCTTGGCTGATACCTATCTCCAATACACCAGGGAGGAAGGAGGGGCAGCTGCCAGCTTCAGGGAGTCCCAAAAGTCTAGAAAATATGGAGAGCTTGCCCATCATTATATGTTTGTTCCCATAGACTCAGAGACCCTTGGCTCATGGGGAAAGAGTGCATCTAAAGTCCTTAAGGAGCTGGGAAAAAGACTCATCAGGGTAACTAGGGATCCCAGGGCAGCTAGTTTTCTGTTCCAGCGGCTCAGTGCGGCTGTTCAAAGGGGTAATGCCTGCTGTATTTTGGGCACACGCCCCAGCTCTGAGGAGCTGGATGAGATTTTCGCCTTATAATCGGTGATACACACGTAACAACATGTACTGCATATGCCACCTTTATATCAACAATGTATCTCTTAAATCTTCTGTACCATATTATGTAATAAAATATTCCTATTGATAAAAAAAATATATTAAAAGAATATATATATATATATATATATATATATATATATATATATATATATATATATATATATATATATATATGTAGTGCTGAAGGTGGCTGAGCGGTCCCTTCCTGAGTGGTCCCTTCCTGAGTGGTCCCCTCCCGAAAGGGCTGCAGCTGAGTGGTCCCTCCTGAGCGGTCTCCTTCCGCGCCCGCCCGAGCGCCTGCCCGCCCGCGCCGACCCGCGACCTTGACCTCACCCTCGACCACCTCACCCTCGACCACCTCGCCCTCAAACCCCCACCCACGCCCCCCACCCGCGCCCCGTGCACCCGCCCGACCGGCGCCCCGCCTCCCCCACGCCTTCTACAGCGTCGTCCGGATCGCCCTCGCCCCCCGAATTTTTTTCCGATTTTTTTTGAATTTCATGTGCTCTCCATCTCCTCGGATCAATTTTTTTGGGTTTCCCCCTATGGGTACCCCTCCCACCACCCACTTCCACCCCAAATTTTTTCGAATTTTTTTTTTAATTTCTTATGATCTCCATCTCCTCAGATCAAGTTATTGAGGTTCTCCTTCCCACTTTCACCCCCATCCCAAAATTTCTGCTCCATCTCCTTGGATCAAGTGTTACTCGATAATACAAAGACTCCATCTCCTTGGATCAAATTTTTCTCGAAATCAATAATACCAAGTCTCCATCTCCTTGGATCAAGTTTCTCTCTATACCAACTTTTTTGAGGGTCTCCTTCCCACTTTCACCCCCATCCCAAATTCTTTTCGATTTTTTTTTTGAATTTCTTATGATCTCCATCTCCTCGGATCAAGGTTTTTGGGTTCCCCCCTCTGGGGGGTAAGCATTCAAATGAACTCCCACTTGCATCTCAAATTCCCTGCTCCAATTCATCGGATCAAGTTTTTGGATTCCCCCCTATGGGGTTTCGAAATTCTTATGATTTCCTTGGATCAAGTATTTCTCCTCCATCTCCTCGGATCGAGTTTTTGGATTCCCCCTCTGGGGGCAAGCATTTCAAATGAACTCCTCCTATGGGGCATGGTACTTTCTCTTACTACAGGTCTAAACATGTGTGACGTCACCCCACCTGTGTTTACTCGGCGGTCAGAGACGTCACGTGATGACCCCACACACACAGGCTGAATCTTGTCGACTTCCCCCTACACATTTTTCACTCTTAACCCAGGATAACCCAAATAATTTCACATTTTTTTTTCGTTAATACCCACAACAATCCACAATTTCTTTACAAAATACAACACAAGTCTAGACATTTTTCTCGTTTTAACTATTTCATCAGAAAAAGTCACCACAACACTTACAACTTATAACCACTTTTCGATAAATTCACTAGTCACAATTTTACATATTACGAAGTTAATACGCACACACACCTCACTTAACTTTGAACACCTTCAAAACACTCTCATAAATCATTTGAATACTCACAAAAATACCTTTGAACATTTCCAAACAACACTGAAACACTTCCAAAATATCATTTTGAGTACTCCCAAATACACCACTGAATACTACTAAAACACCACTGAATACAGTCAAAACACCACCAAAATCACCATCAACTAAGATCAACATAACAGACTAACACCCATTTTCACACAAATCCCCTCAAATCACTATAACCAAGACGATTACCAATTTCTATGAGTACACTCACCTCCAACTAAGATATAACATGAACGCAAAAAACATGAACACAATCCAAACACACACGAACACTTATAACAGAATCACTTCTTTTTCGGTATCTCTAGTTCGACAACAACGCCCACAACCCACAACGCCCACAACCCATAACACCCACATCCCACAACACCCACATCCCACAACACCCACAACCCACAACACCCACAACAACCCACAACTTATAACCACTTTTTCGGTATCTCTAGTTCGACAACAACGCCCACAATCCACAACACCCACAACCCACAACACCCACGACAACAACCCACAACTTATATCCACTTTTTCGGTATCTCTAGTTCGACAACAATGCCCAAAACCCACAACACCCACATTCCACAATTTTTTTTTCTCGTTTTAACTAATTTCATCAGAAAAAGTCACAACAACAACCCACTTATAGCATCTTTTCGGTATCTCTAGTTCGACAACAACACCCACAACACCCACAACACCCCACAACACCCACAACCCAGAACACCCCACAACACCCACAACAACAACCCACTTATAACATCTTTTTTGGTATGTCTACTTCGACAACAATACCCACAACCCTCATCACTTAAAAATTTATTCACAATTTTTTTCCTCTTTCGATACAAATTTTTCCCCTTCTTTTTATTGAATCTTAAAATGTAATACACATTCCTCCCTACATTACTAAAATTCTAATAAAATCCTCTCCATACCCATCTCCTTGTATCCACATAAATTGATAATATACTCACAACAACTAATCTCACTACCCAACTACTGCGACATGTTTCTACACCCTCCATTCTTTTCCAATGCATCATAACTTTTCACTTCTATAATTTCTTTTAAAATATTCACACATTACCTTATTACCTTTATTTTCAGTAAAATCCCCCCATATTTCATCAAATTTCTAATACAACCCTCCCCATACCCCTCTCCATCTCACCCACATTTCTTCACATCCACTCACCGTCTCCCAACACACCTCTTCAGAACAAACACAAAAATCACATTTCACATCCACAAATGCATCTCATCACCCATCTCAAATCCACTAAAATCACTGTAACCAAGTTATTCACAAAATTCTATGAACACCTAACACACACAGACAACTCACTTTACTTTGAACACTACCAAAAACACCAACAATTACCATTGAATACTCCAAAAACATCATTCGAACACCCCCATCATTTTTTTTATAAATATATCACGAACACATCCAACTAAGATACGATATAAATCACATTTTTAGCCACATTCCCTCGATTTCGGTAATATGAACAAAATGATTGGGATAACATTAGAACATTTCCAAATTACATTGGAGCACATCCAAAAATATATTGGAACACTTCCAAAATACAGTAGAGTACTCCAGAATTACTTTGAACTTCTCCATTTTTGGATATTTCCAAAATTAGTTTTGGAGACTTTATCTTAAAATCGAACATTTTTCTTGTTGGTAAACACACTCAATGGTAGAAATATTCACTCGATTTCTGGATAGAAACACAATCCTCACTCTGAGAGACTCCTTGAGCTTATATGGCTTACCTCAAAGTATTGCATCATGATTTTTTTACAATCCCCTCCAGCGACGCCATGAAATGGTGTTCACACCCAAGGTAGATTTAAGATAATCATCTCTTTCCAGACCAACTGTGTCCTCTTGTGCTAAAATCTGGTGAGGTCACAGGGCTGACAGACACCATGAAATTAACTTAAATGAGATATAACATTTGTATTCTACCTCAATACTTTTTTCATGGTAAGGTTTGATTGATTTAAAACTTCATCATGTCTTAAAAATTTTTATTAAACCTTTCTCTTTTTAATGAATGAAACATCATATATTATTAATCTTGGTGTAACAACACGCTCTAAACATCATAAATCCTCCCCTCTAAGTCTTGTTCTTCCAAGCCCCGTCACATCGGTACCTGTAAATTTTAATATTTTTTTTTATTTCATTATCATATAATGGGGAGAAATTTGCATCATCACCTGTAAAAGATATAAACCAACTAAAAGTTACATATTTTTTTCACTATCCCAAACATATGCCTCTCAAGTGTTACATCAGTATTCTTCTCGTTAACTTAAATATCTTCCCATTATTGACTTAAAAGCATAATCATATTGTGTCCCCTTATTAACTTAATTGAATTAAAAGCGTCTTGTTAACTTAAATGATGTAAGTATTATGGTAGACATGATTCTTGGTGTTCAGGTAGAGAGAGAAGGCCGAAATGGTAAGTGATACATTTCACGAAGAGGTAAATATGAGTTATATATATTAGTTCAAATATATCTCTCTCTCTTCAAGTTATAATTACTTCCTCATAATAATTTAAATGAATTAAACCACTGATACAAGGTAAATAATTTTGCTTACCTCATGAGGGATACCAAGCACTTCCTTCAATTCTAGAAGACAATAACTTCGAATCATCTTCTAATTCTTGACCTTGGTTAATGTTTTTCACCAGTAGTAACTTATAAGGTAAGCAAAATTATTTACCTTGTATCAGTGGTTTAATTCATTTAAATTATTATGAGGAAGTAATTATAACTTGAAGAGAGAGAGATATATTTGAACTAATATATATAACTCATATTTACCTCTTCGTGAAATGTATCACTTACCATTTCGGCCTTCTCTCTCTACCTGAACACCAAGAATCATGTCTACCATAATACTTACATCATTTAAGTTAACAAGACGCTTTTAATTCAATTAAGTTAATAAGGGGACACAATATGATTATGCTTTTAAGTCAATAATGGGAAGATATTTAAGTTAACGAGAAGAATACTGATGTAACACTTGAGAGGCATATGTTTTGGATAGTGAAAAAAATATGTAACTTTTAGTTGGTTTATATCTTTTACAGGTGATGATGCAAATTTCTCCCCATTATATGATAATGAAATCAAAAAAACATTAAAATTTACAGGTACCGATGTGACGGGGCTTGGAAGAACAAGACTTAGAGGGGAGGATTTATGATGTTTAGAGCGTGTTGTTACACCAAGATTAATAATATATGATGTTTCATTCATTAAAAAGAGAAATATTTAATAAAAAATTTTAAGACATGAAGTTTTAAATCAATCAAACCTTACCATGAAAAAAGTATTGAGGTAGAATACAAATGTTATATCTCATTTAAGTTAATTTCATGGAGTCTGTCAGCCCTGTGACCTCACCAGATTTTAGCACAAGAGGACACAGTTGGTCTGGAAAGAGATGATTATCTTAAATCTACCTTGGGTGTGAACACCATTTCATGGCGTCGCTGGAGGGGATTGTAAAAAAATCATGATGCAATACTTTGAGGTAAGCCGTATAAGCTCAAGGAGTCTCTCAGAGTGAGGATTGTGTTTCTATCCAGAAATCGAGTGAATATTTCTACCATTGAGTGTGTTTACCAACAAGAAAAATAATGTTCGATTTTTAAGATAAAGTCTCCAAAACTAATTTTGGAAATATCCAAAAATGGAGACGTTCAAAGTAATTCTGGAGTACTCTACTGTATTTTGGAAGTGTTCCAATATATTTTTGAATGTGCTCCAATGTAATTTGGAAATGTTCTAATGTTATCCCAATCATTTTGTTCATATTACCGAAATCGAGGGAATGTGGCTAAAAATGTGATTTACATCATATCTTAGTTGGATGTGTTCATGATATATTTATAAAAAAAATAATGGGGGTGTTCGAATGATGTTTTTGGAGTATTCAATGGTAAATGTTGGTGTTTTTGGTAGTGTTCAAAGTAAAGTGAGTTGTCTGTGTGTGTTAGGTGGTCATAGAATTTTGTGAATAACTTGGTTACAGTGATTTTAGTGGATTTGAGATGGGTGATGAGATGCATTTGTGGATGTGAAATGTGATTTTTGTGTTTGTTCTGAAGAGGTGTGTTGGGAGACGGTGAGTGGATGTGAAGAAATGTGGGTGAGATGGAGAGGGGTATGGGGAGGGTTGTATTAGAAATTTAATGAAATATGGGGGAATTTTACTGAAAATAAAGGTAATAAGGTAATGTGTGAATATTGTAAAAGAAATTATAGAAGTGAAAAGTTATGATGCATTGGAAAAGAATGGAGGGTGTAGAAACATGTCGCAGTAGTTGGGTAGTGAGATGATTAGTTGTTGTGAGTATATTATCAATTTATGTGGATACAAGATGGGTATGGAGAGGATTTTATTAGAATTTTAGTAATGTAGGGAGGAATGTGTATTACATTTTAAGATTCAATAAAAAGGGGAAAATTTTGTATCGAAAGAGGAAAAAAATTGTGAATAAATTGGTAAGTGATGAGAGTTGTGGGTGTTGTTGTCGAAGTAGACATACCAAAAAAGATGTTTTAAGTGGGTTGCTGTTGTGGGTGTTGTGGGGTGTTCTGGGTTGTGGGTGTTGTGGGGTGTTGTGGGTTGTGGGTGTTGTGGGTTGTCGGTGTTGTTGTCGAACTAGAGATACTGAAAAGATGCTATAAGTGGGTTGTTGTTGTGACTTTTTCTGATGAAATTAGTTAAAACGAGAAAAAAAAATTGTGGGATGTGGGTGTTGTGGGTTTTGGGCATTGTTGTCGAACTAGAGATACCGAAAAAGTGAATATAAGTTGTGGGTTGTTGTTGTGGGTGTTGTGGGTTGTGGGTGTTGTGGATTGTGAGTGTTGTGGGATGTGGGTTGTGGGCGTTGTGGGTTGTGGGCGTTGTTGTCGAACTAGAGATACCGAAAAAGAAGTGATTCTGTTATAAGTGTTCGTGTGTGTTTGGATTGTGTTCATGTTTTTTGCACTCATGTTGTATCTTAGTGGGAGGTGAGTGTACTCATAGAAATTGGTAATCGTCTTGGTTATAGTGATTTGAGGGGATTTGTGTGAAAATGGGTGTTAGTCTGTTATGTTGATCTTAGTTTATGGTGATTTTGGTGGTGTTTTGACTGTATTCAGTGGTGTTTTAGTAGTATTCAGCGGTGTATTTTCGAGTACTTAAAATGATATTTTGGAAGTGTTTCAGTGTTGTTTGGATATGTTCAAAGGTATTTTTGTGAGTATTCAAATGATTTATGAGAGCGTTTTGAGGATTTTATTAGAATTTTAGTAATGTAGGGAGGAATGTGTATTACATTTTAAGATTCAATAAAAAGAAGGGGAAAAATTTGTATCGAAAGAGGAAAAAAATGGTGAATAAATTGGTAAGTGATGAGGGTTGTGGGTATTGTTGTCGAAGTAGACATACCAAAAAAGATGTTATAAGTGGGTTGTTGTTGTGGGTTGTGGGTGTTGTGGGTTGTGGGTGTTGTTGTCGAACTAGAGATACCGAAAAGATGTTATAAGTTGTGGGTTATTGTTGTGGGGTGTGGGTGATGTGGGTTGTGGGTGTTGTGGGAGCTGGGTGATGTGGATTGTGGGTGTTGTTGTCGAACTAGAGATACCGAAAAAGAGGTGATTCTGTTGTAAGTGTTCGTGTGTGTTTGGTTTGTGTTCATTTTTTTTTTTTTTTTTGCGCTCATGTTATATCTTAGTTGGAGGTGAGTGGGATCGTCTTGGTTATAGTGATTTGAGAGGATTTGTGTGAAAATGGGTGTTAGTCTGTGATGTTGATCTTTGTTTATGGTGATTTTGGTGGTGTTTGGGCAGTATTCGGTGCTGTTTTGGGAGTATTCAGTGGTGTATTTGGGAGTACTCATATGGTGTTTGAGACTATTCATAGGTGTTTTTAAAGGTGTTCAAATGATGTGCAAGAGTATTTATGAAGGAGTTCTGGGAGTATTCAGTGGTGATTTGGCTGTGTTCGAATGATGTTTTTGGAGTATTCAAAGGTAATTGATGGTGTTTTTGGTGTTGTTCAAAGTAAAGTGTTTGAGTTAGTTTTTGTGATACTGTTGCAAAAATCTGGAGAATGAGGGAGGAGTTTGGGGGATGAGTTGTAATTTAATGAAATATGTAAGTGTAGATAAATTAGAGATGTCAAATCTTATTTGGGAGTAATCAAAATGTTGTCTTGGAAATGTTTCAATGTTGTTTGGAAATGTTCAAAGGTATTTTTGTGAGTATTCAAATGATTTATGAGAGTGTTCGAAGTAATCTGGGGGTTGTTCTGT
Source organism: Cherax quadricarinatus (assembly GCF_038502225.1). Lineage (NCBI taxonomy): Eukaryota > Metazoa > Arthropoda > Malacostraca > Decapoda > Parastacidae > Cherax > Cherax quadricarinatus. The sequence continues at coordinate 3,093,506 of NC_091322.1, read as the reverse complement.
AGTGAGATGATAAAGGTTGTCGAAGAGAGAATATTTCTTAAGAGATATTGTGAAAAGTGTGTGTGTGTGTGCGTATTAACTTCGTAATATGTAAAATTGTGACTAGTGAATTTATCGAAAAGTGGTTATAAGTTGTAAGTGTTGTGGTGACTTTTTCTGATGAAATAGTTAAAACGAGAAAATTATCTAGACTTGTTTTGTATTTTGTAAAGAAATTGTGAATTGTTGTGGGTATTAACGAAAAAATGTGGAATTATTTGGGTTATCCTGGGTTAAGAGTGAAAATGTGTAATGTTTTCCCTATGTTGTATATGTGTAATACTGAGATGGTGACGACGAAGAAGATCCAGAACAAAAATGCAGAGAATTTTTTCAAGAGAAAAATATGTTGATTTTAGTCAGTGATTTGTACCTTTTTTTCAATTAATTTTTTTTGGATGGATGTATGTGAAATGTATTGGTTGTATAATAAATAAATGAGAGTATTATGTATTAGTGTTATCCTGCATTTTAAGTTAATGTCGGTCGACAAGATTCAGCCTGTTGGTCTGTGTGGGGTCATCACGTGACGTCACTGACATAGGGGGAAGTCGACAAGATTCAGCCTGTGTGTGTGAGGTCATCACGTGACGTCACTGACCGCCGAGTAAACACAGGTAGGGTGACGTCACACTTGTTTAGACCTGTAGTAAGAGAAAGTTCCATGCCCCATAGGAGTTCATTTGAATGCTTACCCCCAGAGGGGAGAATCCAAAAACTTGATCCAGGGAGATGGAGTCTTTGTATTATTTGATATCGAGAAAAACTTGATCCAAGGAGATGGAGAAGGAATATTTGGGATGGGGGTGAAAGTGGGAAGGAGAACCTCAAAAAACTTGATCCAAGGAGATGGAAGAGAAATACTTGATCCAAGGAGATGGAGGAGAAATACTTGGGGTGGAAGTGGGAGTCCATTTTGAATGCTTACACCCAGAGGGGGAAATCCAAAAAACTTGATTCGAGGAGATGGAGTCTTTGATTTCGAGAAAAACTTGATCCGAGGAATTGGAGCAGGGAATTTGGGGTGGAAGTGGGTGGTGGGAGGGGCGCCCACAGGGGGAAACCCAAAAACTTGATCCAAGGAGATGGAGTCTTTGTATTATCGAGAAAAACTTGATCCAAGGAGATGGAGTCTTTGTATTATCGAGAAAAACTTGATCCAAGGAGATGGAGACTTGGTATTATTGATTTCGAGAAAAATTTGATCCGAGAATTGGAGCAGGGAATTTGGGATGCAAGTGGGAGTCCATTTTGAATGCTTACACCCAGAGGGGGGAATCCAAAAAAACTTGATCCGAGGAGATGGAGGAGAAATACTTGGACATAGAGGGTAGAAGTGGATGGTGGGGGAAATCTTTGTATTATTGATATCGAGGAAAACTTGATCCGAGGAGATCATAAGAAAATAAAAAAAAATCGAAAAAAAATGGGATGGGGGTGAAAGTGGGAAGGAGAACCTCAAAAATTTGATCCGAGGAGATCATAAGAATTTCGAAACCCCATAGGCGGAAATCCAAAAAACTTGATCCGAGGAAGTGGAGTCTTGGTATTATTGATTTCGAGAAAAATTTGATCCGAGGAGATGGAGAGCACATGAAATTCAAAATAAAATTCGAAAAAGATCGGAAAAAAATTCGGGGGGTGGGGGCGATCCGGACGATGCTGCAGAAGGCGCGGGGCGGGCGCCGGTCGGGCGGGCATGTGGAGCGCAGGTGGGGGGCGTGGGTGGGGGGTTGAGGGTGAGGTGGTAGAGGGTGAGGTGGTCGAGGGTGAGGTGGTCGAGGGTGAGGTGGTCGAGGGTGAGGTCAACGTGGTCGAGGGTGAGGTCAAGGTCACGGGTCCGCGCGGACAGGCAGGCGCTCTGGCGGGCGCGCCGGAGCGGAAGGAGACTGCTCAGGAGGGACCGCTCAGCCGCACCCCTTTTCAGGAGGGACCGCTCAGGAAGGGACCGCTCAGCCGCCTTCAGTACTACTTATATATATATATATATATATATATATATATATATATATATATATATATATATATATATATATATATATATATATATATATATATATATATAGTGGGACCCATAGCCTCGGAGAAGTGGATAATAAGGCTTCATGGAAGAATATTTGGATTTCTTCCTGAAGCCATTTGAATATTCCACTTCCCCTACCACCTCATCTTTTAAACTATTTTTTTTACCAATACGAATATTTTATTACATAATATGGCACAGAAGATTTAAGAGATACATTGTTGATATAAAGGTGGCATATACGGTACATGTTGTTACGTGTGTATCACCGATTATAAGGCGAAAATCTCATCCAGCTCCTCAGAGCTGGGGCGTGTGCCCAAAATGCAGCATGCATTACCCCTTTGAACAGCCGCACTGAGCCGCTGGAACAGAAAACTAGCTGCCCTGGGATCCCTAGTTACCCTGATGAGTCTTTTTCCCAACTCCTTAAGGAAATTAGATGCACTCTTTCCCCATGAGCCAAGGGTCTCTGAGCCTATGGGAACAAACATATAATGATGGGCAAGTTCTCCATATTTTCTAGACTTTTGGGACTCCCTAAAGCTGGCAGCTGCCCCTCCTTCCTCCCTGGTGTATTGGAGATAGGTATCAGCCAGGGTAGATGCACATGTATAGTCCCACACCACCTGCTTCCCATCTGTCCAGGCTTGAAGGGTGATACCATCTGGACGCTTCTGGCTGCCGTCAGATCTGCATAGTTGGGGTGGCTCCCTTACTGCTGGGCATCCAGCTGTTGTGAGGCTCCTCTTGATAATGTTATTAACCTCCTCATGTCTTGCAATCTTTCCCTCGGATTTACGGCACACAAGACCATGGTACCCGAATCGGTCTGCTGCTTCACTGCCACAAATACACCTGTGGTCGGCGAGAATAGGGGCGGCAAGTCGAAGGGCAACACCGATGCAGATGGTCTGTGGGTCGAGGCGTGTGCCAAGGCTGGAGTTGGGAACAGCCAACAGAAAGTCCCCAGCATGAGGGGCTCTCACTGCCAGCAGGCGGGCTCTATCCTTCCCTGACACACTCTGAAGCATCGTTGAGGCTATATTTTCCACTATTGGACCATCCCAGTGCAATTGTTTGTAGTTGTTGGGGGGAGCAGGTCTGGTTTCTGAGCCCGTTAGATTATCCCAGATCATTGCTCCATCAATGAATTTTTGGTCCTGGGCTCCAATCTTGTCCCTAAGATGTTCAGGGAGAATCGCTGCTACAAGCTCTCTGGATGCAATACACGAGGACAGAAAAGCAGGTAACGCAATCTGTGATGACTTGCGGACACCAATGCCTCCTAGTCTGACTGGAAGTGTAGCTTGGTTCCACTGCCCGTCTTCTAGAGTAAGGTTAAGTACTTTCGTAAAAATCTGCCTCAGAATACTGTCATATTCGTGCAGTATAGGGTTATCATATGAAGGTGCACATCTTAGGAAATATGTCAACCTGGGCAGACTCAAGCACTTTGTGAGAAGGTACAAGGCATCGTGGGTGTCCAGATTGCCTATTCGTTGTTCCATTCTCCTTAACTCTTCCAATTTCTTCCTGAGAATTGTGTCAATGGCATTGCTTCCCAGAGGTGCTCCTAGCAAGACACTATTTGTGGGGGCAATGACTGCTGCTCCTGGTAGTTTTGATCTCACTGCATTTATCACTTGTTGACTGACTGAGATGATTTCACATTTGGATGGATTCAGGATGAGACCCATTTCCTGTCCCCGTGTCATTACCTGTGTAAGGTCATGTAGGAGGGACTCCTTTGTACCTGCTAGTGTGCCATCATCTAGGAACCAGATGTTTAGCTCGCTGGTCAGTCTGACTGTGATTTCCCTAACTGCAATACAGAAGAGAAATGGTGCAAGAGGATCTCCTTGTTGGACACCCTCCGATGATGTGATTTCATGCTCTCCAAAGAGAAGCATTGATTCCTTGCTATACCCAGCTGAAACAAAAGGGAAGAGACCAGGGAAATGTTCTTGTACTGCTGCTAATACCACGTCTCTTTTCAGGAGATTGAACGCATTCTTGAAATCTAATTTTACCACTGCATTGTCCTCAGGCAGGTTGTTGATATATGCCCTTGTTGCATGAACCACTGCTTCACTTCCTTGAGAGACCCCAAAGCCAAGCTGGTTTGGTTGAAGCATCATGGCTGCCTGTGCACGAATACTTCGGACAGCAGCTTTGGATACGAGGCGGCATAACGTGTTGCCTACTGCAATTGGCCGAATTCCTCCATCCTTGTTTTTAAGTGCACAAAGTGTTGCACCAAAAAAGAAAGGTCTAATTTCATCAGGAATCAGACCAGCCAAGGAATTGTTGACGAACCTTGTGATCTCTGAAAGCAGTGTCTCTGCAATTTCCCCAATAACTGGATTAACCATTTCCTTTAAATGCTGTGGCCTTATTCCAGTGTAACCCCCAGCAGAGCCAGATGGGAACGACATTATTGCTTTGTAAATGTCTGAGTCTTCCACAATCAATGGTTCCATAGTGGGGACAGAGGTGTTGGAACTGTTGGTGCCACTGGTTTCCCTGGCAGGGTGCTTTCCTCTAAGTGCTTCAGCCGTGTCAGCATCCCTGGGAGCAACTGTATCTTCACTGGTAATAATTCTGATTGCCCCCACTGTGTTGCCCTCTTCAATTTTCTTGCTCACCTGGACTCTGACTTTTTCACTGTCAGTAGTGTGAGTGAGGGTTCTGCCTCTCCCTTTTTTGTGTTGACGGGGAAGGTGAATGAAGTTATCAACTCTAGGAAAATCTCTTAAGGATTTAATTATCATTGAGGCTAGCCTCTTTCCCCTTCTTTCCGGCACAGCTAAGCAGACATTGCCAAAAAGTAGCAAGTTGTGCCATGCCTTGATGGTTGGTGGAGCATTTAAGATAGTGGAACCATCGTTTACTTTTTTCAGGTCTGTAAGTTTCCCAGCTGCGTGTGGACGGGCTGCTTTGGGAATATGTGTGAGTGTCCTCGTACCTGTTGCTTTAATTGCTTCCAAGAGATTGTCTGATGAGATAAAATCTGTTAGAGTGGGTTCAGGTGCCTGAGGTGGCTCTGGATCATCACTTTCCACAGGAGGACATCCTGAACCAGGGCAACTACCGTGTTTGCGGAGGAAACCATTAGAGTTGAGACAACGAAACTGTAAGCATGACCGACACTTGCCTCTCCTAGTATTGCCATCCGTGCCATTTCCCTGGCTGCTTGCTTCCTCCTGGTTGGCATCCATCTGCTAGACTAGACAATAGGAGTGGAATATGACATGCTGGGTGGTTATGGTGCGTGGAAGGTAGTGAACTTGACCGTGGTGGCCTGGTGGAGTTTGAGGGGCCGGGAGGGGAAGGGGAAAACTTCCCTTGGGAATTAGGTGGGGGAGGCGCAGGTTGAGTGGGGTTATCCCGGGGAGTACAATACACATGGACTTGCACACTATATATTGTTCACACTGTCTTACAATACACACAACTTTATTTGTTTCCCATGTACACTATGAACAATGTGGGTATGGGCACTGCTGAACCAATGTGTTCACTCACCATCTAGTTACACATCCCACCTCTTCCACCCACCCCCGTGACGTGGGGGTAGATGCACTGACTGGTCACTCCCTCGTTAACATTAATTTCACATTGTTTTTCCATAACATAAGCCTTTAAAAAGTCCATGCATCGACACAATCATTTCCACGTTAACTGGAAGCATGGTGCATGGTGCTGGATATAGATGTTTTTATAAGAGCTTTTCGTGGTTTGTATGTACGATAATCTTGGCCGGTACTCATATACAGTGTAGGCCTTGTACTCCCCCACACCTCCACTGGCCGTCTTCCTCACTACCACCACCACTCACCAACATTCACAAACAGCACAACACTTCCACAATTTACCTTGAAACGGTGCTTTGAAATGTCTTCTCGCTTCACTGGAATCTTCCCAGAGTATTCACAATAAGTCCTGTTGAGTCTTAACCTGGTCAGCCTCGTTGATCCGGACTTATAATTGAAAATCCCGCAGCTAGCCCGCCACACGTCTTGCCATGCCAGCGCATGGCACGTATATATGTAAATATATATTTTATATATATATATATATATTTATATATATATATATATATTTATATATATATATATATTTATATATATATATATATATATATATGTCGTGCCGAATATGTAAAACTGGTCAATTAGCAAGAACTCGTTTAAAATTAAGTCCTTTCTAAAATTTTCTCTTATACGTTTAAAGATATATTTTTTTCATGAATGGTAATGTAAAAAATTTTAATTATGCTACAAAAGAATCTTAGAAAACTTACCTAACCTTATTATAAGAAGAGCAATTTATTTTAACCTAACCCAACTAAATATATTTTAGATTTGTTTACAATAATTTAATACTAAACAAACACAGTGAAATATATTTTTTTCGTTAGGTTCAGAATGATTTTGGCGAAATTATTGCATACACAAATTTTCACTTGTCCTATATGGCAAGATGAGCGTTGCTATTTAAGCCAACATGGCAAGTTCTGCCTATTCGGCACGACATATATATATATATATATATATATATATATATATATATATATATATATATATATATATATATATATATATATATATATATATATATATATATATATATATATAATGTCGGGCCGAATAAGTAAAAACTTGCGATTTGGGCTTAAATAGCAACGCTCTTCTTGCCGAATAAGGCAAGCAAAAATTTGTGTATGCATTAATTTCTCAAAAATCATTGTCAACCTAACGAAAAAAATATATTATTGTGCTTGTTTATTATTAAATTATTGTAAACTTATCTAAAATATATATAGTTGGATTAGGATAAATTAAATTTCGCTTTTTATAATAAGGCTAGGTAAGTTTTCTAAGGTTCTTTTGGTACAAAATTAATAGTTTTTACATTAACATAAATGAAACTGCTTAATTTTAAATGAGTTCTTGCTAACTGACCAGTTTTACCTATTCGGCACGATATATATATATATATATATATATATATATATATATATGTCGTGCCGAATAGGCAGAACTTGCGATCTTGGCTTAAATAGCAACGCTCATCTTGCCATTTAGGACAAGTGAAAATTTGTTTATGCAATAATTTCGCCAAAATCATTCTGAACCTAACGAAAAAAATATATTTGATTGTGTTTGTTTAGTATTAAATTATTGTAAACATATTTAAAATGTATTTAATTGGGTTAGGCTAAAATTAATTGTTCTTGATATAATAAGGTTAGGTAAGTTTTCTAAGATTCTTTTGGTGCAAAATTAAATTTTTTTACATTAACATTAACGAAAAAAATATATCTTTAAACGTATAAGAGAAAATTTTAGAAAGGACTTAATTTTCAATGAGTTCTTGCTAATTGACCAGTTTTACATATTCGGCACGACATATATATATATATATATATATATATATATATATATATATATATATATATAATATATATATATATATATATATATATATATATATATATATATATATATATATATATATATATATATATATATATATATATATAATACAAAACAATAACAGTGTTAAGCAACTTCCTACAGGAAGCTGGTGTACCCAACATCTGGACCATGCAAAAGTCACACCAGTGTTTGTGAAAAGAGACAGGAAAGCAAAGGCCACACCAGCGTTTGTGACATGACACAGTAAACTTGTAAAGGCCACATCAGCGTTTAGGACAAACGGGAAACTTACAGCGTTTAAGACTGGAAACAAGAAGGCATTAACAGCCACAACAGTGTTTAGCGGAAAAGATAATGCCTAAAAAGATCACACCAGCATTTAGGACCAGAAATTTGCAAACGTCACATCAGCTTTGAGAGCAAGAGGGAGATTGGGGCTTGCTTGTAGTGTCGTAGTCTGAGTAACTGGGTAGACCATAGTAGATCCAGGACCCTACTTGTTATGAAGGATCTGAGAATCATAATGGTTAATTAGCATTGATGAAGAAAAGATACTGCATAACGAATACTTATTTTTTAGCTGCACGAAAAAAAAATCGTTTTAAAAAATTCCCAGAAGTAAATATTCCTGAATTTTCTAAAAGCATGCGCCTTTCCACCACTTTTTATATTTTGTTTTTGTCAAAATTTGAGTTTCATAGTCAATAGTCTCTACTTCACTTAAATATAACATCAAAATTCTTATAACAGGGCCATTCTTAGGGAAGTTGATAACATTTATAATCGACTGGGCATCGTATTATCTTCGTCTAAAATTAAGATATTGACAAATATACGACATGTCCCATCCATCTGCTAGCAAGGTGAAAACATCAGCTACGATAAACCATGGACATACTGGTGTAGACGTACCTACCTTCAATAACTCAATCATTCCATAACTAAGTAAAAATGCAGACAGGTAAATTGCTTTCAAAGCTGCTGCTGGCTACTACTCAACCTATGGTGCTTATGTTAAGAATAGTGAGAATGATGCTGCCATGTTAATATTAGCTAAGGAAAAGTCTCTCCGGCCTTTGAAGTTAATGCAGAGCGAATCCCTCTTGGCTGCTCTAAAGCTGCAAAAGTTCCTAATTTGATGAAGAAGATTTATGTTCGAAGTATCAATGACAGGATTATTAAGATTAACATTGCACATAGTATTAGAATGTTAAAAAATGTACCAGATACTGTCACTACAAAATCTTATCAAATGCCTGGAAATAAATATAGATCTAAATGGGTTGTGAAAACATGCAGTTATATTAAGTTTTATAAGATGCACAAACTGTATCACTGTAGACAACTAGAGTATTTTACCCCTCATGGAAACTGTTTTTATTTAATATCATCTCTGAAACCCCTTCCCAAGAAGCTCATCACTAGTAATCCCTTTTTAAATCATTTACAAATGTAACTACTTAAGAAATTGATCTCCTAATTGTTAATATAAATATATCACATATTATATACACTGATGGATATAAGCAGGAGTCTACTGGCAGGGCTTCATCTGCTCTTGTTACCATCATCCTAGAACTATAGCAACCATATTGAGTTAGGCATAAGAATTAACAACTGACTGTCTGCCCTGCGAATTGAATTGTTTGCCATCCTAATGGCACTAACGTTAACCTATGACACTAGGTTAGACTCTTGAGGACACTTGTATCACATAATGACTAACAACATATCCATTGATGAAGCCAGATACAAATACATACTCAAAAATCAAAGAAAATGGAGTTCAAGTTCTATGGACAATTTTTATGGATTCCATCACTCATTAAATTACTCTTTCATGATGAAGTTCATAACTTAGCAAATAACTGTAGCAAAATATAGAATATAGCTTACGTATATCTGTGTCTAGCATTAGGAATAATATTAGGTGAAAAGTAAACAATTAAATTATATGTTACAGGAAGGCTGAGTAGATGTTTCACTCACTGTGATAACATGAACATAGATAAGCATGACTACGGGGCAACCTGCAATGTGGACAGACTGATGTTGTACCCTGGCTTAGGCTTGTTTACAAGTATTCCTGACAGTTTAACAGATTCACAGATGAACTAAATGAAATGTGGTCAGTCGAATGGTCACTTTCTTGAACATAGTGTATCATTGTCTAGATATAGATAGTATAATAACTTATGTGAAATGTTAAGATATTTTATTAGTGAAAATAAGGAGCGTGTGTGCGCGCACACACACACACACACACACACACACACACGTGATGTAGTGGAGGCAGGATCCATACATAGCTTCAGAAGAGGTATGATAAAGCTCATGGATGGGGAAGAGTGACCCAGTAGTGGTCAGTGAAGAGCTGTGACTCGATCCCTGCAACCACAACTAGGTGAGTACACACACACATACACACACACGCACACACACACACACACACACACACACACACACACACACACACACACACACACACACACACACACACACACACACACACACACACACACATACACGCATACGCACACACACGCACACACACACGCACACACATACACACACGCACACACATACACACACACACACACACACACACACACACACACACACACACACATACACACATACACACATACACACACACACACACACACACACACACACACACACACACACACACACACACACACAACCTGACGACACTGGAGGACAGGAGAGATAGGGGGGACATGATAACGACATACAAAATACTGAGAGGAATTGACAAGGTGGACAAAGACATGATGTTCCAGAGATTGGACACAGTAACAAGGGGACACAGTTGGAAGCTGAAGACACAGATGAATCACAGGGATGTTAGGAAGTATTTCTTCAGCCACAGAGTAGTCAGTAAGTGGAATAGTTTGGGAAGCGATGTAGTGGAGGCAAGATCCATACATAGCTTTAAGCAGAGGTATGATAAAGCTCACGGCTCAGGGAGAGTGACCTAGTAGCGATCAGTGAAGAGGCGGGGCCAGGAGCTCGGACTCGACCCCCGCAACCTCAACTAGGTGAGTACATATATATATATATATATATATATATATATATATATATATATATATATATATATATATATATATATATATATATATATATATATATACACACACACGCACACACACGCACACACACACACTTCTTTTACGCAGTTTAAGCATAGGGAAGAACTGCTGAAGAGTTAAAACATAAAACTACTAAGTTTCTGTGAAACAGGAGAGATGAGCTGTGGCAGACAGGAAGGTCGAATCAACTTCAGGATCCAAAAATAAACAAAAACAGAAACTAGCTTGTCTTCTGTAACTTTTTTAGTGAGATATTTGTGCTTGGTGTGAGCGTCAGATCTTTTTGATTGTAGGTGGAATATTGGACACACATTCCCTCATTTCTTCCTCGATCGATTGTAGTCTTAGACTCTTGTTAGTTTTTTTTTTTTTTTTTTTTGAGCACAGAAAAAACTCACATAGGTAAGATGTGGAAATTTGCATGAGAATTACCAGAGCTTTTTTCACAACATTCATTTGTAAGACGAAGAATGAGGGGAGACATGATTGAAGTGTATAAGTGGAAGATTGATATTAATAGGGGGGACATAAATTAGATCTTGTGGATATCCCTCCAGGAGAGAACCTGCAATAATGGATTCAAATTAGATAAGTTTAGATTTAGAAACGATATAAGAAAGTATTGGTTTGGAAATAGGGTAGTTGATGAGTGAGACAGTCTGCCTAATAAGGTCATTGAAACTAAAACCTTGGGTAATTTCAAATTTTGGATGGTTAAATACTTGTGTGAGATGGGTTGGATTTGAATGAAACTTACTCACGAGTTAATAGATTTATCAAAGCTTATTGCTTGGGTAGCAATGAAATGAGTTGGGCAAATATTCTGTTTGTAGGCTGGATTTGTGAAGGACTTGCCCAGTATGGGCCAACAGACCTACTGCAGTGTTCCACCTTTCTTATGTTAAAATACTCATTCTGAATAATCTCTATCCAGAATTCGTCCAGAGGTACTTCCTTATTCTTCAATTTGAGACTGACATCATTACGTATTTCAGTTAATTTCTCTTCTACTAAGAGACTGAGCTTCGTTACTGATATTAGCTTGCAAAATAGTACTGATTTTTTCTGAAAGTATTTCACGATGCTAAAAAAATCAGTGGCATGATGTCTTTATTCTTTGTTGCAGCAACATGTGAGAACATATCCATGTTGCATTCCATCATTTTGACACCCAAAATTCTTAAATTTATCTCTCAGAGCATTAATTTTGTCAGTGGACTATAAGATATTTTCAATGTCGCCTTGCATGTTGGAATTTACCTTGTTTAAATGTTCAAAGATATCCACTAGGTACGATCATTTTATATACCAAGCGTTATCTGCAAGTAACACACAAAATTCTTCTTCGAGTTAATGCACTCTTTGAGTTGATACATTCACTGACCATCGATTAACGCAGTTATGTTCCTGAAAACTCGGTGCAAGACGAAGTAATGTAAAGCAAACTGAAGAACTTATGGGGAAAATAGGGTTACGTTCCTTGGAACCCCTAAAATGGCCGACAAACTTATTTTTAGGGTTCCAAATCGTAAAAAAAAAATAAAAATGATAATGTTGTAGACGTTGGTAGTAATGTATTATGTTTAATACATTGCTTTAGGCTATAAATGTTACACAAATAATATTTCTTACCTTATATTGTGGTTGCTGGTATGTCACTGATTCTGAATAGTGTGGAGACAGATGCTGTGGCCCACCCCAACAACGAAAACAGTTACCCAAAGGATTAATTTCGGTGAGGAGAATCCCACCGAAAAGAAAAAAGACGAAGTGGTTTACTGTGTGGTTCATGCCTTTAGCAACACGACCTGTGTGATGATGAGCGGTTAAAATATAGGCTCATTGACGCTCTCCAGTCACGCTTCTCCACTTAAGAGTGATGCTGACATAACCAGTAGTAGTATTCATAATCGCAGTACCGTTCTCACTTTTTTCCAGTAGGAAGTACTCCAGTTATTAGATTATATTTTGCCAAAGAAATAGCTATTTTTTTGTGCCCCCCATATCCAGTTTGTGGACGGTAGTGGCTAGTTTATCATGCACTTCATATCCAGCCTCTGAATATCAATTTAAGAGCATATGGATACACGGAAGTCCTAGCAACTAGGCCTCAAAATGGTTAACAGGAGTGCCTCTGGCTATGCATCCACAAGTTGAGCCTCATCTGTTAAAAGCAAAATTATTATATTTGCATAACAAGTATAGTATCTTATTTTCATTGTTAACATAAGATTAGGTAAGATTCGTCAGGAAACAGGACAAGTGTTTTCTGACGCGGGTCTTAGTTGATGACCCGCTGTTAGAGCTTCTGGTCATCTGAACGAGGCCTTCCACTGACTTACCAGTCCACACCTTTAAAAATTATGGTCATAATTATAACCAGTTGTATATTAACATAACTTTACGTATCACATAGGTTATTATACTGTCTCAGTATTCCTCAGTAGGTAGACAATCAGGCACAAAGTGTTTAAGACAGTGGCCATAAGACTGACCACATACTTTTGTACTTAGTCTGATCATTATATGTGTGTCTGCCAAACTGCTGTGTGTGTGTGTGTGTGTGTGTGTGTGTGTGTGTGTGCGTGCGTGCGTGTACTCACCTATATGTAGTTGCAGGGGTCGAGTCACAGCTCCTGGCCCCGTGTGTGTGGTGTGTGTGTGTGTGTGTGTGTGTGTGTGTGTGTGTGTGTGTGTGTGTGTGTGTGTGTGTGTGCGTGCGTGCGTGTACTCACCTATATGTAGTTGCAGGAGTCGAGTCACAGCTCCTGGCCCCGTGTGTGTGTGTGTGTGTGTGTGTGTGTGACTTATGTATGAAGAATTTCTTGTTCTCTGTTCTGCTTTTATATGCTCTCGCCAGGTGGGTCCTCTCCAGGTATACTCCTGTCTCTTCCCTCCTCCATTCTTCCCCTCTTCCTCCTCATCATTCCTTCTTCCTCCTCCCCATCTTTCTAACCTTCGTTTTATTATTACTTTTCATATTTTATCCTCTTATTTTTATATATTTCATAACTTTTTTATTTAACTATTACATATTTTTATTTTCATCTCTCATGACAAGAACTTTCAAAATAAGGGTAATAGTGCCAGTGGTGACACTATTCCAATCATTCGCACTCTCTCGTTTAGAGTATTGTTCAGTGTTGACGGCCTCGTTCGTTGCAGGAGAGATACCAAAGATGGAACAGATTCGACGATCATTTTTAGCCCACACAGAGCCAATAAAGCATTAAGTTACTGGGAACACCTTAAAGTTTTATATATGTATTTGCTGCAGCACAGGAGAGAGAGATGATATATACATGGAAAGTTCTTGAGGGCCTAGTCTCAAATCCGCACACATCCCTAATAACATACTGGAGTGAAAGATATGGGAGAATGTGTAGAATAAACCTATTGAAAGGCAGGGGCGCCATGGGCACAATTAGAGAACATCGTATCAACATCCGTGGTCCCAGACTATTCATCATCTTACCAGAAGATATTAGAAGCACTACTGGGACAAATGCATGAGTCTTCAAGAGAAAATCGACAGTTTAGTCTTCCAAGTGATGGATCAACCAGGGTGTGATGGATTTATGGGTCAGAGGGCAGCCAGCAGCAACAGCTTGGTTGAGCAGACAAGCCTGGCCCAGAGCCGGGCTAAGTAATTAAGTTAGTTTATTCAGGTATACACAAATACAGTTACATGAATTATCATACATAGCAACATATGTGTAAAGAACCTAGGATAACCCAAAAGAAGTCAGAGTGACTTATTTCCATCACCACCACCACCACCGCCACCACCACCACCACTACCACCTCCACCACAGCAACACCACCATCACAGCACCACCACCACATGACAGCACCACCGCCAGCCTCCGGGCCACAACACAAGGGTGTGTCGTCTCCCAAATTCTCGGTTATTAGTGAGGCATCCAGGAGGTCACATACCAGCCACTAACACTCTCCTGACCTTTGACACTTCTCAAGTTGGTGTACTGGAGGCTACTTCCGCTGCTCTCTCTCTCTCTCTCTCTCTCTCTCTCTCTCTCTCTCTCTCTCTCTCTCTCTCTCTCTCTCTCTCTCTCTCTCGCTCGCTCGGAGGAGTAAATTGAGATGAGTCTGTCATGAAGGACTGAGATATTTCCAGGTCCTCCTTCCTATTTCACCTGGCTACGTCTGCCAGTCTTTCAGCACCGCAGTCTTCCCTTTCTTCATCAACATTTAACAGCTCCTCAGAATATTCCCTCCAACTCCCCATCTAGTAACTCTCCTCTTCTGTTTTTAACTGTTCAATCCATCCGTTCCCTAGGCTTTCTCAGCCTATTAATCTCACTCCAAAACTTTGTCTTATACTCAGCATAATTTGTTGAGAAAAACTCCTCTCCTTTTCTCTCCATAAGTCCATCCTCTTTATTTGACTTCGGAAATAAATGACAGAAGAAATTTTAAGGGGTCGCTACGGGACGTAAGGTCGAATGCAACATTTGAACATTATAAAAAATAGCCTTTAACACTGTGCATGTGAAAAAGAATACAAAGTAAAATGAATTTCTTTTAATGAAATATTATTCTTTGTACTGCATGTTTTAAAGCATTTAGAAGTACCATCGCTGGTATATTCTTGGGTCGTCATGGTGGTAGGATACGAGTAATAACGTTCACACACTGTTCCTAGGACACACCACTGCTAAGCCAGGGATTGCTTAATCACAGGTATACAGCACTGGTAACCCAAGGGAAGCCAGACCACAGGTACACAAAACTGGTAAGCCAAGGGAAGCCAGACCACAGGTACACAAAACTGGTAAGCCAATGGAAGCCAGACCACAGGTACACAAAACTGGTAAGCCAATGGAAGCCAGACCACAGGTACACAAAACTGGTAAGCCAAGGGAAGCCAAACCACAGGTACACAGCACTGGTAAGCCAAGGGAAGCCAGACCACAGGTACACAGCACTGCTAAGCCAAGGGAAGCCAAACCACAGGTACACAACACTGGTAAGCCAAGGGAAGCCAGACCACAGGTACACAAAACTGGTAAGCCAAGGGAAGCCAGACCACAGATACATAGCACTGGTAAGCCAAGGATTGCTTAATCACTAATGTGTTATCTGTTGATAAACACCCCGTCACGAGACAGTTTTCTATTTCCTTATAAATCAGGGAGAATAACTTAGGGAGAGAGGGAGGGAAGAAGGGTGGGAGGGAGCGAGGAGCAGTAATAGTATGTTAGGGAGGGAGTGGAAGGCTGGGACAGTGTTAAGTTATGGAGGGGCCTGGAGAATAAGTTAAGGAGGCAGAGGCAGGAGAATAATTTAGAGATGCGGAAGGAGAGTCAGGGAGAATGGGCCGGGGTGGTAAGGAAAGGAAAGGCAATAAGGAAATGACATAAGGGAGGGAAGGCGGGAGAGGATTGGAAAAAGTGACTAAGGGGGTGACTGGGCAGACGATGCAAAATTATCCCAATGTTAAATAATCAGAGGTGCGATCAGTACACTAGGATAACTCAGTAAGTGTAAAGAGACCAAGACTTAACACGTTTCCTTCATACATGAAAACAAATGCCAACATTCCTCCAGCAGTCAAGAGGAATTTCGATAGGTTCCTCCAGACAGTTTCTGATGAGCCAGGTCGGTGAGGTTCATGTAATGGGGCCACAGACTCATGAATCTCATCCGTTCCCTCCCTACCCAACCCCATCCCTTTCCCCTCCCACCCACACCTCTTCCCTTCCCTACCACTTCTACTCGCATCACCACCCCTTCGCTCTTATTTTCACTTCCCTGACTCCCATCTCTCCTTTTCCTACTCTTACCATTTCCATCGCTCGGTGATGACCTGATTGCAGTTCGAAAAGTCAATATAGCCACCACAACCTGGTTGATCAGACGTTACCCGCACAAACTTGTTACATTCCATCTTCTTCAAGTTTTCCAGTGCAGTGTCAACACTTTTTTCCCGGCACGTGCTGGCAACAGGTTGAGAAGTCTCGACCCTCAGAGTTTAATACAGCGCTCTCCTGTGTTTTGTGTGCTCACCGAGGGTCGCTGCTTTTTTTGTTCCTCTCTTATTGTGTTCCTTATTTTGTTCCTCCAGTATCCCTGAAGCTGACTCTCGTTGTCTTAAACCTGTGTGAGCTGACCAGCCACCTGATAAACTAGAAAATTTTTTTTACGTGAAACGTAAAATCTCTCTCTCTCTCTCTCTCTCTCTCTCTCTCTCTCTCTCTCTCTCTCTCTCTCTCTCTCTCTCTAAAAAAAAAAAAAAGCGACATATTGGGCAGATGGGTCAGAGTGGCTTGGACAGCTGGTGAGTCAGGGGTGACTCGGGCAGCAGGTGGGTCAGGGATGGCTTGGGCAACTGTTGGGTCAAGAGTGGCTTGCTCAGCAGGTGGATCAGGGGTGGCTTGGGCAGCAAGTGGGTCAGGGGTGACTTGGGCAGCTGTAGCCCTGGTATTTGAAGGGATAGTGATGCCCCCTATGTTTTAAAAAAATTTAAAGTGTCTTCAGAAGGTGCTGGGAAGCTTGTTAAACTCTAAGAGTTCATTGATTGTAGAGCTGAAAGTTCCAGGGCAGACGGCGTTCTTCATATGCTGTACATGATTTTGGTTGGAGCGCCGTCTGGGAGTTGGAATAATGTTAGTTACAGAAGTAGGCTGCTGCGTAACTTGGTGAATTTGTTCTAGGTTGAGGTCTTATG
The DNA here is from genome assembly GCF_038502225.1 of Cherax quadricarinatus. Taxonomy (NCBI): domain Eukaryota; kingdom Metazoa; phylum Arthropoda; class Malacostraca; order Decapoda; family Parastacidae; genus Cherax; species Cherax quadricarinatus. The sequence goes on along the minus strand of NC_091322.1, from coordinate 3,076,193 downwards.
ATTGCAGTGTAGGTCGGGGTCCTCGAGCTTTTTCTTATTGACGATTTGCTTCCTGAGATGGCACTTGGCTGCAAGAGTGTGATGATCATTCTGCAGTCGAGAGACTTTCGTTGAGAGGGTCAGGCCTTATGAGTGTGTCCTTCGGTGCCGCAGTTGCAGCAGTAATTCATTTCCTTCAAAGGGCAGTCCTTGACGAGGTGGGTATATGTAGCAGTCCCAACATGGGTTGATGTGGTGGAATCGCTCATGTAAGACACATGTGCAGCATATGCTGCACATATCTTACTCCTCTACTTGCTGACACAGCAGCACATCAGTATCTTGGTACATAGGACGTCTTCCACAACTTCATTAGCCACTAGTCATGAGTGAGAAAGGTTGGATTGGAAATAGACCTGTGTGGCATGGACCAGTAGCCTTGCTGCAGTTGCATTTCCTCAGTTCTTGCCTACTTTCTTCTACTTGTGGATTCCGCCTCCTGCAACGTCTTCGAGACCTTCCATGCCTCACCTTTGGCAGTGTGAATATAACAGTGGTATACATTACCAACAAGTAGTTAAGTAAAACATTTGTCTTTATTCCGATACGTTTCGACTACGCAGTAGAGTTCTTGAGTCGAATACACAGGAGACCACAGAAGCAGTGGTGTAAAGATGTAACCAGTCCATCACCCTCGACGAAGTAGCTTTGAGATGGTCAGTCCCTCAGCTTGGAGAAGAGTTCAGCTCCATAATCTGGAAAAAAATGTGAAGCTGAAGCATGTAAATGAAGACTTATATGCTGCCACAGGTGAGATGCAGAAAATTTTGACGACGACAAAAGAGGCGGAGCCCACGAGTAGAAGCAGGTCCCTCGCGAATCCAACCTTTCTCACTCGTAACTAGTGGTTGGACAATAAAGTTGTCGAAAATGTCCTCTGTGTTGCAGTGTCCGCCAGTGTGAATATAACACTGGTATACAATACCGATAAGCAGTTTAGTGAGACACATGTGCAACAGTTAAGTATATTCCAAAACGTTTCGCCTACACAGTAGGCTTTTTCAGTAGAGTACAGAGGAAGCAGCGTGAGCTGTCTAGGGTGATGGACTAATTACATCAATTTTACACCATTGCTTCTGCTGTCGCCTCTGTACGATAGCACACACTAGCTAGTATGTTTTTCCTGTGACATTTCATCACGTTGATAGTTCGGGGGAAGAGAGATGGGGGGATCACTGTCCCCGCTTCCCAGTTCCAGATCTGGTTTCTGGCTTGATCAGTAAGGCTATTGGTGTTAGGAATACACAGTCCTACGTAAACAGTAGTCCCGCTGATAACGAGATGCAGCAAAAATGACGTTATTCTAGATGATAAATGCAGAGCCACTAATTGAACAGACTAATGGGGCTTCATTTCCTAAAAACATCAAGACTGGGAAAATTACACAAGGTACACTGATTACATGGTTTAGAAAGACATGTAAGCAAACACTGTGACATATTTATTAGAAAACGTTTCGGTCCTGGGACCTTGATCACTTGAAGTGATCAAGGTCCCAGGACCGAAACGTTTTCTAATCAATATGTCATAGTGTTTGCGTACGTGTCTTTCTAAACCAACTTGTCGGTATTTATTACCAAGGTTTATACCACACTGATTACATATCCCGAAATAAGTCGGAACAAGCCTGAGTAGATAGCCTCTAGCCTAGAACTGCCAATTATATCCAGTTAAGATTTAAGTGATGTGGAATAACGTGTATATTATATAATTTGATGTCATATTTTGTAGAGGGTTCGACAGATATGTTAGGTAAAAGGACACAGATTCCACCACATAGCAACTTTGTTACCTCCATCCATATTACTACTTAAACTATTACTACTACTACTACTACTACTACTACTACTACTACTACTACTACTACTACTACTACTACTACTACTACTACTACTACTACTACTACTACTACACTACCACCAACACCACTGTTACATGGGTGAGTAGATCTGTATTGACAAAGCTCTTAGAGAGCGAAACGTTGCCACAATACAATGTCATATAGTTACATCTGTGTCTTTTTAACTAACAATTTTGTAGGTAATTATACCAATATTACTGTTGGAAAGATACGCCAGGTCAATGCTTTCTTCACAGAATCCAAAGCGCCACTGAACGAGTCGTAATATTACTAACGTTCGCCTCAGGAGAAATATTCTCATTTCTATTGTCAAATAAAATACCATTAGCTATACATATCTAGCTCGAAGGTATATTGTACAGACAAGTTGGTGATGACGAGACACTTGCAAGAAAACAACCACTTTGAAAATCGAGTGAACCTCTCACATAATCAGCTCCTTGATAACACTGGTTAACAGTTTTTGAAAAGTTGTATGCTTCTTCAATGTGATTAGTTAATTCTTATGTATTTTCATGACCTGAATCCAAACATCACCTTGAAAAATGCTTATTGGCTATAGATTTAAAGATAGAAGACATGTAATATTTGATTATTTTATTATAACGTGAGAAACCACCAGAGCGCTTGGAAAGTTCACTATATTGTCACAGTGATTATTTTGCATTTTGTGATATCACCTGTTTACTCCGATCTTTATATATATATATATATATATATATATATATATATATATATATATATATATATATATATATATATATATATATATATATATATATATATATATATATATATATACATATAAGTGCTTGCTGTATTTATTTAAGAGATGCATTACCGGCTGGGAGCTTTATAAGTATAATCCAGAGACATGAGAATGGATGTTTTTATTGGGGAACTGGAAAGGTGGGAGTAGTGGTGCGATGTAGAGATGGGAGTAGCGATGTGATGTAGTGTGATGTAGTGATGGGAGTAGCGATGTGATGTAGTGGTGTGATGTAGTGATGGGAGTAGCGATGTGATGTAGTGGTGTAATGTAGTGGCGTGATGTAGCGATGTGATGTAGTGGTGTGATGTAGGGATGTGATGCAGTGGTGTGATGCAGTGATGTGATGTAGTGGTGTGATGTAGGGATGTGATGCAGTGGTGTGATGTAGTGATGTGATGTAGTGGTGTGCTGTAGTGGTGTGATTTGATGTAGTGGTGTGATGTAGTGGTGTGATGTAGTGATGTGATGCAGTGGTGTGATGTAGTGATGTGATGTAGTGGTGTGCTGTAGTGGTGTGATGTGATGTAGTGGCGTGATGTAGGGATGTGATGCAGTGGTGTGATGTAGTGATGTGATGTAGTGGTGTGCTGTAGTGGTGTGATTTGATGTAGTGGTGTGATGTAGTGATGTGATGCAGTGGTGTGATGTAGTGATGTGATGTAGTGGTGTGCTGTAGTGGTGTGATGTGATGTAGTGGCGTGATGTAGTGATGTGATGTAGTGATGTGATGTAGTGGTGTGATGTGATGTAGTGATGTGATGCAGTGGTGTGATGTAGTGATGTGATGTAGTGGTGATGTGATGTAGTGGTGTGATGTAGTGATGTGATGTAGTGGTGTGATATAGTGATGTGATGTAGTGGTGTGATGTAGTGATGGGAGTAGCGATGTAATGCAGTGGTGTGATGTAGTGATGTGATGTAGCGATATGATGTAATGGTGTGATGTAGTGGTGTGATGTAGTGATGTGATGTAGTGATATGATGTAGTTATGTGTGTAGTGATGTGATGTAGTGGTGTGATGTGATGTAGTGATGGCAGTAGCGATGTGATGCAGTGGTGTGATGTGATGTAGTGATGTGATGTAGTGGTGTGATGTGATGTAGTGATGTGATGTAGTGATGGGAGTAGCGATGTGATGCAGTGGTGGTGTGATGTAGTGATGTGATGTAGTGGTGTGCTGTAGTGATGTGATGTGATGTAGTGGCGTGATGTAGTGATGTGATGTAGTGATGTGATGTAGTGGTGTGATGTGATGTAGTGATGTGATGCAGTGGTGTGATGTAGTGATGTGATGTAGTGATGTGATGTAGTGGTGTGATGTAGTGATGTGATGTAGTGGTGTGATATAGTGATGTGATGTAGTGGTGTGATGTAGTGATGTGATGTAGTGGTGTGATATAGTGATGTGATGTAGTGGTGTGATGTAGTGATGGGAGTAGCGATGTAATGCAGTGGTGTGATGTAGTGATGTGATGTAGCGATATGATGTAATGGTGTGATGTAGTGGTGTGATGTAGTGATGTGATGTAGTGATATGATGTAGTTATGTGTGTAGTGATGTGATGTAGTGGTGTGATGTGATGTAGTGATGGCAGTAGCGATGTGATGCAGTGGTGTGATGTGATGTAGTGATGTGATGTAGTGGTGTGATGTGATGTAGTGATGTGATGTAGTGATGGGAGTAGCGATGTGATGCAGTGGTGGTGTGATGTAGTGATGTGATGTAGTGGTGTGCTGTAGTGATGTGATGTGATGTAGTGGCGTGATGTAGTGATGTGATGTAGTGATGTGATGTAGTGGTGTGATGTGATGTAGTGATGTGATGCAGTGGTGTGATGTAGTGATGTGATGTAGTGATGTGATGTAGTGGTGTGATGTAGTGATGTGATGTAGTGGTGTGATATAGTGATGTGATGTAGTGGTGTGATGTAGTGATGTGATGTAGTGGTGTGATATAGTGATGTGATGTAGTGGTGTGATGTAGTGATGGGAGTAGCGATGTAATGCAGTGGTGTGATGTAGTGATGTGATGTAGCGATATGATGTAATGGTGTGATGTAGTGGTGTGATGTAGTGATGTGATGTAGTGATATGATGTAGTTATGTGTGTAGTGATGTGATGTAGTGGTGTGATGTGATGTAGTGATGGCAGTAGCGATGTGATGCAGTGGTGTGATGTGATGTAGTGATGTGATGTAGTGGTGTGATGTGATGTAGTGATGTGATGTAGTGATGGGAGAAGCAATGTGATGCAGTGGTGGTGTGATGTAGTGATGTGATTTAGTGGTGTGATGTGGTGTGATGTGATGTAGTGATGTGATTTAGTGGTGTGATGTGATGTGATGTGATGTAGTGATGTGATGTATTGGTGTGATGTAGTTGTGTGATGTAGTGATGTAATGTATTGATGTGGTGTGGTGGTGTGATGTAGTGATGTGATGTAGTGGTGTGATGTAGTGGTGTGATGTAGTGATGTGATGTAGTGGTGTGATGTAGTGATGTGATGTAGTGGTATGATGTAGTGATGTGATGTAGTGATGTGATGTAGTGGTGTGATGTAGTGATGTGATGTAGTGGTGTGATGTGATGTAGTGGTGTGATGTAGTGATGTGATGTAGTGGTGTGATGTGATGTAGTGGTGTGATGTAGTGATGTGATGTAGTGGTGTGATGTAGTGATGTGATGTAGTGGTGTGATGCAGTGATGTGATATAGTGATGTAATGTAGTGGTGTGATGTAGTGATGTGATGTAGTGGTGTGATGCAGTGATGTGATGTACTGGTGTGATGTAGTAGCGGTAGCCACATTAAACATGAACAGGGCTAAATTTTCCAATTGTTAAATGGCCGTGTATTCGTATTTTAAGATTAATCGAGCCAGAATTTTGGACATATTAAAACTCCTTGTGCTTTGTACTAAGGTGTTGGATGTACAGTACATCCTCTCATAACAAACTAAATGTAAATGTTCTCACAGCTTTATGCAAAAAAAAACGCGAACAAGCGATGCAAAATGCAAAACAACCACGGGGGGAGTTGGAAGATAGCTCTAGGCCTTTCGTGTTGCAATCAACACATCAGGCGCTTGCAATGTTGCAGGAAAGAGGATAAAATCCGAGCAAACACGTTCAGAGTGAGCTAGCAAAAACGCTCACTCTGAACGTGTTTGCTCGGATTTTATCCTCTTTCCTGCAACATTGCAAGCGCCTGATGTGTTGATTGCAACACTAAAGGCCTAGATCTCTCTTTCACCTCCCCCCCCCCCGTGGTTGTTTTGCATTAACTTTATGTGAACAGAAGAAAATATGGAAACAATAGGGTTACGTTCAAGACACTTCCAAATTTGTAAAAACAAAAAATAAATATTCTGCTAGATAAAAATTGCTAGTTTACCTTACTTTAAATTTTGTAGCTCACACAGCTTACCTATAGATTCCTGTTCATAGGCGTTCCTGCCCCTCTCTGTATCTTGTGATGTGCTGCTGACTGTGGAATTTATTCTTATAATTTACCTTAATGTTTTCGTTATACTTTTTATAATTACCGAGGTGCCTCTAGCGAACTCGAGGCACTTTTAGGAGTGGGTTTTAAGCATTTACAATTTAATGGCGTTTTCAATTGATGGTGATTATTTTAACTTGGCATGATTAACTTGTTGTTATTTTTCATTAGTTTTATCCTTTTTTTTATTGTGTATTTTACACACTTTTTATAGCTATGAGCACTGAATTACACTGCCAAAATGGTACACATTAGGAGTACCTATTTGAAAAGGGGCTACGAGCTAGAGACAGACAGTTGAAACCCTGGTGACTCTAGGACACAGGATTAAGGTGACGTGAGAGACTAGAGATATTTCGTTCACAGTGAACGGTAGATAGAAGATGAGGTGATGGGATTCAGTGTTTATCAAAGGATGAAAAGATTCACTCACACACTTTAGCAACAAGTGGTTAATAAGAGGTTTCTTGAGAGAGTTGCCAAGTAATTTGTTACACACTTAACCCACTACCCCACCTTCTGTATGATAAGCTAGTGTACTGGTTGAAAAAGTACCAAGTGCTAATCCCTAAAAATGAAAATGACCCTGGGTTTTAAAACCTAGATGATATAGAACTTGATCAGACAGGAGACAAGGACTTTGGAATCACGATAAGTAGAAGTCGGAGAAAGCTGAGACAACAGTGCTAAAGGATGTATAGTAAAGCTAAGGAACTTCTGGGGGTATCTTAGGTTTTCCCTGAAGTATATTCTCTTTTCTGAGGATGAGGGTCCACAGTCCAGTTCTAGAGGTGGTTCCTCCCTACCTCATTCAAACTACAATGTTCCCCTGAACTAATATATATATGTATGTAGTGCCGAATAGGTAAAACTGGTCAATTAGCAAGAACTCATTTAAAATTAATTCTTTTCTAAAATTTTCTCTTATACGTTTAGAGATATATTTTTCATTTATGTTAATGTAAAAATTAATAACTTTGTACCAAAAAAAATTAGAAAACTTACCTAACCTTATTATAACAAGCCCAATTTAAGTTAGCCTAATCCAACTAAATATAGTTAAAAGTTTACAATAATTTAATAATAAACAAACACAATGAAATAAAGATACCCAGATGTTTGCACATGTGTTCAAACTTTCATCATATATTTTTTTTCGTTAGGTTCAGAATAATTTTTGCGAAATTATTGCATACACAAATTTTATATATATATATATATATATATATATATATATATATATATATATATATATATATATATATATATATATATATATATATATGTGTGTGTGTGTGTGTACTCACCTAGTTGTACTCACCTAGTTGAGGTTGCGGGGGTCGAGTCCGAGCTCCTGGCCCCGCCTCTTCACTGATCGCTACTAGGTCACTCTCCCTGAGCCGTGAGCTTTATCATACCTCTGCTTAAAGCTATGTATGGATCCTGCCTCCACTACATCGCTTCCCAAACTATTCCACTTACTGACTACTCTGTGGCTGAAGAAATACTTCCTAACATCCCTGTGATTCATCTGTGTCTTTAGCTTCCAACTGTGTCCCCTTGTTACTGTGTCCAATCTCTGGAACATCCTGTCTTTGTCCACCTTGTCAATTCCTCTCAGTATTTTGTATGTTGTTATCATGTCCCCCCTATCTCTCCTGTCCTCCAGTGTCGTCAGGTTGATTTCCCTTAACCTCTCCTCGTAGGACATACCTCTTAGCTCTGGGACTAGTCTTGTTGCAAACCTTTGCACTTTCTCTAGTTTCTTTACGTGCTTGGCTAGGTGTGGGTTCCAAACTGGTGCCGCATACTCCAATATGGGCCTAACGTATACGGTGTACAGGGTCCTGAACGATTCCTTATTAAGATGTCGGAATGCTGTTCTGAGGTTTGCTAGGCGCCCATATGCTGCAGCAGTTATTTGGTTGATGTGCGCTTCAGGAGATGTGCCTGGTGTTATACTCACCCCAAGATCTTTTTCCTTGAGTGAGGTTTGTAGTCTCTGACCCCCTAGACTGTACTCCGTCTGCGGCCTTCTTTGCCCTTCCCCAATCTTCATGACTTTGCACTTGGTGGGATTGAACTCCAGGAGCCAATTGCTGGACCAGTTCTGCAGCCTGTCCAGATCCCTTTGTAGTTCTGCCTGGTCTTCGATCGAGTGTATTCTTCTCATCAACTTCACGTCATCTGCAAACAGGGACACCTCAGAGTCTATTCCTTCCGTCATGTCGTTCACAAATACCAGAAACAGCACTGGTCCTAGGACTGACCCCTGCGGGACCCCGCTGGTCACAGGTGCCCACTCTGACACCTCGCCACGTACCATGACTCGCTGCTGTCTTCCTGACAAGTATTCCCTGATCCATTGTAGTGCCTTCCCTGTTATCCCTGCTTGGTCCTCCAGTTTTTGCACCAATCTCTTGTGTGGAACTGTGTCAAACGCCTTCTTGCAGTCCAAGAAAATGCAATCCACCCAACCCTCTCTCTCTTGTCTTACTGCTGTCACCATGTCATAGAACTCCAGTAGGTTTGTGACACAGGATTTCCCGTCCCTGAAACCATGCTGGCTGCTGTTGATGAGATCATTCCTTTCTAGGTGTTCCACCACTCTTCTCCTGATAATCTTCTCCATGATTTTGCATACTATACATGTCAGTGACACTGGTCTGTAGTTTAATGCTTCATGTCTGTCTCCTTTTTTAAAGATTGGGACTACATTTGCTGTCTTCCATGCCTCAGGCAATCTCCCTGTTTCGATAGATGTATTGAATATTGTTGTTAGGGGTACACATAGCGCCTCTGCTCCCTCTCTCAATACCCATGGGGAGATGTTATCTGGCCCCATTGCCTTTGAGGTATCTAGCTCACTCAGAAGCCTCTTCACTTCTTCCTCGGTTGTGTGCACTGTGTCCAGCACTTGGTGGTGTGCCCCACCTCTCCGTCTTTCTGGAGTCCCTTCTGTCTCCTCTGTGAACACTTCTTTGAATCTCTTGTTGAGTGCTTCACATACTTCCCGGTCATTACCTGTTGTCTCTCCTCCTTCCTTCCTTAGCCTGATTACCTGGTCCTTGACTGTTGTTTTCCTCCTGATGTGGCTGTACAACAGTTTCGGGTCAGATTTGGCTTTCGCTGCTATGTCATTTTCATATTGTCTTTGGGCCTCCCTTCTTATCTGTGCATATTCATTTCTGGCTCTACGACTGTTCTCCTTATTCTCCTGGGTCCTTTGCCTTCTATATTTCTTCCATTCCCTAGCACACTTGGTTTTTGCCTCCCTGCACCTTTGGGTAAACCATGGGCTCATCCTGGCTTTTTCATTACTCCTGTTACCCTTGGGTACAAACCTCTCCTCAGCCTCCTTGCATTTTATTGTGTGTGTGTGTGTGTGTGTGTGTGTGTGTGTGTGTGTGTGTGTGTGTGTGTGTGTGTGTGTGTGTGTGTGTGTGTGTGTGTGTGTGTGTGTGTGTCGTGCCGAATATGTAAAATTGGTCAATTAGCAAGAACTCATTTAAAATTAAGACTTTTCTAAAAAATTTCTCTTATACGTTTAAAGATATATTTTTTTTCATTAATGTTAGTGTAAAAAAATTTAATGTTGCTCCAAAAGAATCTTACAAAACTTACCTAACCTTACTATAACAAGAACAATTTATTTTAGCCTAACCCAACTAAATATATTTTAGATTTGTTTACAATAATTTAATAATAAAAAAACAGTGAAATATATTTTTTTTCGTTAGGTTCAGAATGATTTTGGCGAAATTATTGCATACACAAATTTTCGCTTGTCCTATATGGCAAGATGAGCGTTGCTATTTAAGCCAAGATCGCAAGTTCTGCCTATTCGGCACGACATATATATATATATATATATATATATATATATATATATATATATATATATATATATATATATATATATATATATATATATATATATATATTTATATATATATATATATATATATATATATATATATATATATATATATATATATATATATATGCAATATATATATATATATATATATATATATATATATATATATATATATATATATATTTATATATATATATATATATATATATATATATATATATATATATATATATATATATATATATATGCAATAAGATCACAGTAAACAGGTGATTTCAGAATATGCAAAACAACCACTCTGAAAGAATAGAGAAATTCCAAGCGCTTTCGTGACTACTCACATTATCAAGGAACTATGAAAGTAAAGCATCCAAGGAAGCTATATAAGGGGTCTGGTCGGCACCTCACTATCAGATCCCACAACGGTTTAAACACGTGACGCGCGGCGAGCCAACTTGGAAAGGTCCTTGGCACAACTCACCCCACAAACTATTCTACCCAAGAAATAAGAAATTTTAAAGATTATTTGTCCAGTGTATTATTAAATTCTTCCCAAATTCTATTAATTATAAATGGATCTAATTTATATAAACCAAAGGAAATATTCATATTATTGTCAAAACTGCTTTTTATGAAACAAGATTCAATTATATTCCTGTCGACCATGGACTTGCTTGATACTACTTTCTCAACTTTTTGAAAATCAATTGGATGGTTAAAATCTCTTACATGAATAAATAGAGCATTGGAATCTTGTCCAGTTCTAATGCTATATTTATGTTGTTTTAATCTTAGTTCGAGATTTTTACCAGTTTGACCGTAATAAACTTTATCGCAAATTTTACAAGGAATCTTATAGACACATCCATCAGCATTTTGGGGGGAATTCTTTATCAAAAGTTTTTTTACTGTATCGAGATTTTTGAATACAACTTTAATATTAAAAGTCTTAAGAAGAGAAGGCATATCAACCAAGTTTTCATGGTAAGGGAGAACCAACATATTTTTATTTGAATAAGGCTGGTTGTCCCTTTTTGGATTGTAAAAAGTATTTCTGGCAACTTTAAAAGATTTATCAATTACATTTCTTGGGTATTTTAAATCATTACCTATTTCATAAATTTTGGATATTTCCTCATCTATGAACTCAGGACTACAAATTCGTAAAGCTCTCAGAAACATTGATGAGAAAACAGACAGTTTGACTCTATCTTGATGCGAGGAATAATAGTGGACATAGGAACAGTTATTAGTAGGTTTTCTGTAAATTTTAAATTTGAATTCATTATTACCCTTAATAATTAAAACATCTAGAAAAGGCAATGAGTTATTTTCTTCAAACTCAACAGTAAAGTTTATTGAATGGGCTAAGCTATTTAATTTTCCAAGGAAATGGTGTATATCTACATTTTTGGGCATAAGACACAAAATATCATCAACATATCTGAACCATTTAGCTCTATTAGGGAGGATTGTGTTAAGTAACCTTGTTTCAAAAAATTCCATGTATAGGTTACTAAGAACAGGTGAAAGAGGATTTCCCATTGCCATACCAAACTTCTGAGTGTAAAATTTATCATTAAATACAAATTTTGCATCAACAATGCAAAGTTTAATAAGTTTAATGATAGTAGGAACTGGCAATGGTAAATCATAGTTAACGAGTTCTTCAGATAAGAAACTTAATAAATCATCAACAGGAACTTTCGTAAACAAGGAAGTAACATCAAAACTAACCATGTTAAAATCATTTAGGTCAGTCAAGGAGCTTAATTTATCAACCAAGTCTATGTTGTTTTTAACATTAAAGTTAGAAATTTTGCCAACAATAGGGCTCAAAATATCAACAAGCCATTTGGATAATTTATATGAAACTGACCCTATGGAGCTAATAATTGGTCTGACTGGATTCCCTGGTTTGTGTGTTTTTATTAGTCCATACATGTAAGGCAAAGATGGATTAGTGGAAGTAAATTGTTTGACTAATTCATCTTTGCCTTTCAGTAGAAGTTTTATTGTTTTATTGAAATTGCTGTTAACGGTTTCTAGGGGATTTTTCCTAAGTTTAGAATAGGTTTCAGTATCATCTAAGAGATTATTCATTTTTTCTTGGTAATCATTTTCTTTCATAATTACTATTGCATTTATTTTGTCTGCTTTAGTAAGGCGCAAATTTTTATTGTTATTAAGTGTATCATAAGACTTAAAGAATCTTTGAGGGCAATTGGGAATGTTTGGTTTTAACATAGAGCTATATACCATTCTTTTTTTTTTTTTTTTTTTTTATCACACTGGCCGATTCCCACCAAGGCAGGGTGGCCCGAAAAAGAAAAACTTTCACCATCATTCACTCCATCACTGTCTTGCCAGAAGGGTGCTTTACACTACAGTTTTTAAACTGCAACATTAACACCCCTCCTTCAGAGTGCAGGCACTGTACTTCCCATCTCCAGGACTCAAGTCCGGCCTGCCGGTTTCCCTGAATCCCTTCATAAATGTTACTTTGCTCACACTCCAACAGCACGTCAAGTATTAAAAACCATTTGTCTCCATTCACTCCTATCAAACACGCTCACGCATGCCTGCTGGAAGTCCAAGCCCCTCGCACACAAAACCTCCTTTACCCCCTCCCTCCAACCCTTCCTAGGCCGACCCCTACCCCGCCTTCCTTCCACTACAGACTGATACACTCTTGAAGTCATTCTGTTTCGCTCCATTCTCTCTACATGTCCAAACCACCTCAACAACCCTTCCTCAGCCCTCTGGACAACAGTTTTGGTAATCCCGCACCTCCTCCTAACTTCCAAACTACGAATTCTCTGCATTATATTCACACCACACATTGCCCTCAGACACGACATCTCCACTGCCTCCAGCCTTCTCCTCGCTGCAACATTCATCACCCACGCTTCACACCCATATAAGAGCGTTGGTAAAACTATACTCTCATACATTCCCCTCTTTGCCTCCAAGGACAAAGTTCTTTGTCTCCACAGACTCCTAAGTGCACCACTCACTCTTTTTCCCTCATCAATTCTATGATTCACCTCATCTTTCATAGACCCATCCGCTGACACGTCCACTCCCAAATATCTGAATACGTTCACCTCCTCCATACTCTCTCCCTCCAATCTGATATTCAATCTTTCATCACCTAATCTTTTTGTTATCCTCATAACCTTACTCTTTCCTGTATTCACCTTTAATTTTCTTCTTTTGCACACCCTACCAAATTCATCCACCAATCTCTGCAACTTCTCTTCAGAATCTCCCAAGAGCACAGTGTCATCAGCAAAGAGCAGCTGTGACAACTCCCACTTTGTGTGTGATTCTTTATCTTTTAACTCCACGCCTCTTGCCAAGACCCTCGCATTTACTTCTCTTACAACCCCATCTATAAATATATTAAACAACCACGGTGACATCACACATCCTTGTCTAAGGCCTACTTTTACTGGGAAAAAAATTCCCTCTTTCCTACATACTCTAACTTGAGCCTCACTATCCTCGTAAAAACTCTTCACTGCTTTCAGTAACCTACCTCCTACACCATACACTTGCAACATCTGCCACATTGCCCCCCTATCCACCCTGTCATACGCCTTTTCCAAATCCATAAATGCCACAAAGACCTCTTTAGCCTTATCTAAATACTGTTCACTTATATGTTTCACTGTAAACACCTGGTCCACACACCCCCTACCTTTCCTAAAGCCTCCTTGTTCATCTGCTATCCTATTCTCCGTCTTACTCTTAATTCTTTCAATTATAACTCTACCATACACTTTACCAGGTACACTCAACAGACTTATCCCCCTATAATTTTTGCACTCTCTTTTGTCCCCTTTGCCTTTATACAAAGGAACTATGCATGCTCTCTGCCAATCCCTAGGTACCTTACCCTCTTCCATACATTTATTAAATAATTGCACCAACCACTCCAAAACTATATCCCCACCTGCTTTTAACATTTCTATCTTTATCCCATGAATCCCGGCTGCCTTACCCCCTTTCATTTTACCTACTGCCTCGCGAACTTCCCCCACACTCACAACTGGCTCTTCCTCACTCCTACAAGATGTTATTCCTCCTTGCCCTATACACGAAATCACAGCTTCCCTATCTTCATCAACATTTAACAATTCCTCAAAATATTCCCTCCATCTTCCCAATACCTCTAACTCTCCATTTAATAACTCTCCTCTCCTATTTTTAACTGACAAATCCATTTGTTCTCTAGGCTTTCTTAACTTGTTAATCTCACTCCAAAACTTTTTCTTATTTTCAACAAAATTTGTTGATAGCATCTCACCCACTCTCTCATTTGCTCTCTTTTTACATTGCTTCACCACTCTCTTAACTTCTCTCTTTTTCTCCATATACTCTTCCCTCCTTGCATCACTTCTACTTTGTAAAAACTTCTCATATGCTAACTTTTTCTCCCTTACTACTCTCTTTACATCATAATTCCACCAATCGCTCCTCTTCCCTCCTGCACCCACTTTCCTGTAACCACAAACTTCTGCTGAACACTCTAACACTACATTTTTAAACCTACCCCATACCTCTTCGACCCCATTGCCTATGCTCTCATTAGCCCATCTATCCTCCAATAGCTGTTTATATCTTACCCTAACTGCCTCCTCTTTTAGTTTATAAACCTTCACCTCTCTCTTCCCTGATGCTTCTATTCTCCTTGTATCCCATCTACCTTTTACTCTCAGTGTAGCTACAACTAGAAAGTGATCTGATATATCTGTGGCCCCTCTATAAACATGTACATCCTGAAGTCTACTCAACAGTCTTTTATCTACCAATACATAATCCAACAAACTACTGTCATTTCGCCCTACATCATATCGTGTATACTTATTTATCCTCTTTTTCTTAAAATATGTATTACCTATAACTAAACCCCTTTCTATACAAAGTTCAATCAAAGGGCTCCCATTATCATTTACATCTGGCACCCCAAACTTACCTACCACACCCTCTCTAAAAGTTTCTCCTACTTTAGCATTCAAGTCCCCTACCACAATTACTCTCTCACTTGGTTCAAAGGCTCCTATACATTCACTTAACATCTCCCAAAATCTCTCTCTCTCCTCTGCATTCCTCTCTTCTCCAGGTGCATACACGCTTATTATGACCCACTTCTCGCATCCAACCTTTACTTTAATCCACATAATTCTTGAATTTACACATTCATATTCTCTTTTCTCCTTCCATAACTGATCATTTAACATTACTGCTACCCCTTCCTTTGCTCTAACTCTCTCAGATACTCCAGATTTAATCCCATTTATTTCCCCCCACTGAAACTCTCCTACCCCCTTCAGCTTTGTTTCGCTTAGGGCCAGGACATCCAACTTCTTTTCATTCATAACATCAGCAATCATCTGTTTCTTGTCATCCGCACTACATCCACGCACATTTAAGCAACCCAGTTTTATAAAGTTTTTCTTCTTCTCTTTTTTAGTAATTGTATACAGGAGAAGGGGTTACTAGCCCATTGCTCCCGGCATTTTAGTCGCCTCATACGACACGCATGGCTTACGGAGGAAAGATTCTTTTCCACTTCCCCATGGACAATAGAAGAAATAAAAAAGAACAAGAGCTATTTAGAAAAAGGAGAAAAACCTAGATGTATGTATATATATATATGCATGTGCGTGTCTGTGAAGTGTGACCAAAGTGTAAGTAGGAGTAGCAAGATATCCCTGTTATCTTAGCGTGTTTATGAGACAGAAAAAGAAAACCAGCAATCCTACCATCATGCAAAACAGTTACAGGTTTTTGTTTCACAGTCATCTGGCAGGACGGTAGTACTTCCCTGGGTGGTTGCTGTCTACCAACCTACTACCTTTACCATTCCTTTACTAATTTTAATTTCATCAGAGGATAAATCAGAAAATTTTTCAAAGTTACAAAAGGCTTTTGCAATTTCAACATTATTAAGTTTTTTTGAAGTTGCAAAACTTAAGCCAAAACCTAGAGCAGCAGTTGTATGTTTGTCTAAAATTTCATCTGATAAGTTAATTACAAAATTGTTATTAGCATGCTTTGTCCAATCACTATTTTCAATTAAAATGTCTAATTTTCTTTGTAGTTTGCTCTTGAGTTCATTACAAATTCTTCTGAGTTTATTATAGCAATGATCCAACATACTGTGTTTCCATTCTGATGGAATGGCCTGATTAAAAGAGTATTTTTTGTTTCTCAATATTTTGAATGCTTCCTTCTCCTGTATTTTAGTTATTTCAATATGTTTCTGAAGAATAATTCTCATAAAATCATCAAAAGGACGATCTCTCATGTCAAGGAGTCTATTGGGTAAAAGAGACTTGGGCAGAACTTGTTCATTTAAACAATTTTTTAAGAAATTAAGTCGAATTTTTAACTTGTGGGACTTGATCAGTGCAGAAGTAAACTGTGAAACAAAAGATATATGATTAGGAAAGTTTATCGAGAACATTCTGAAGAGTCGTGTGGTATCCATTAATGCAATAAGATCACAGTAAACAGGTGATTTCAGAATATGCAAAACAACCACTCTGAAAGAATAGAGAAATTCCAAGCGCTTTCGTGACTACTCACATTATCAAGGAACTTGGTTGATATGCCTTCTCTTCTTAAGACTTTTAATATTAAAGTTGTATTCAAAAATCTCGATACAGTAAAAAAACTTTTGATAAAGAATTCCCCCCAAAATGCTGATGGATGTGTCTATAAGATTCCTTGTAAAATTTGCGATAAAGTTTATTACGGTCAAACTGGTAAAAATCTCGAACTAAGATTAAAACAACATAAATATAGCATTAGAACTGGACAAGATTCCAATGCTCTATTTATTCATGTAAGAGATTTTAACCATCCAATTGATTTTCAAAAAGTTGAGAAAGTAGTATCAAGCAAGTCCATGGTCGACAGGAATATAATTGAATCTTGTTTCATAAAAAGCAGTTTTGACAATAATATGAATAGTTCCTTTGGTTTATATAAATTAGATCCATTTATAATTAATAGAATTTGGGAAGAATTTAATAATACACTGGACAAATAATCTTTAAAATTTCTTATTTCTTGGGTAGAATAGTTTGTGGGGTGAGTTGTGCCAAGGACCTTTCCAAGTTGGCTCGCCGCGCGTCACGTGTTTAAACCGTTGTGGGATCTGATAGTGAGGTGCCGACCAGACCCCTTATATAGCTTCCTTGGATGCTTTACTTTCATAGTTCCTTGATAATGTGAGTAGTCACGAAAGCGCTTGGAATTTCTCTATTCTTTCAGAGTGGTTGTTTTGCATATTCTGAAATCACCTGTTTACTGTGATCTTATTGCATTAATGGATACCACACGACTCTTCAGAATGTTCTCGATAAACTTTCCTAATCATATATCTTTTGTTTCACAGTTTACTTCTGCACTGATCAAGTCCCACAAGTTAAAAATTCGACTTAATTTCTTAAAAAATTGTTTAAATGAACAAGTTCTGCCCAAGTCTCTTTTACCCAATAGACTCCTTGACATGAGAGATCGTCCTTTTGATGATTTTATGAGAATTATTCTTCAGAAACATATTGAAATAACTAAAATACAGGAGAAGGAAGCATTCAAAATATTGAGAAACAAAAAATACTCTTTTAATCAGGCCATTCCATCAGAATGGAAACACAGTATGTTGGATCATTGCTATAATAAACTCAGAAGAATTTGTAATGAACTCAAGAGCAAACTACAAAGAAAATTAGACATTTTAATTGAAAATAGTGATTGGACAAAGCATGCTAATAACAATTTTGTAATTAACTTATCAGATGAAATTTTAGACAAACATACAACTGCTGCTCTAGGTTTTGGCTTAAGTTTTGCAACTTCAAAAAAACTTAATAATGTTGAAATTGCAAAAGCCTTTTGTAACTTTGAAAAATTTTCTGATTTATCCTCTGATGAAATTAATATTAGTAAAGGAATGGTATATAGCTCTATGTTAAAACCAAACATTCCCAATTGCCCTCAAAGATTCTTTAAGTCTTATGATACACTTAATAACAATAAAAATTTGCGCCTTACTAAAGCAGACAAAATAAATGCAATAGTAATTATGAAAGAAAATGATTACCAAGAAAAAATGAATAATCTCTTAGATGATACTGAAACCTATTCTAAACTTAGGAAAAATCCCCTAGAAACCGTTAACAGCAATTTCAATAAAACAATAAAACTTCTACTGAAAGGCAAAGATGAATTAGTCAAACAATTTACTTCCACTAATCCATCTTTGCCTTACATGTATGGACTAATAAAAACACACAAACCAGGGAATCCAGTCAGACCAATTATTAGCTCCATAGGGTCAGTTTCATATAAATTATCCAAATGGCTTGTTGATATTTTGAGCCCTATTGTTGGCAAAATTTCTAACTTTAATGTTAAAAACAACATAGACTTGGTTGATAAATTAAGCTCCTTGACTGACCTAAATGATTTTAACATGGTTAGTTTTGATGTTACTTCCTTGTTTACGAAAGTTCCTGTTGATGATTTATTAAGTTTCTTATCTGAAGAACTCGTTAACTATGATTTACCATTGCCAGTTCCTACTATCATTAAACTTATTAAACTTTGCATTGTTGATGCAAAATTTGTATTTAATGATAAATTTTACACTCAGAAGTTTGGTATGGCAATGGGAAATCCTCTTTCACCTGTTCTTAGTAACCTATACATGGAATTTTTTGAAACAAGGTTACTTAACACAATCCTCCCTAATAGAGCTAAATGGTTCAGATATGTTGATGATATTTTGTGTCTTATGCCCAAAAATGTAGATATACACCATTTCCTTGGAAAATTAAATAGCTTAGCCCATTCAATAAACTTTACTGTTGAGTTTGAAGAAAATAACTCATTGCCTTTTCTAGATGTTTTAATTATTAAGGGTAATAATGAATTCAAATTTAAAATTTACAGAAAACCTACTAATAACTGTTCCTATGTCCACTATTATTCCTCGCATCAAGATAGAGTCAAACTGTCTGTTTTCTCATCAATGTTTCTGAGAGCTTTACGAATTTGTAGTCCTGAGTTCATAGATGAGGAAATATCCAAAATTTATGAAATAGGTAATGATTTAAAATACCCAAGAAATGTAATTGATAAATCTTTTAAAGTTGCCAGAAATACTTTTTACAATCCAAAAAGGGACAACCAGCCTTATTCAAATAAAAATATGTTGGTTCTCCCTTACCATGAAAACTTGGTTGATATGCCTTCTCTTCTTAAGACTTTTAATATTAAAGTTGTATTCAAAAATCTCGATACAGTAAAA
Source organism: Cherax quadricarinatus (assembly GCF_038502225.1). Lineage (NCBI taxonomy): Eukaryota > Metazoa > Arthropoda > Malacostraca > Decapoda > Parastacidae > Cherax > Cherax quadricarinatus. Next base: position 3,056,812 of record NC_091322.1, on the reverse strand, counting down.
AAACTTTTGATAAAGAATTCCCCCCAAAATGCTGATGGATGTGTCTATAAGATTCCTTGTAAAATTTGCGATAAAGTTTATTACGGTCAAACTGGTAAAAATCTCGAACTAAGATTAAAACAACATAAATATAGCATTATAACTGGACAAGATTCCAATGCTCTATTTATTCATGTAAGAGATTTTAACCATCCAATTGATTTTCAAAAAGTTGAGAAAGTAGTATCAAGCAAGTCCATGGTCGACAGGAATATAATTGAATCTTGTTTCATAAAAAGCAGTTTTGACAATAATATGAATATTTCCTTTGGTTTATATAAATTAGATCCATTTATAATTAATAGAATTTGGGAAGAATTTAATAATACACTGGACAAATAATCTTTAAAATTTCTTATTTCTTGGGTAGAATAGTTTGTGGGGTGAGTTGTGCCAAGGACCTTTCAAAGTTGGCTCGCCGCGCGTCACGTGTTTAAACCGTTGTGGGATCTGATAGTGAGGTGCCGACCAGACCCCTTATATAGCTTCCTTGGATGCTTTACTTTCATAGTTCCTTGATAATGTGAGTAGTCACGAAAGCGCTTGGAATTTCTCTATTCTTTCAGAGTGGTTGTTTTGCATATATATATATATATGTATATATATATATGTGTATATATATATATGTATATATATATATGTATATGTATATATATATATGTATATATATATATATGTATATATATAATCTGTTGACCTGACGATCTGTTGGAGTGTGAGCAGGGTAATATTTAGTGAAGGGATTCAGGGAAACCGGTTATTTTATATAACCGGACTTGAGTCCTGGAAATGGGAAGTACAATGCCTGCACTCTAAAGGAGGGGTTTGGGAAATTGGCAGTTTGGAGAGATATATTGTGTATTTTTATACGTATATACATCTAAACTGTTGTATTCTGGGCACCTCTGCAAAAACAGTGATTATGTGTGAGTGAGGTGAAAGTGTTTATATATATATATATATATATATATATATATATATATATATATATATATATATATATATATATATATATATATATATATATATATATATATATATATATATATATATATATATATATATATATATATATATATATATATATATATATATATATATATATGTCGTGCCGAATATGTAAAACTGGTCAATTAGCAAGAACTCATTTAAAATTAAGTCCTTTCTAAAATTTTCTCTTATAAGTTTAATGATATACTTTTTTGATTAATTTTAATGAAAAAAAATTAATTTTGCACCAAAAGGAACTTAGAAAACTTACCTAACCTTATTATAACAACAACAATTTATTTTAGCCTAACCCAACTAAATATATTTTAGATTTGTTTACAATAATTTAATACTAAACAAACACAGTGAAATATATTTTTTTCGTTAGGTTCAGAATGATTTTCGCGAAATTATTGCATACACAAAATTTTCGCTTGTCCTATATGGCAAGATGAGCGTTGCTATTTAAGCCAAGATCGCAAGTTCTGCCTATTCGGCACGACATACATATATATATATATATATATATATATATATATATATATATATATATATATATATATATATATATTATTGGTGTATATACAGTTCCTCTTAGCCTCTATGAAAGGGGATTAAGTATTATTGACATTAGTGTACAAGATAATTGCGGCCCTAATGACCCAAATGCAGTCGACAAGTTTTTAACCTGACAAACTTTCACTCTGGCAAACGAGCCTTCATCATATGATTCAAACGTTGACTTGGGAATGCGACGTTCACAAGTATTATTGCCAGACTTTCACTATGCCGGGAACTGAGAGGCATGAATCAAAATATATGCCGTTCGAGCAGGCTAGTGCGAGTACACGGGAAGTGCCCTTCGAAACTAATAAAGAACACAAGAAAGAAGGAACACTGCAACAGGCCTACTGACCCATGCGGAGCAGGTCCATGTCCCAACCCACGGATTAGACCAATGACCCCCCCCCCGGATTAGCCCAATGACCCATCCAGTCTGATCATCGCCACTCAAGGATGGAGCACTGCACCAGACCCAGCAGCACAAGCTAGTCAGGTTCAACTCACACCCACCCACACCCACTCATGTATTTATTTAACCTATTTTTAAAACTACACAACGTTTTAGCCTCAATAACTGTACTCGGGAGTTTGTTCCACTCATCCACAACTCTATTACCAAACCAGTGCTTTTCTATATCCTTTCTGAATCTGAATTTTTCCAACTTGAAACCATTGCTGCGAGTCCTGTCTTGGCTGGAAATTTTCAGCACGCTATTTACATCCCCTTTATTTATTACTGTTTTCCATTTATACACCTCAATCATATCCCCCTCGAGAGAGTGCAGATTCAGGGCCCTCAGTCTATCCTCATAGGGAAGATTTATGATACATGGGATCATCTTTGTCATCCTCTGTACGTTTTCCAGAGTATTTATATACATTCTGTAATACGGTGACCAGAACTGAGCAGCATAGTCTAAATGAGGCCTAACCAAGGATATATAGAGTTGAAGAACAACCTGAGGACTTCTATTATTTATTCTTCTAGATATGAAGCCAAGAATTCTGTTAGCTTTATTGCGAACACTAATGCACTGTTGTCTTGGTTTTAGATTACTGGTAACCAGAACTCCTAAATCCTTTTCGCAATCAGTAGTATTAAGATCTACATTATTTAGTTTATATGTGGAATGGTTATTTAACTGTCCAACATTTAGAACTTTGCATTTGTCAATATTAAACTGCATCTGCCACTTCTCCGACCATTGCATCAGTCTATTCAAATCATCCTGGAGTGCTCTAGTGTCCTCATTAGAATGAATCGGACGGCCTATTTTGGTGTCATCAGCAAATTTGCTTATGTCGCTATTTATTCCCTCATCTATGTCGTTTATGTAAATTGTGAGCAACAACGGGCCCAACACTGACCCCTAAAGGCGGGTATCGACGTCTCGCTGTAATGTGGAACAATGGTCGAACCTCGCCAGTGTCAGTCTTTAGTGAACAGATGTTACACATTGATGGTGGGAAAAAATGTAAAATTAAAATATAATGTAGCAAATGGAGGTTATATACACCGTGAGGCGTACGCACTTTAATTCTTATTTTAGGTATTAATTACCATCTGAAGTGATGGTGAACCGGTGAAGTGCAGCTTCACTAACCCTCGCTAGTCGATAGCCTTTAAACTCAGCGAAGTGTAGCAAAATACGTGTCTTGAATACAGTAAAGATGAATATATAAGTCTCCGGAGTGATACGCTCCCGACAGACTCCATAAAGTCTTGTGGTGTAGCTTGCCAAGTCCAGTGCTAGATCCTGCATTGGAAAACGATGTAGAAGTAAACATGGGTTATGCTTGCGTGCTTTGAGTGGACACGGATCGTACCGTGTCGAGGCTTTTAAGTGGCTGCTACCGTGGCCATCAAAGTTATGAAGTCAGTGAGCATAGGATTGTGAAAGAGTGATAAACAGTTTGACGAGTTTGCAGAACAACAGAAATCGGAGAGAAAAAGGCAAGTGTTGCTCGGAACTACTGATTAGAAGAGACAGTCACTTGAACTTGGTGTTATTACGCAAAAGAAATATCGAAAAGGACATAAAGAAACGTATAAAATTAATGTAGGATATAAGCAATGTATATACTTAATTAAATGTGAAGGATATAAATTAAGAATGCAAGGAGGACCAGTTAACTCAGTTTATATTGTATATTATTGCTTGACTCACGAAATCGTAATGACACGATTGCAAACTGACTAACGCGACGGTCTGGAGTTTTGAGACTCTCTGACCGCGGGTTCAAACCCCACCCGTTATATGGTTTATAATATTGCTGTTTTTGCAACTTATGATCTCATCAAGACTATTTCCTTAATGCTGAAGATTACCTCTCATTCCGCAGCCCTCTATGACCCCTTCAGATTTAGCGCTCTAAATTAATATAATAAGAGGATAATAAACAACTCTGGTGTTAATTAATGGAGAACGTATAAAAAAAAAATTCTGAAGGTGAGAGACGAAAAGAGAACCCGGGTTCCAATTAGGCTTTTGACCGAGCAGAAATAGACTCGTAAACATGCTTATATTCATACATATATACACGTATATGCATGTGTATATTTATATGTTCATTTGTTTATCTTATTTTCATTTCCTTTTTTGACCTATTTTTTAATTTATTTTATTTTATTTACATTCATTCACTCATTTTCTAGAAATCGGAGTTACCTTTCTCCTTTCCTGAATCCAAGTTTGTCACCCCATCCACTCCTATTCCCCAGGTTCTGTATGAGCCTTACAGCTTTAGTGCTTCCTCACGTTTATAAAAATAGTGATATATCATTAGTTAATTATTTTAGTTATCACAAATTTTATATATATATATATATATATATATATATATATATATATATATATATATATATATATATATATATATATATATATATATATATATATATATAAGGTTACTTCTAATCTAGCTTTTGTCTGTTTCAGGTGAGTCTTGTAGCGTCCCACAGGGTGAGTTGTAGCGTCCCACAAGGTGAGTCTTGTAGCGTCCCACAGGGTGAGTTGTAGCGTCCCACAAGGTGAGTCTTGTAGCGTCCCACAAGATGAGTCTTGTAGCGTCCCATATGGTGAGTCTTGTAGCGTCCCACAGGGTGAGTCTTGTAGCGTCCCACAGGGTGAGTTTTGTAGCGTCCCACAAGGTGAGTCTTGTAACGTCTCACAAGGTGAGTCTTGTAGCGTCCCACAGGGTGAGTCTTGTAGCGTCCCATATGGTGAGTCTTGTAGCGTCCCACAGGGTGAGTCTTGTAGCGTCCCACAGGGTGAGTTTTGTAGCGTCCCACAAGGTGAGTCTTGTAGCGTCCCACAGGGTGAGTCTTGTAGCGTCCCATAGGGTGAGTCTTGTAGCGTATCACAAGGTGAGTCTTGTAGCGTCCCACAAGGTTAGTCTTGTAGCGTCCCACAGGGTGAGTCTTGTAGCGTTCCACAAGGTGAGTCTTGTAGCGTCCCACAGGGTGAGTCTTGTAGCGTTCCACAAGGTGAGTCTTGTAGCGTCCCACAGGGTGAGTCTTGTAGCGTTCCACAAGGTGAGTCTTGTAGCGTCCCACAGGGTGAGTCTTGTAGCGTCCCACAAGGTGAGTCTCGTAGCGTCCCACAAGGTGAGTCTTGTAGCGTTCCACAAGGTGAGTCTTGTAGCGTCCCACAAGGTGAGTCTTGTAGCGTCCCACAAGGTGAGTCTTGTAGCGTCCCACAAGGTGAGTCTTGTAGCGTCCCACAAGGTGAGTCTTGGTGTCAGAAATAACATGCAAAAGTTCTTCCTTTCCCCGCAAGGGAGAAAAGGGCTCTTAATCCTAGGAAATGGGACAATCCTTTATTTACTGGGACGAAATTCATAAGACATCTAGATATGAAAATGTTGTGATAATGGGAGATTTTAACTTTAGACAAATTGATTGGAACAATATGACAGGAAATCTTGAGTCTAGTGGCTTTCTTGATACGGTTCAGGATTGCTTTTTAGAACAGGTTGTGACAGAACCAACTAGAGGAAACATCTGCTTGACTTGGTTCTTGCCAACAAAGATTCACTAATTAATAATCTTGAGGTTAATGATGAGCTTGGGGAAAGTGATCACAAATCACTTAGTTTTAATATATCATGGAATTACCCAGATAACTGCAGTCAAATCTCTGTCCCAGATTTTCGCTTGGCCGACTTCATGGGACTGAAAAATTACCTGGGTGGGCTAAATTGGGATGTCCTGACTATGGGTCAGGTAGGTGATCTTGGTTGACAATATGACGTTTTTCAGAGATTAGTTCTAGCTGCCCAGACAACTTTTGTTCCGAGTAGGGAAATTAGATCTAACAAAAATGATCCCAAATGGATGAACAATAGATTAAAACATCTCATTGGTCAAAAGAGAGGCATATATAGGCGTATCAAAAGAGGGGATGGGCAGTTAAGAAATCAATATATTCAATTAAAGAGAGAAATAAAGAAAGGAATAAGAAAAGCAAAAAGGAATTATGAGGCTAAGGTTGCAAGGGATTCAAATATTAACCCTAAAGGATTCTTTCAGGTATACAGAAGTAAGATTAGGGACAAGATTGGCCCACTTAAGAGTAACTCTGGTCAGATCCCTGACAGTGATAAGGATATGTGTGAAATTCTAAATACCTACTTCCTCTCAGTTTTCACCCAAGAAAATACTAGCGATATTCCTGAAATAATAGATTATGTAGAACAGGATGATAATATTCTGAATACCTACTTCCTCTCAGTTTTCACCCAGGAAAATACTAGCGATATTCCTGAAATAATAGATTATGTAGAACAGGATGATAATAAACTATGTACGATTGCAGTAACTAGTGACATGGTCCTCAGACAAATAGAGAAACTAAAACCTAACAAATCCCCAGGTCCTGATGAACTCTTTGCAAGGCTGTTAAAGGAATGTAAAGAGGAACTTAGCATACCTTTGGCTAATCTTTTTAACATATCACTACAAACTGGCATAGCGCCTGATAAGTGGAAAATGGCAAATGTAATACCTATTTACAAGGCAGGTGACAGGTCCTTGGCTTCGAACTATAGACCAATAAGCCTTACCTCCATAGTGGGAAAATTTATGGAATCAATAATTGCCGAAGCAATTCGTAGCCATCTTGACAGGCACAGATTGATTAATGATTCTCAACACGGTTTTACAAAGGGGCGTCCCTGTCTTACGAATTTACTAACTTTTTTCACTAAGGTGTTTGAGGAGGTAGATCATGGTAATGAATATGATATTATGTATATGGACTTCAGTAAGGCTTTCGATAGAGTTCCACACCAGAGGCTATTGAGGAAACTTAAGGCACACGGAATAGGAGGAGAAATTTTTTCCTGGGTAGAGGAATGGCTGACAAATAGACAGCAGAGAGTTTGCATAAACGGGGAGAAATCAGAATGGGGGCACGTCACAAGCGGTGTTCCTCAGGGGTTAGTGTTGGGCTCGTTGTTGTTCACAATTTACATAAACGACATAGATGAGGGAATAAATAGCGACATAAGCAAATTTGCTGATGACACCAAAATAGGCCGTCCAATTCATTCTAATGAGGACACTAGAGCACTCCAGGATGATTTGAATAGACTGATGCAATGGTCGGAGAAGTGGCAGATGCAGTTTAATATTGACAAATGCAAAGTTATAAATGTTGGACAGTTAAATAACCATGCCACATATAAACTAAATAATGTAGATCTTAATACTACTGATTGCGAAAAGGATTTAGGAGTTCTGGTTAGCAGTAATTTAAAACCAAGACAACAGTGCATTAGTGTTCGCAATAAAGCTAACAGAATTCTTGGCTTCATATCTAGAAGTACAAATAATAGAAGTCCTCAGGTTGTTCTTCAACTCTGTATATCCTTGGTTAGGCCTCATTTAGACTATGCTGCTCAGTTCTGGCCACCGTATTACAGAATGGATATAAATGCTCTGGAAAACGTATAGAGGAGGATGACAAAGATGATCAGTCGTCACGTGAGGTCACAGACCCTGAGCTGCTTTGGGGATTAGCGTGGACGGTTACAAAGCATGGCTTGCTTCTGCAGTGTTTTAAAAACTGAGGTTGGAGAGTTGAAGGAGGAGGTCTTGCTTCTCCAGGAGGAGATTAGGAGGCTGAAGGTCCACCTCAATGGGCCTGGGAGAGAGTGTGAGGTGGTTGGAGATGTGGGGAATGAGGCTTCTAGCAGTGAGGTGCAGTCTGTCTCTCACTGTGAGGAGGCTGTAGGTGGGGAGGTAGCAACGGCTACCAGCAGTGAGGTGCAGCCCAGCACCTGCTACAAGTGGCGAGTTGTTCACAGTAATGGGAGGCGCATCAGAGTAAGGAAAGTTAAGAGTGAAGATCTGAAGGTAGGAAATCGCTTCTCTGTTCTCCAGGATGAATGTACTTCAGTGGCCAGTGAAGGTAAGGGTACTACTGCCCCTGCTAATGAAGGTAAGCGCATTCTTGTGGTTGGTGACTCTCAGGTAAGATATGTTGACCGTGCTTTTTGTAATAGGAATAAGAAGATGAGAGATAGAGTGTGCTTCCCTGGAGCTGGTGTTGGGGACATTGTCAACAGGCTGGATAATATCATGTCAGGTAATGGGAACAAGCCCATTATCTGTCTCAGTGCTGGTGGAAATGATATTGGGAAGGGTAGGAGAGAAGAGCTGCTAGATAAGTACAGGTCAGCTATAGATTTCATTAAGTCTAAGGGAGGGATCCCAATCATATGTAGCATCTTGCCTAGAAGGGGAGTAGGAAATGAATGGTTGTCTAGGGCAATTGGTGTAAATTGCTGGCTAGACAGATACTGCAAGGAACTTGCAATCCCATTCATTGACAACTGGAACAACTTTTATGGCAAACATGATATGTATGCAAGGGATGGGGTACATCTCTCTGGGGCAGGGGTGGTAGCACTTGCAGACTCGATTGAGAAGGCCATTGGTGAAATGCCTATGATTTTAAACTGATGGAAGATAGAGGTATGGGTGTGTGTGGGAAACAAGCAGGTTGCAACACTAGGGTTGGAAACAGTAAATGTATAAAAGGCATTCAGCATGAAGTTATAAATAAAGACAATAGAACAGGTCAGCAACCAAAGGGGGACAGCAGAGGGCAGCAAGGGACTAGCTCCCTTAAGGTTTACTATACTAATAGCAGGAGTGTTAGAAATAAGATAGATGAGCTAAGATTAATTGCAAGTGCAGGAAACATAGATATTATTGCTATAACAGAGACCTGGCTCAATCTGAAAGATAGAGAGATGCCCTCTGAATGTCACATACAAGGCTATAAATTATTCCACACTGACAGGGTCAACAGGAAAGGTGGTGGAGTAGCGATGTATGTCAGAGACAATTTAAATTGTTGTGTTAGACAAGATATTAAAGTAGAAGCGTCAGCCACTGAATCTGTTTGGTTACAGCTTCTCGAGGGCCGAGAAAAACTAATTTTGGGTGTGATTTACAGGGCCCCAAATCTTGATAGGGAGTGCAGTAAACTTCTATGGGACGAAATTCGTAAGGCATCTACATACGAAAATGTTGTGCTAATGGGAGATTTCAACTATAGACAGATTGACTGGAGCAATTTGACAGGAAATTTAGAGTCGGGTGACTTTCTTGATACGATCCAGGATTGTTTTTTAAAACAGTTTGTGACAGAGCCAACTAGGGGAAATAACCTCCTTGACTTGGTTCTTGCCAGTAGGGAAACACTAATTAATAATCTTGAGGTTAATGATGAGCTTGGGGAGAGTGATCACAAATCACTCAGTTTTAACATATCATGGAATTCCCCTAATAATGGCAATCAAGTCTCCGTCCCTGACTTTCGCTTGGCTGATTTCATAGGACTGAAAAATTACTTAGGTGGGCTGAACTGGAATGACCTGACTAAGGGTCAGGTAGGTGGTGATGGTTGCCGATATGATGCTTTCCATGGCATAGTTCTAGCTGCTCAGTCAAATTATGTTCCAAATAGGGAAATCAGATCAAACAAAAATGATCCTAAATGGATGAACAATAGATTAAAATATCTGATTGGTCAAAAGAGAGGCATATATAGGCAAATCAAAAGAGGAGAGGGGCAATTAAGAAATCGATATATTCAGTTAAAGAGAGAAATAAAAAAGGGAATTAGAAAAGCAAAAAGAGATTATGAGGTTAAAGTTGCAAGAGAATCGAAGACTAACCCAAAAGGATTCTTTCAGGTATACAGAAGTAAGATCAGGGACAAGATAGGCCCACTCAAAAGTTCCTCGGGTCAGCTCACTGACAGTGATAAGGAAATGTGTTGAATTTTTAACACGTACTTCCTCTCAGTTTTTACACAGGAGGATACCAGCGATATTCCAGTAATGATAAATTATGTAGAACAGGACGATAATAAACTGTGCACTATTAGGGTCACAAGTGACATGGTCCTTAGGCAAATAGATAAATTAAAACCTAACAAATCCCCAGGCCCTGATGAACTGTATGCAAGGGTTCTAAAGGAATGTAAAGAGGAGCTTAGCACACCTTTGGCTAATCTTTTCAACATATCACTACAAACTGGCATGGTGCCAGATAAGTGGAAAATGGCAAATGTGATACCTATTTTCAAAACAGGTGACAGGTCCTTAGCTTCGAACTATAGACCAATAAGCCTAACCTCCATAGTGGGAAAATTTATGGAATCAATAATTGCCGAGGCAGTTCGTAGCCACATTGAAAAGCATAAATTAATCAACGAATCTCAGCATGGTTTTACAAAGGGGCGTTCCTGCCTTACGAATTTATTAACTTTTTTCACTAAGGTATTTGAGGAGGTAGATCATGGTAATGAATATGATATTGTGTATATGGACTTCAGTAAGGCTTTTGACAGGGTCCCACATCAGAGACTATTGAGGAAAATTAAAGCACATGGAATAGGAGGAGAAATTTTTTCCTGGATAGAGGCATGGTTGACAAATAGGCAGCAGAGAGTTTGCATAAATGGGGAGAAATCAGAGTGGGGAAGCGTCACGAGCGGTGTTCCACAGGGGTCAGTGTTGGGCCCCCTGCTGTTCACAATCTACATAAACGACATAGATGAGGGCATAAAGAGCGACATCGGCAAGTTTGCCGATGACACCAAAATAGGCCGTCGAATTCATTCTGACGAGGACATTCGAGCACTCCAGGAAGATTTGAATAGACTGATGCAGTGGTCGGAGAAGTGGCAGATGCAGTTTAATATAGACAAATGCAAAGTTCTAAATGTTGGACAGGACAATAACCATGCCACATATAAACTAAATAATGTAGATCTTAATATTACGGATTGCGAAAAAGATTTAGGAGTTCTGGTTAGCAGTAATCTGAAACCAAGACAACAGTGCATAAGTGTTCGCAATAAAGCTAATAGAATCCTTGGCTTCATATCAAGAAGCATAAATAATAGAAGTCCTCAGGTTGTTCTTCAACTCTATACATCCTTCGTTAGGCCTCATTTAGATTATGCTGCACAGTTTTGGTCACCGTATTACAGAATGGATATAAATTCTCTGGAAAATGTACAAAGGAGGATGACAAAGATGATCCCATGTATCAGAAACCTTCCCTATGAGGATAGACTAAGGGCCCTGAAACTGCACTCTCTAGAAAGACGTAGAATTAGGGGGGATATGATTGAGGTGTATAAGTGGAAGACAGGAATAAATAAAGGGGATGTAAATAGTGTGCTGAAAATATCTAGCCTAGACAGGACTCGCAGCAATGGTTTTAAGTTGGAAAAATTCAGATTCAGGAAGGATATAGGAAAGTACTGGTTTGGTAATAGAGTTGTGGATGAGTGGAACAAACTCCCAAGTACCGTTATAGAGGCCAGAACGTTGTGTAGCTTTAAAAATAGGTTGGATAAATACATGAGTAGATGTGGGTGGGTGTGAGTTAGACCAGATAGCTTGTGCTAACAGGTCGGTTGCCGTGTTCCTCCCTTAAGTCAATGTGACCTGACCTGACTAGGTTGGGTGCATTGGCTTAAGCCGGTAGGAGACTTGGACCTGCCTCGCATGGGCCAGTAGGCCTTCTGCAGTGTTCCTTCGTTCTTATGTTCTTATGTTCTTATCAGAAATCTTCCATATGAGAACAGACTGAGGACCCTGAATCTACACTCTCTCGAAAGGCGTAGAATTAGAAGGGATATGATCGAGGTGTATAAATGGAAAACAGGAATAAATAAAGGGTATGTAAATAGCGTGCTGAAAACTTCCAGCCAAGACAGGACTCGCAGCAATGGTTTCAAGTTGGAAAAATTCAGATTCAGAAAGGATATAGGAAAGCACTGGTTTGGTAATAGAGTTGTGGATGAGTGGAACAAACTCCCGAGTACAGCTATTCAGGCTAAAACGTTGTGTAGTTTTAAAAATAGGTTAGATAAATACATGAGTGGGTGTGGGTGGGTGTGAGTTGGACCTGACTAGCTTGTGCTGCTGGGTCTGGTGCAGTGCTCCATCCTTGAGTGGAGGTGACCAGACTGGGTGGGTCATTGGGCTAATCCGGGGGGATGGGTCATTGGTCGAATCCGGGGGGGGGGGGGCATGGACCTCCTCCGCATGGGTCAGTAGGCCTGTTGCAGTGTTCCTTCTTTCTTATGTTCTTATGTTCTTAATTATGATTACCTGTGGAACTCTTATGGGTTTATCGCTTCCCTTTGATCATCTTAAGACCCGTTTTTTGTGTGATTTGATTATCTGACATTTTATTTTTTCTGAAAATGTCTCTTGATGTTATTCTGCAACCTGAAACTGACATGTATGGTTATGAAACTGACATGTATAGTTATGAAACTGACATGTATGATTATGAAACTGACATGTATAGTTATGAAACTGACATGTATAGTTATGAAACTGACATGAATGATTATGAAACTGACATGTATAGTTATGAAACTGACATGTATAGTTATGAAACTGACATGAATGATTATGAAACTGACATGTATAGTTATGAAACTGACATGAATGATTATGAAACTGACATGTATGGTCATGAAACTGACATGTATGGTTATGATACTGACATGTATTGTCATGAAACGTAAACTTTATATTGGAACTGACTCTCCCGATAGGTAATTGTAGTTGTCAGTCTGGTGCAGTTAACTCTTCGTGATCAGGACTCGTTTTTAGATATTCATTAACTTCTTGAAGATATGGAATGATCCCAATCTTTTAATGACTGTACTTGTGTTTGAGTTTATAATGCAGTGTGCTTGACTTTGACCAGAGCCTCTGTTTGGAAGGCTAAAAGGATTGAAAGGAATTGAGTAGGTTTCTGTGGTTCACTCACTTTTGATATGAACTTGGTAATGGATATGTGTGATTTACATTTAACGTCAACGTGATTTGTTTAGGTTACATATCACATGTCCCAACTCACAAGCACATGCATACATGGAAGGGTGCATACATGTGTACCTGGAAGGATGTATACATGCGCGGTAAGTGTGGGAATACTTTTATTTCATTGAAGTTATTTACCCTGTAGAGGAAAAGTCACACAGGTCACAACTGCGGAGGCTTGTAGGCGCAAGGTGGGAGCGTAGGTGGCTGGATGCTTGACACTTGTTAGGCTCCGTGTTCTACCTTCGTTGTTCGTCAGGAAGTTCAGATGTCTGGGTGTGTCACATTAGTGATGGATTTATCAACTCTGCATGTAGACTGGGTCAGGTGTTGTCTAGTCCTCGTCTTCTCCTGGTAGAGCACTCAGTATCGTTTGCCTTGGGAAAGCATCCTAGTGAATGTGCTGTCCTTAATGTTGCAAAGTAATCCTTTGCGTTCTGTACGAGGGTTGACGGATCACGTAGCGTGCGTGTTGATTAGCTGGGGTGGGTTGTCTCTGTCGGGCAAGTAGTGTTTGTTCAATCAGAACAGCTGGTGTTTCTTCAGCTTGAGTCTGATGTTGATGGCGTCTATACTTAGTAATACATGAAAGTCCTCAGTTTTGATTCTATCATTCAGCCTGGTGTTTGAGACAACGAAGGGACTGTGTTCGGGACTCTGGCAATTCAGCTTGTTTTTTCGTTGTCATCGACAACACACGTGGGTATTCAAGTACGGCGATGTTGAGTGCTTTCCACATCGTTACTTTTCACTGATTATATTTTGCATTTTTTTTCTGTATTTCACGCTTTCGTGCGGGAAGATGTTGACTTTTGAACCAGTGAATAACATTTTCCTAGATAGAGATTAACCTGCTCTTCAAGGACTGCAATGAAAGAGCATTTAAGCGCTCCCAATTGTGTGTGTATTTAGGTGTATGAGAGGTGTATGAGAGATTTTCCAACATTACCTCAGGTTTTTAATATTTTCTCCGTGCTGTTTTGCATGATTGATCAATATATTATTCTCCGCTACCCACTGGAAGACATAATCGATATGCAACCTCTCTTCCAAACAGGACGTGTGTTCTCACATGCATTACACATGGTTAATTTCTTATCGATCTAACCCTCTACGAAAATTTAATATTTGCCATTCTACGTTTGGTTAAGATAGCGTAAATTATTTTGTTTATACGTCTACTTAGCAGATAGCACAAATAGATGAATATCTGGTAGCTTTGGACATGTAATCCCTCAGAGCGTTGGGATCCCCCCAAGGCTGTTCTCCAAGGTTGGGGTCTAAGCTTGGTCTCCAGTCGAAAGGTTGACTCAAATAAAGCGTCCAAACTGCTCATGTCTTTGACAAATACCTCTTTGTCATACAGATTAGGTTAGGTAAGGTTTCTTCCTTCCCATTCTCACCAACCCTCAGGCCAGAACCTCGAACCTCGAAGGTTTCTCAGGAAACAGGATAAGTGTTTCCTGGCACGGGTCTTAGTCATATGATGACCCGCAGCTTGAGCTTTTGGTCGTCTGACCGAGGCCTTCCGCTGGCTTATCATTCCACTCCTTTAAAAATTATAGTTATAATTTTAATCATTAGATTTTGGTGGCCTGGTGGTTAACGCTCTCGCTTCACACGGTGAGGGCCTGGGTTCGATTCCCAGCCAGAGTAGAAACATTGGACGTGTTTCTTTCCACCTGTTGTCTATGTTCCCCATCAGTAAAATGGGTACCTGGGTGTTAGTCGACTGGTGTGGGTCGCATCCTGGGACACTGACCTAAGGAGGCCTGGTCACAGACCGGGCCGCGGAGGCGTTGACCCCCGGAACTCTCTCTCCAGATGCAGGATCGTCAGCTTTACACTTGTTTACACACTCAGGTCACCCTTACCTCTCCAATCTCACTAGATCCTACATTTCCCATGTATTCTCTGTAAGACTTGAAAAAGCTTGGTCACCAAGCGAAACACACTCTTGATAAAATATCCATTCTGCCTTTGCTCTATTATTGAGAAGCAGTCGCGTTTGTGATATGGAATTTTGTCGGCGGTTTACAGTGTTTCTACATGCCATCGGCACCTAGTTTCTGCAATATTTAGAGGTTGCTATACATTATTGTCTCAGCCTTGGAGAGAAGTACATGTAATCAGTGTTTATTTCAAGTCCAGTGGTGTTATTGTGCTGCCCGTCCTTCTAATAGGACATTTCACTGTTGCAAAAACAGTCAAATAGAAAACTGATGGCGGCACCATAAACAGTGAAAATCTGACAAAGTAATGTCTACCGCGCTCAGTGGTTGTCAGTTTTCTGTTCCCGAGGCAGAACTGTACATCGCCTTTTTTTTTTTTCCTTCGTGGTGTATTATTATTGGCTATTTTTTGTGGACAGAGAGCAGCCAAACCTAACCTAGTCGAACCTAATCTGAACTAACCGAGAATTTTGCTACAAGCCGTCTGACACACACCCACATAGATTTTTTTTGAAGTTGAAAGGATGTACTATTACTGTGGCATCATGAGTGTTGACTGTGGTGATGTTTTGGTTATAAATAATTGCTTGTCAACATTTATCATTTTAAATTAATGGTTTAGAGAGCAGTGAGTCTCATTGTAAAACCACCTCATCTTTTTCTCATCAGTGATTTTTTTTTTTTGTCAGAACTTGGGAACTTGGCTCATGAAAAGTGTTGCTGATAAAGCAGTGTTTAAATTCTCTACTGCAGCAGCTCTGCCAAAATTAGTATGAACATCACAAAATTAATATATTGTGTCGATCATAAATAATAAATAATATTGTAGGGTTACTTTAAATTATAATTTATTCCAGTAATGTTATATCAGGTTGCTAAATTAATATAAAATAATAGATTTTGTAGATTATAAATGTTAACCAGTGTATATTTCGAGTAACGTTAGATAGGCTGGAGAGCATTAAGCTAAGTTATTTTCCCTTAATTCCCCTATTAGGAAAGATTTCTAAGTCAGTTTTGGCGCAAAATGAAAAAAATATTTCCAATGTTAATTTATCAGTCCATGGAAAAAGTAGATAAAATTACTTCGAAGAAAAACTCGTGGATGTGTCTCTTGAGCCAGTTTGAATATCCCACCTCTGCTACCCCATCTTTTATAAATGGACATACAGTATAGGTATACTTTATATGTAATATTGTACACAATGTATAAAGGATACATTGATGATACATGGATGGTACGGCTCTTAATATACTACCCCTCAAGGAAGGTTCCTTGATGTTGCTGAGGGGCTCTTGATTTAAGAAATTGGATTTGTGCTCCAGTTCCCCGAATTAAGCCTGAATGCCTTCCACATCCCCCCCCATGTGCTGTATAATCCTCTGGGTTTAGCGCTTCCCCCTTGATTATAATAATAATAATCTTAATATACTACGTCTCTTTTCAGTAGATTCAATACATTCTTCAACTCTAGTTTTAATACTGTATTGTCTTCTGGTTAGTTATCAGTAGACTCCTTGCCGGAGGAACCATTGTTGCTCTGCCTTGAATACCAGAAGTGCACGACAGTTCTATCAGCGTTAAGCAGGAGACCAGTGTGAAAGGTTTTTTTTTTTTTGTTTAACTGACACTGAAAAAGAAACTGTGGGTATTTAATTCCGCTAATGCCTTTCTTTGCTCTCTTTCTGCGTCTCTTGGGTTTATACTTTTACCTCAACACTTAACATTTCTTTAACCAATGTTTGGTTTGCGCTTTTAGGAGTGTAGGACGTCTGAGTAACAGTGTGGCTCTTCCTCTTGTAAACTGATCCTTGTTCGTGTTTGCATTTACTTTGTTTAATCAGTGGCAAATATTTAATATTACTAGTGTTACTGTGCTTCTTGATGTTACTAGTGTTACTGTGCTTCTTGATGTTACTAGTGTTACTGTGGTTCTTGATGTTACTAGTGTTACTGTGCTTCTTGATGTTACTAGTGTTACTGTGCTTCTTGATGTTACTAGTGTTACTGTGCTTCTTGATGTTACTAGTGTTACTGTGCTTCTTGATGTTACTAGTGTTACTGTGCTTCTTGATGTTACTAGTGTTACTGTGCTTCTTGATGTTACTAGTGTTACTGTGCTTCTTGATGTTACTAGTGTTACTGTGCTTCTTGATGTTACTAGTGTTACTGTGCTTCTTGATGTTACTAGTGTTACTGTGCTTCTTGATGTTACTAGTGTTACTGTGCTTCTTGATGTTACTAGTGTTACTGTGCTTCTTGATGTTACTAGTGTTACTGTGCTTCTTGATGTTACTAGTGTTACTGTGCTTCTTGATGTTACTAGTGTTACTGTGCTTCTTGATGTTACTAGTGTTACTGTGCTTCTTGATGTTACTAGTGTTACTGTGCTTCTTGATGTTACTAGTGTTACTGTGCTTCTTGATGTTACTAGTGTTACTGTGGTTCTTGACGTTACTAGTGTTACTGCGGTTCAAGATGTTACTAGTGTTACTGTGGTTCTTGATGTTACTAGTGTTACTGTGCTTCTTGATGTTACTAGTGTTACTGTGCTTCTTGATGTTACTAGTGTTACTGTGGTTCTTGATGTTACTAGTGTTACTGTGCTTCTTGATGTTACTAGTGTTACTGTGCTTCTTGATGTTACTAGTGTTACTGTGGTTCTTGATGTTACTAGTGTTACTGTGCTTCTTGATGTTACTAGTGTTACTGTGGTTCTTGATGTTACTAGTGTTACTGTGCTTCTTGATGTTACTAGTGTTACTGTGGTTCTTGATGTTACTAGTGTTACTGTGCTTCTTGATGTTACTAGTGTTACTGTGCTTCTTGATGTTACTAGTGTTACTGTGCTTCTTGATGTTACTAGTATTACTGTGGTTCTTGATGTTACTAGTGTTACTGTGCTTCTTGATGTTACTAGTGTTACTGTGGTTCTTGATGTTACTAGTGTTACTGTGGTTCTTGATGTTACTAGTGTTACTGTGGTTCTTGATGTTACTAGTGTTACTGTGCTTCTTGATGTTACTAGTGTTACTGTGCTTCTTGATGTTACTAGTGTTACTGTGCTTCTTGATGTTACTAGTGTTACTGTGCTTCTTGATGTTACTAGTGTTACTGTGGTTCTTGATGTTACTAGTGTTACTGTGGTTCTTGATGTTACTAGTGTTACTGTGGTTCTTGATGTTACTAGTGTTACTGTGCTTCTTGATGTTACTAGTGTTACTGTGCTTCTTGATGTTACTAGTGTTACTGTGCTTCTTGATGTTACTAGTATTACTGTGGTTCTTGATGTTACTAGTGTTACTGTGGTTCTTGATGTTACTAGTGTTACTGTGGTACTTGATGTTACTAGTGTTACTGTGGTACTTGATGTTACTAGTGTTACTGTGGTTCTTGATGTTACTAGTGTTACTGTGGTTCTTGATGTTACTAGTGTTACTGTGCTTCTTGATGTTACTAGTATTACTATGGTTCTTGATGTTACTAGTGTTACTGTGGTTCTTGATGTTACTAGTGTTACAGTGGTACTTGATGTTACTAGTGTTACTGTGGTACTTGATGTTACTAGTGTTATTGTGGTTCTTGATGTTACTAGTGTTACTGTGGTTCTTGATGTTACTAGTGTTACTGTGCTTCTTGATGTTACTAGTGTTACTGTGCTTCTTGATGTTACTAGTGTTACTGTGGTTCTTGATGTTACTAGTGTTACTGTGCTTCTTGATGTTACTAGTGTTACTGTGGTTCTTGATGTTACTAGTGTTACTGTGGTTCTTGATGTTACTAGTGTTACTGTGGTTCTTGATGTTACTAGTGTTACTGTGCTTCTTGATGTTACTAGTGCTACTGTGCTTCTTGATGTTACTAGTGTTACTGTGGTTCTTGATGTTACTAGTGTTACTGTGCTTCTTGATGTTACTAGTGTTACTGTGGTTCTTGATGTTACTAGTGTTACTGTGCTTCTTGATGTTACTAGTGTTACTGTGGTTCTTGATGTTACTAGTGTTACTGTGATTCTTGATGTTACTAGTGTTACTATGTTTCTTGATGTTACTAGTGTTACTGTGCTTCTTGATGTTACTAGTGTTACAGTGGTTCTTGATGTTACTAGTGTTACTGTGCTTCTTGATGTTACTAGTGTTACTGTGGTTCTTGATGTTACTAGTGTTACTGTGGTTCTTGATGTTACTAGTGTTACTGTGGTACTTGATGTTACTAGTGTTACTGTGGTACTTGATGTTACTAGTGTTACTGTGCTTCTTGATGTTACTAGTGTTACTGTGGTTCTTGATGTTACTAGTGTTACTGTGGTTCTTGATGTTACTAGTGTTACTGTGGTACTTGATGTTACTAGTGTTACTGTGGTACTTGATGTTACTAGTGTTACTGTGGTTCTTGATGTTACTAGTGTTACTGTGGTTCTTGATGTTACTAGTGTTACTGTGCTTTTGATGTTACTAGTGTTACTGTGCTACTTGATGTTACTAGTGTTACTGTGGTTCTTGATGTTACTAGTGTTACTGTGCTTCTTGATGTTACTAGTGTTACTGTGGTTCTTGATGTTACTAGTGTTACTGTGCTTCTTGATGTTACTAGTGTTACTGTGCTTCTTGATGTTACTAGTGTTACTGTGGTTCTTGATGTTACTAGTCTTACTGTGCTTCTTGATGTTACTAGTGTTACTGTGGTTCTTGATGTTACTAGTGTTACTGTGCTTCTTGATGTTATTAGTGTTACTGTGGTTCTTGATGTTAGTAGTGTTACTGTGGTTCTTGATGTTACTAGTGTTACTGTGGTTCTTGATGTTACTAGTGTTACTGTGCTTCTTGATGTTACTAGTGTTACTGTGCTTCTTGATGTTACTAGTGTTACTGTGGTTCTTGATGTTACTAGTGTTACTGTGCTTCTTGATGTTACTAGTGTTACTGTGGTTCTTGATGTTACTAGTGTTACTGTGGTTCTTGATGTTACTAGTGTTACTGTGCTTCTTAATGTTACTACTGTTATTGTCGTACTTGATGTTACTAGTGTTACTGTGGTTCTTGATGTTACTAGTGTTACTGTGGTTCTTGATGTTACTAGTGTTACTGTGGTTCTTGATGTTACTAGTGTTACTGTGCTTGTTGATGTTACTAGTGTTACTGTGGTTCTTGATGTTACTAGTGTTACTGTGGTTCTTGATGTTACTAGTGTTACTGTGGTTCTTGATGTTACTAGTGTTACTGTGGTTCTTGATGTTACTAGTGTTACTGTGCTTCTTGATGTTACTAGTGTTACTGTGGTTCTTGATGTTACTAGTGTTACTGTGGTTCTTGATGTTACTAGTGTTACTGTGGTACTTGATGTTACTAGTGTTACTGTGGTACTTGATGTTACTAGTGTTACTGTGCTTCTTGATGTTACTAGTGTTACTGTGCTTCTTGATGTTACTAGTGTTACTGTGGTTCTTGATGTTACTAGTGTTACTGTGGTTCTTGATGTTACAAGTGTTACTGTGTTTCTTGATGTTACCAGTGTTACTGTGGTTCTTGATGTTACTAGTGTTACTTTGGTTCTTGATGTTACTAGTGTTACTCTGCTTCTTGATGTTACTAGTGTTACTGTGGTACTTGATGTTACTAGTGTTACTGTGGTACTTGATGTTATTAGTGTTACTGTGCTTCTTGATGTTACTAGTGTTACTGTGCTTATTGATGTTACTGGTGTTACTGTGCTTCTTGATGTTACTAGTGTTACTATGGTTCTTGATGTTACTAGTGTTACTGTGGTTCTTGATGTTACTAGTGTTACTGTGGTACTTGATGTTACTAGTGTTACTGTGGTACTTGATGTTACTAGTTTTACTGTGCTTCTTGATGTTACTAGTGTTACTGTGCTTCTTGATGTTACTAGTGTTACTGTGGTTCTTGATGTTACTAGTGTTACTGTGGTTCTTGATGTTACTGTGGTTCTTGATGTTACTAGTGTTACTGTGGTTCTTGATGTTACTAGTGTTACTGTGGTTCTTGATGTTACTAGTGTTACTGTGCTTCTTGATGTTACTAGTGTTACTGTAGTTCTTGATGTTACTAGTGTTACTGTGCTTCTTGATGTTACTAGTGTTACTGTGCTTCTTGATGTTACTAGTGTTACTGTGGTTCTTGATGTTACTGTGGTTCTTGATGTTACTAGTGTTACTGTACTTCATGAACATCATCATAGTGTCACTGTACTTCATGAACATCATCATAGTGTCACTGTACTTCATGAACATCATCATAGTGTCACTGTACTTCATGAACATCATCATAGTGTCACTGTACTTCATGAACATAGTGTCACCGTACTTCATGAACAACATCATCGTGTCACTGTACTTCATGAACATCATCATAGTGTCACTGTACTTCATGAACATCATCATAGTGTCACTGTACTTCATGAACATTGTGTCACCGTACTTCATGAACATCATCATAGTGTCACTGTACTTCATGATCATCATAGTGTCACCGTACTTCATGAACATCATCATAGTGTCACTGTACTTCATGAACATCATCATAGTGTCACTGTACTTCATGAACATCATCATAGTGTCACTGTACTTCATGAACATCAGCATAGTGTCACTGTTCTTAATGAACATAGTGTCACCGTACTTCATGAACATCACCATAGTGTCACTGTACTTCATGAACATCATCATAGTGTCACCGTACTTCATGAACATCATCATAGTGTCACTGTACTTCATGAACATCATCATACTGCCACTGTACTTCATGAACATCATCATAGTGTCACTGTACATCATCAACATAGTGTCACCATACTTCATTAACATCATCATAGTGTCACTGTACTTCATGAACATCATCATAGTGTCACTGTACTTCATGAACATCATCATAGTGTCACTGTACTTCATGAACATCATCATAGTGTCACTGTACTTCATGAACATCATCATAGTGTCACTGTACTTCATGAACATCATCATAGTGTCACTGTACATCATCAACATAGTGTCACCATACTTCATTAACATCATCATAGTGTCACTGTACTTCATGAACATCATCATAGTGTCACTGTACTTCATGAACATCATCATAGTGTCACTGTACTTCATGAACATCATCATAGTGTCACTGTACTTCATGATCATCATCATAGTGTCACTGTACTTCATGAACATCATCATAGTGTCACTGTACTTCATGAACATCATCATAGTGTCACTGTACTTCATGAACATCATCAGTGTCACTGTACTTCATGAACATCAGCATAGTGTCACTGTTCTTAATGAACATAGTGTCACCGTACTTCATGAACATCATCATAGTGTCACTGTACTTCATGAACATCATCATAGTGCCACTGTACTTCATGATCATCATCATAGTGTCACCGTACTTCATGAACATCATCATAGTGTCACTGTACTTCATGAACATCATCATAGTGTCACTGTACTTCATGAACATCATCATAGTGTCACTGTACTTCATGAACATAGTGTCACCGTACTTCATGAACATCATCATAGTGTCACTGTACTTCATGATCATCATCGTAGTGTCACCGTACTTCATGAACATCATCATAGTGTCACTGTACTTCATGAACATCATCATAGTGTCACTGTACTTCATGAACATCATCATAGTGTCACTGTACTTTATGAAAATAGTGTCACCGTACTTCATGAAAATCATCATAGTGTCACTGAACTTCATAATCATCATCATAGTGTCACTGTACTTCATGAACATCATCATAGTGCCACTGTACTTCATGAACATCATCATAGTGTCACCGTACTTCATAAACATCATCATAGTGTCACTGTACTTCATGAACATCATCATACTGTCACTGTACTTCATGAACATCATCATAGTGTCACTGTACTTCATGAACATCATCATAGTGTCACTGTACTTCATGAACATCATCATAGTGTCACTGTACTTCATGAACATCATAATAATGTCATTGTACTTCATGAACATCATCACAGTGTCACTGTACTTCATGAACATCATCATAGTGTCACTGTACTTCATGAACATCATCATAGTGTCACTTTACTTCACAAAAATCATCATAGTGTCACTGTACTTCATGAATATCACCATAGTGTCACTGTACTTCATGAACATCATCATAATGTCACTGTACTTCATGAACATCATCATAGTGTCACTGTACTTTATGAAAATAGTGTCATCGTACTTCATGAACATCATCATAGTGTCACTGTACTTCATGATCATCATCATAGTGTCACTGTACTTTATGAACATCATCATAGTGTCACTGTACTTCATGAACATCATCATAGTGTCACTGTACTTCATGAACATCATCATAGTGTCACTGTACTTCATGAACATCATCATAGTGTCACTGTACTTCATGAACATCATCATAGTGTCACTGTACTTCATGAACATCATCATAGTGTCACTGTACTTCATGAACATCATCATAGTGTCACTGTACTTCATGAACATCATCATAGTGTCACTGTACTTCATGAACATCATCATAATGTCACTGTACTTTATGAACATCATCATAGTGTCACTGTACTTCATGAACATCATCATAGTGTCACTGTACTTCATGAACATCATCATAGTGTCACTTTACTTCATGAACATCATCATAGTGTCACTGTACTTCATGAACATCATCATAGTGTCACTGTACTTCATGAACATCATCATAGTGTCACGGTACTTCATGAATATCATCATAGTATCACTGTACTTCATGAACATCATCATAATGTCACTGTACTTCATGAACATCATCATAGTGTCACTGTATTTCATGAACATAGTGTCACCGTATTTCATAAACATCATCATAGTGTCACTGTACTTCATGATCATCATCATAGTGTCACCGTACTTCATGAACATCATCATAGTGTCACTGTACTTCATGAACATCATCATAGTGTCACTGTACTTCATGAACATCATCATAGTGTCACTGTACTTCATGAACATCATCATAGTGTCACTGTACTTCATGAACATCATCATAGTGTCACTGTACTTCATGAACATCATCATAGTGTCACTGTACTTCATGAACATAGTGTCACCGTACTTCATGAACATCATCATAGTGTCACTGTACTTCATGATCATCATCATAGTGTCACCGTACTTCATGAACATCATAGTGTCACTGTACTTCATGAACATCATCATAGTGTCACTGTACTTCATGAACATCATCATAGTGTCACTGTACTTTATGAAAATAGTGTCACCGTACTTCATGAACATCATCATAGTGTCACTGTACTTCATGATCATCATCATAGTGTCACCGTAATTCATGAACATCATCATAGTGTCACTGTACTTCATGAACATCATCATAGTGTCACTGTACTTCATGAACATCATCATAATGTCACTGTACTTCATGAACATCATCATAGAGTCACTGTACTTCATGAACATCATCATAATGTCACTGTACTTTATGAACATCATAGTGTCACTGTACTTCATGAACATCATCATAGTGTCACTGTACTTCATGAACATCATCATAGTGTCACTTTACTTCATGAACATCATCATAATGTCACTGTACTTCATGAACATCATCATAGTGTCACTGTACTTCATGAACATCATCATAGTGTCACTGTACTTTATGAACATCATCATAGTGTCACTGTACTTCATGAACATCATCATAGTGTCACTGTACTTCATGAACATCATCATAGTGTCACTGTACTTCATGAACATAGTGTCACCGTACTTCATGAACATCATCATAGTGCCACTCTACTTCATGATCATCATCATAGTGTCACCGTACTTCATGAACATCATCATAGTGT
Source organism: Cherax quadricarinatus (assembly GCF_038502225.1). Classification (NCBI taxonomy): domain Eukaryota; kingdom Metazoa; phylum Arthropoda; class Malacostraca; order Decapoda; family Parastacidae; genus Cherax; species Cherax quadricarinatus. The sequence continues at coordinate 3,032,034 of NC_091322.1, read as the reverse complement.
CACTGTACTTCATGAACATCATCATAGTGTCACTGTACTTCATGAACATAGTGTCACCGTACTTCATGAACATCATCATAGTGCCACTGTACTTCACGATCATCATCATAGTGTCACCGTACTTCATGAACATCATCATAGTGTCACTGTGCTTCATGAACATCATCATAGTGTCACTGTGCTTCATGAACATCATCATAGTGTCACTGTGCTTCATGAACATCATCATAGTGTCACTGTACTTCATGAACATAGTGTCACTGTACTTCATGAACATCATCATAGTGTCACTGTACTTCATGATCATCATCATAGTGTCACTGTACTTCATGATCATCATCATAGTGTCACCGTACTTCATGAACATCATCATAGTGTCACTTTACTTCATAAACATCATCATAGTGTCACTGTACTTCATGAACATCATCATAGTGTCACTGTGCTTCATGAACATCATCATTGTGTCACTGTACTTCATGAACATAGTGTCATCGTACTTCATGAACATCATCATAGTGTCACTGTACTTCACGATCATCATCATAGTGTCACTGTACTTCATGAACATCATCATAATGTCACTGTACTTCATGAACATCATCATAGTGTCACTGTACTTCATGACCATCATCATAGTGTCACTGTACTTCATGAACATCATCATAATGTCACTGTACTTCATGAACATCATCATAGTGTCACTGTACTTCATGAACATCATTATAGTGTCACTGTACTTCATGAACATCATCATAGTGTCACTTTACTTCATGAACATCATCATAGTGTCACTGTACGTCATGAACATCATCATAGTGTCACGGTACTTCATGAATATCATCATAGTGTCACTGTACTTCATGAACATCATCATAATGTCACTGTACTTCAAGAACATCATCATAGTGTCACTGTATTTCATGATCATAGTGTCACCGTACTTCATAAACATCATCATAGTGTCACTGTACTTCATGATCATCATCATAGTGTCACCGTACTTCATGAACATCATCATAGTGTCACTGTACTTCATGAACATCATCATAGTGTCACTGTACTTCATGAACATAGTGTCACTGTACTTCATGATCATCATCATAGTGTCACCGTACTTCATGAACAGCATCATAGTGTCACTGTACTTCATGAACATCATCATAGTGTCACTGTACTTCATGAACATCATAATAGTGTCACTGTACTTCATGAACATAGTGTCACCGTACTTCATGAACTTGATCATAGTGTCACTGTACTTCATGATCATCATCATAGTGTCACCGTACTTCATGAACATCATCATAGTGTCACTGTACTTCATGAACATCATCATAGTGTCAGTCTACTTTATGAAAATAGTGTCACCGTACTTCATGAACATCATCATAGTGTCACTGTACTTCATGATCATCATCATAGTGTCACTGTACTTCATGAACATCATCATAGTGTCACTGTACTTCATGAACATCATCATAGTGTCACTTTACTTCATGAACATCATCATAGTGTCACTGTACTTCATGAACATCATCATAGTGTCACTGTACTTCATGAACATCATCATAGTGTCACTGTACTTCATGAACATCATCATAATGTCACTGTACTTTATGAACATCATCATAGTGTCACTGTACTTCATGAACATCATCATAGTGTCACTGTACTTCATGAACATCCTCATAGTGTCACTTTACTTCATGAACATCATCATAGTGTCACTGTACTTCATGAACATCATCATAATGTCACTGTACTTCATGAACATCATCATAGTGTCACTGTACATCATGAACATAGTGTCACTGTACTTCATGAACATCATCATAGTGACACTGTACTTCATGAACATCATCATAGTGTCGCTGTACTTCATGAACATCGTCATAGTGTCACTGTACTTCATGAACATCATCATAGTGTCACTGTACTTCATGAACATAGTGTCACCGCACTTCATGAACATCATCATAGTGCCACTGTACTTCATGATCATCATCATAGTGTCACCGTACTTCATGAACATCATCATAGTGTCACTGTACTTCATGAACATCATCATAGTGTCACTGTACTTCATGAACATCATCATAGTGTCACTGTACTTCATGAACATAGTGTCACCGTACTTCATGAACATCATCATAGTGTCACTGTACTTCATGATCATCATCATAGTGTCACCGTACTTCATGAACATCCTCATAGTGTCACTGTACTTCATGAACATCATCATAGTGTCACTGTACTTTATGAAAATAGTGTCACCGTACTTCATGAACATCATCATAGTGTCACTGTACTTCATGATCATCATCATAGTGTCACTGTACTTCATGAACATCATCATAGTGTCACTTTACTTCATGAACATCATCATAGGGTCACTGTACTTCATGAACATCATCATAGTGTCACTGTACTTCATGAACATCATCATAGTGTCACTGTATTTCATGAACATCATCATAATGTCACTGTACTTCATGAACATCATCATAGTGTCACTGTACTTCATGAACATCATCATAGTGTCACTGTACTTCATGAACATCATCATAGTGTCACTTTACTTCTTTAACATCATCATAGTGTCACTGTACTTCATGAACATCATCATAGTGTCACTGTACTTCATGAACATCATCATAGTATCACTGTACTTCATGAATATCATCATAGTGTCACTGTACTTCATGAACATCATCATAATGTCACTGGACTTCATGAACATCATCATAGTGTCACTGTATTTCATGAACATAGTGTCACCGTGCTTCATGAACTTCATCATAGTGTCACTGTACTTCATGATCATCATCATAGTGTCACCGTACTTCATGAACATCATCATAGTGTCACTGTACTTCATGAACATCATCATAGTGTCACTGTACTTCATGAACATCATCATAGTGTCACTGTACTTCATGAACATCATCATAGTGTCACTGTACTTCATGAACATCATCGTAGTGTCACTGTACTTCATGATCATCATCATAGTGTCACCGTACTTCATGAACATCATCATAATGTCACTGTACTTCATGAACATCATCATAGTGTCACTTTACTTCATGAACATCATCATAGTGTCACTGTACTTCATGAATATCATCATAGTGTCACTGTACTTCATGAACTTCATCATAGTGTCACTGTATTTCATGAACATAGTGTCACTGTACTTCATGAACATCATCATAATGTCACTGTACTTCATGAACATCATAATAGTGTCACTGTACTTCATGAACATAGTGTCACCGTACTTCATGAACATCATCGTAGTGTCACTGTACTTCATGATCATCATCATAGTGTCACTGTACTTCATGAACATCATCATAGTGTCACTGTACTTCATGAACATCATCATAGTGTCACTGTACTTCATGAACATCATCATAGTGTCACTGTACTTCATGAACATCATCATAGTGTCACTGTACTTTATGAAAATAGTGTCACCGTACTTCATGAACATCATCATAGTGTCACCGTACTTCATGAACATCATCATAGTGTCACTGTACTTCATGAACATCATAATAGTGTCACTGTACTTCATGAACATAGTGTCACCGTACTTCATGAACATCATCGTAGTGTCACTGTACTTCATGAACATCATCATAGTGTCACCGTACTTCATGAACATCATCATAGTGTCACTGTACTTCATGAACATCATCATAGTGTCACCGTACTTCATGAACATCATCATAGTGTCACCGTACTTCATGAACATCATCTTAGTGTCACTGTAGTTCATGAACATCATCATAGTGTCACTGTACTTCATGAACATAGTGTCACCGTACTTCAAGAACATAGTGTCACCGTACTTCATGAACATCATCGTAGTGTCACTGTACTTCATGAACATCATCATAGTGTCACCGTACTTCATGAACATCATCATAATGTCACCGTACTTCATGAACATCATCATAGTGTCACTGTACTTCATGAACATCATCATAGTGTCACCGTACTTCATGAACATCATCATAGTGTCACCGTACTTCATGAACATCATCATAGTGTCACTGTACTTCATGAACATCATCATAGTGTCACCGTACTTCATGAACATCATCATAGTGTCACTGTACTTCATGAACATCATCATAGTGTCACTTTACTTCATGAACATCATCATAGTGTCACTGTACTTCATGAACATCATCATAGTGTCACTGTACTTCATGAACATCATCATAGTGTCACTGTACTTCATGAACATCATCATAGTGTCACTGTACTTCATGAACATCATCATAATGTCACTGTACTTCATGAACATCATCATAGTGTCACCGTACTTCATGAACATCATCATAGTGTCACTGTACTTCATGAACATCATCATAGTGTCACCGTACTTCATAAACATCATCATAGTGTCACTGTACTTCATGAACATCATCATAATGTCACTGTACTTCATGAACATCATCATAATGTCACTGTACTTCATGAACATCATCATGTGTCACCGTACTTCATGAACATCATCATAGTGTCACTGTACTTCATGAACATCATCATAGTGTCACTGTACTTCATGAACATCATCATAATGTCACTGAACTTCATGAACATCATCATAGTGTCACCGTACTTCATGAACATCATCATAGTGTCACTGTACTTCATGAACATCATCATAATGTCACTGTACTTCATGAACATCATAATGTCACTGTACTTAATGAACATCATCATAATGTCACTGTACTTCATGAACATCATAATGTCACTGTACTTCATGAACATCATAATGTCACTGTACTTCATGAACATCATCATAATGTCACTGTACTTCATGAACATCATCATAATGTCACTGTACTTCATGAACATCATCATAGTGTCACCGTACTTCATGAACATCATCATAGTGTCACCGTACTTCATGAACATCATCATAGTGTCACCGTACTTCATGAACATCATCATAGTGTCACCGTACTTCATGAACATCATCATAGTGTCACTGTACTTCATGAACATCATCATAGTGTCACTGTACTTCATGAACATAGTGTCACCGTACTTCATGAACATAGTGTCACCGTACTTCATGAACATCATCGTAGTGTCACTGTACTTCATGATCATCATCATAGTGTCACCGTACTTCATGAACATCATCATAGTGTCACTGTACTTCATGAACATCATCATAGTGTCACTGTACTTCATGAACATCATCATAGTGTCACTGTACTTCATGAACATAGTGTCACCGTACTTCATGAACATCATCATAGTGTCACTGTACTTCATGAACATAGTGTCACTGTACTTCATGAACATCATCATAGTGTCACTGTACTTCATGAACATCATCATAGTGTCACTGTACTTCATGAACATCATCATAGTGTCACTGTACTTCATGAACATAGTGTCACTGTACTTCATGAACATCATCATAGTGTCACTGTACTTCATGAACATCATCATAGTGTCACTGTACTTCATGAACATAGTGTCACTGTACTTCATGAACATCATCATAGTGTCACTGTACTTCATGAACATAGTGTCACTGTACTTCATGAACATCATCATAGTGTCACTGTACTTCATGAACATCATCATAGTGTCACTGTACTTCATGAACATCATCATAGTGTCACTTTACTTCATGAACATCATCATAGTGTCACTGTACTTCATGAACATCATCATAGTGTCACTGTACTTCATGAACATCATCATAGTGTCACTGTACTTCATGAACATCATCATAGTGTCACTGTACTTCATGAACATCATCATAATGTCACTGTACTTCATGAACATCATCATAGTGTCACCGTACTTCATGAACATCATCATAGTGTCACTGTACTTCATGAACATCATCATAATGTCACTGTACTTCATGAACATCATCATAATGTCACTGTACTTCATGAACATCATCATGTGTCACCGTACTTCATGAACATCATCATAGTGTCACTGTACTTCATGAACATCATCATAGTGTCACTGTACTTCATGAACATCATCATAATGTCACTGAACTTCATGAACATCATCATAGTGTCACCGTACTTCATGAACATCATCATAGTGTCACTGTACTTCATGAACATCATCATAGTGTCACCGTACTTCATGAACATCATCATAATGTCACTGAACTTCATGAACATCATCATAGTGTCACCGTACTTCATGAACATCATCATAATGTCACTGTACTTCATGAACATCATCATAATGTCACTGAACTTCATGAACATCATCATAGTGTCACCGTACTTCATGAACATCATCATAATGTCACTGTACTTCATGAACATCATCATAGTGTCACCGTACTTCATGAACATCATCATAGTGTCACTGTACTTCATGAACATCATCATAATGTCACTGTACTTCATGAACATCATAATGTCACTGTACTTAATGAACATCATCATAATGTCACTGTACTTCATGAACATCATAATGTCACTGTACTTCATGAACATCATAATGTCACTGTACTTCATGAACATCATCATAATGTCACTGTACTTCATGAACATCATAATGTCACTGTACTTCATGAACATCATCATAGTGTCACCGTACTTCATGAACATCATCATAGTGTCACCGTACTTCATGAACATCATCATAGTGTCACCGTACTTCGTGAACATCATCATAGTGTCACCGTACTTCATGAACATCATCATAGTGTCACCGTACTTCATGAACATCATCATAGTGTCACCGTACTTCATGAACATCATCATAGTGTCACTGTACTTCATGAACATCATCGTAGTGTCACTGTACTTCATGAACATCATCATAGTGTCACTGTACTTCATGAACATCGTTTTATTGCCGCTGTTTTTAAGTTGTTTCTAGTTAAAACTAAATTTCGTTTTTAGCTTTGACTAATTCCTAACATTTTGTTTTAAGGTTTTAAGGTGGAGGTTCCTAGTACAGGTTACATTATGCAGGTGTCGTGCACGAGGCAGGTGTCGTGCACGAGGCAGGTGTCGTGCACGAGGCAGGTGTCGTGCACGAGGCATGTGTCGTGCACGAGGCAAACTATTTTACACAGTACAAAGTTGATTGATTTTCCTCGTTTTCAGAATATTTGCAAAATCTAACATACATATATAGTGGTGTAGGTTGTATCTGTAGGTATGATGTGGGAGCTGCTGGTTCGTATGCAAGACTTTTTATCGCGTAGATTTTAGATAGCCTTCGACCAAGAGCTGTAATTATTGTCTACGAAAATTATGTTCCTTTACAAACAATTATTTTTTCCCTTGTTACCGTCATCCAAACCACAGTGCGGGTGAGGCTTGAATTCGCGGCAAGTGAGTCGTTAAACTTCAGGTCACCGCGTAAGCAACTGGCCTGTGGCTTACATGCTGGCCTGGAGTTTTACGACTCACCTACCGCGAGTTCAAGCCCCTACCAGTATTCTGGTTTGTTTGCAATCGTGTCATTACGATTTCGTGAGTCATGGTACCATCATCCATTTTCTGCGTTTCTCGGCCAGTGTCTGATGATCTTCTTTGTAGGCAGTGGAAGAGAACCTCTACATATTTAACCTCGATGATGACGTTGGCTGATTTCTTGGAGCATGACTTGCCTGATAACGAGAGTTGTTTGCTTTGCTGTGATTCTTAGTGAGGATTCTTATTGTGTACAGCTATCAAAGGACTCCTCTATATTCACTACGGACCTTCACGCAATCTTCGCTTGTCTTGTCCTGATGGCTAATTTAGTTGGTTCTCGGTCACTGTGTACTCAGATTCTCATGGGTTGTGTCTATCCTGATCCAGTAGTCTTTTGGCCACCCCGTTGGCCAAAAGATCCGGTTACTAACACCAACAGAACTCCAAATCTTGTGCCCGTGGCACAACGATGTGGAGTTTTGTTAGTGCTCAGGTCATGCTGGTGTCCTGGGAAATGAACTGGCAGATGCCGAGGCAAAGGTTGTTGTAGAGAGCCCACTCTGTGGTAGACTTGCCTAACTTTGACTTTATGGGCCATATTCACAGATATGTCCTTGGAAAATGGCGGGCTTGGTGGGCCCTACAGTTTTGACATGACGTGGGTATTTGCCCTCATTAACAGGATTCGTCACTTCGAGACAAGTCTCTATTGATTGAGGATTGAGTGCACACGTCACACTCGTGTCATAGTCATGTGTTCACAGATGCTCCTCCCCCCCCTCCCACCTCTCTGTGAAGCTTGTAGTGTACCATTGACTGTGAACCATTTAAACAGTTTGCTCATGGCTTAAGCCTTTTCACTTCCGTTTAGTTTGTATAATTACCAGGGTGCCTGTAGGTATCTCGGGGAACTTTTAGGAGAGTCTTAAGACAGTAATTATTTTTAACTGAAGCCTATTATTTTAACCTGGTATGGCAGTATTTTTTCGTGTTTAGCTTTATTTTTTTTATTTTTGGTTAATTTTATTTTGTTTTATTGTGTGTCGTATATAATATTTTTATTGGCAAGAGCTCTGAGTGATTTACATGGTCAAGGCATGTGAAGGCTTACTCAGCCCTGTAATAACTTCAGACAGTATTACCAAGGCTGGCTCCTTCTCAGGAAAATTAATGAATAGAAAAAGAAATAATAACAGACAAACATAAACACTTTATTATATAGAAAATATAAAATATAAAACACTTAAATATGAAATATTAATCCTACATTAAAGAAAATGAAAAATAAAAAATATAAATGATAACTGAATTCAACGCTAATATATATAGGGGTGTCTCGTGTTGGTGACACTGTGTTGTTGAAATCGTAGCCGTTGCTGATGATGGGGGAGGGGTCGCAGGTGTTGGTTACGACCCACTGGCTAGTTCTTCACAGTATAGCCTTGAGTATTATATCCCGATGACAGGAAAGCAGGTTCTTTACCGCTGCAGTGATGAGGGGTTACGTCCTGCAATTTCATACAGGTGCACAGGTAATTAAATCCAAATAGGGGAAGTCTCAGGACGTTAGTCCATCTCCACCAGTTCTTCTCGTTGATTGACAGGTGACCCTCTCTGTCATCCAAGCTGAAAAGATAGACAGGTTACCCACTGCTTAAATAATCACTCTCCATGATAAGTACAATACCTAAAAGATGTGGTGATTATTACAACAGTCAACATAGAGCAAAGCTGAAAAGACTAAGTTTATTATTGGTCAAAAGTGAAGCTTTCAACCCATAAATCCACTAGAATACAAGGCAGGCATGTACTTACAGTAGTGCTGGGAGCTGTGAGACTAGTGATTACTGTTTGGACCAGAGCCCCACACGTCACCTTTCGGGGGGGGGGGAAGGAGGAGGGGAAGGGATATCAGGAGCTAGACTGACCCTACCTTAACAAGCAGCCGGCAGTCAAACTATCACTTTCGAGGTGGGGGAAAAAGGCGGGAATAGCGGGAGCTTGACTTACCCTACCTTAACAAGTAGCCGGCAATGAAACTATTGTTACTATATACTCCCTCGCTACTCCTATCTATTGAACTTTTCCCTCACACTCCCCCTTACCAAGACTTATAGTCAAGGAGTATAAGAAGAATAGGCGAGGAAAAAGTTCTAACATGTGGAAGTCGCGTAAGGCAACAAATCTTCTACTGACTGTCACGACTTAACCAGTCAGAGAAATAATTGGATGAACCATTGATATACACAATATGGAACTTAAAAGCCTGGAGTGCCAATGTCCACCTCAAGAGGCGACTGTTGGTTCCCTTAAAAGTTTCTAGGTATATCAAAGGTTTGTGGTCCGTTTCTAAAATGAATTCTTTTCCCAGCAAATAAAATTTAAGTTTGGAGATACCCCACACAAGGGCTAAACATTCCTTTTCTATTGTAGAGTATCTTGTTTCTGCGTGAAGGAGTTTCTGGCTTAGGAAGCATACAGGGAAGGGAGTACCATCATGGTATTGTAGTAACACTGCACCTAAGCCAGTATTGGAGGCATCAGTTCTTAAACAAAATGTTTTATTAATATCTGGAATCTTAAGTATAGGGTCTTTCGAAAAGATACTTTTAATCTCATTAAACTTTTCCCGAGCTACGTCGGAAAGTTCAAGAGGTTCCTTCACAGACTTTTTAAGGAAGTCAGATAAGATGCCTGTAAGATCAGTAAGGTTTGGGATAAACCGTGCATAAAAATTTACAGAACCAAGAAAGCTATGCATGAGCTTCTTGGTTTTGGGGAATTTAAATTCTAATAAAGCTTTGATCTTACTGGAGAGAGGCTGCAGAGAGTTATTAGAAAGTATCAGTCCAAGATATCTAATCTTGTTATACCCAAGGAAGCATTTCTTCGGCTTGGCAGTGAGGCCATGTGAGCGTAACCTACGCAAAACTGATGATAATGTTTGGATATGTTCGTACCACGTTGATGTCATTACGTAAATGTTATCAAAATAAACTGAAACATTTCGCATATTACCCAAGACCTTTCTCATCAGTCTCACGTAGGTAGCACAGGCAGTTACCAAACTGAAGGCCATAGTTCTATATTGCATCAGTCCTTGGTGTGTAGGAAAAGCGGTGTACTGCTTAGAAGAAGGATCTAACATTACTTGATGATATGCCTGCGCAATATCAATCTCTGAAAAGAAGGAAGCGTCATAAAATTTGTGTAGATCGCTATCTATTAAGGGCATAGGCTCAGCATCCCACCGAGTTATAGCATTAAGGCCTCTGAAGTCAATAGCAAGTCTATATGAATTATCCTCCTTAACCATGACTACTGGTGAACAATATGAAGATACTGAAGGTTCAATGGTCTTTAGTTTTAATAATTTGTCTACCTCTCGGTCAAATGCATCCCTAAGGTGAACTGGAACTAGGTATAATTTTCGTTTGATAGGATTGTCCGTCACTAAGTCAATCTTATGGACTACCGTGGAGGTAACACCTGGAATATCAGTAAAGACGTCTGAAAAGTTACTCACACATTGAAGTAGTTCATGTCTCTTATGGTCATCCAAAGATTCCTTAATATTAATGTTGGTTGCGCCCGAGTGGTCAAGAGTCACCAAGTCATGTAGTTCTTCATCATAGTCTAAGTTAGAGGTGCCAATTACGCACACTTTACATTCTTCAGTTGTCTTATCAAGTTCGTGTCGAAAAACAAAGTCAAAGTTATTAAGGCAGTTAACCGAATTTCTTCGGTAATATTTCTTAAGGATGTTGATATGATAAAGCTTAGGTTTCCCCTTGACTTCTATGAGGTAATCAACTTTTCCACAAATTTTTAATACTTTATATGGACCTTTCCATGCTACTAATAATTTATTTGATTTGATCGGCAAAAGTACAAGAACTTCATCCCCTACTTTAAAACTTCTCCTCTGACTTTTGGAATCAAAATATGTTTTGTACTGGTCCATTGACAAACTTTAGTTTTTCGAAACTATGTCAGAGGTCTCCTCAAGTTTGGATCTAAGGTCAAGGAGAAACTGTAAGAAGACTGAACCTCAGCATTTACCTCCTCATTAGTCCATAAGTCATGAAGGATGGACAATGGGCCTCTGGCCTGTCTACCATAGAGAAGTTCAAAAGGTGAAAACCCCAAAGAGTCACTGGGAACTTCCCTCATGGCAAACAAAGCACAGGGTAGGTAACGATGCCACTCCTTAGGTTTAAGGGAGCAAAGTTTCCTTAAAATGGACTTGAGAATCGAATGCTGGCGCTCAATCCTCCCATTACAGCTGGGATGATAGGGTGTGGTGAAGAGAGGCTTCACTCTCAGAAGTTGGTATAGGTGTTGCATTAAGTCAGATGTGAATTGTGTCCCACGGTCAGACAAAATTTCTCTAGGGATGCCCACTCTGGAGAAGATGGACAAAAGGGCTTCAACCACCTCTGTAGTAGTTATGGTCTTTAAGGGTATGGGTTCAGGGAAACTCGAAGCATAATCAACTAATGTTAATATATATCTATGTCCCCCAGATGAAAGTGGAGATAAAGAACCAACGATGTCAATAGCTACTCTTTCAAACGGTACTGTAAAGATAGGCATTTTGACCATAGGTACTCGCCTGGTACCTCGGGAGGATGACAGTTGGCAAACTTTACACGATCTACAATAGGTAGTGACATCTGAGGACATTTTTGGCCAAAAATAGGTTTCCCTAATTTTTTTAAGGTTTTACGATGCGAGAAATGTCCGGCCACTGGCAGGTCATGAGCCATTTTAAGAACAGTCTCTCTGCATTGACTTGGAACAACTAAGATGGAATAGTCTATCTCATCTGAATATAATTTGAATACTGACTTGTACAAGATACCTTTTATATATTCAAATTTATATGAAAAGTTTTTCCTTTGGATCACTTGATTTTGTTTAGCGGCATTATGGCAATTCTGAAGAGAAGGGCAATTACGTTGTAACTTGACAAAGGAGTCCTTCGATATATCTAAAGGCTTAAAGTCAGGGAAAATCAAAGGATGGACAGTAGGAGAAGCCTGGGCTTTGGTCTGAGCCCTAGTCAAGACATTTATGGTATCGGAGGTGATATCTTTACTTTCACCTAACAAGTGAACCGGTGATCCTACTACCTCGCTTTCGAGAGTAGCATCAATGGTTTTTAATCCCACATGAATCTCACGAGACATTGTCTCATCTGAACTTTCAAGGGGCTTCTCTGACTCTACAGGAAGAGGATCTGAAAAGCTTATGTCCACCTTTGGCGATGAAAGGTCAGCCTCAGAAGGAAGAATGGCACCTTTTACATTACCTATTAGTACAGAGCAAGAAGTGATGGGAGCTAGTACGGCTTCAGACCAACCTGTGAACCATTTAGACCTAATGTAACAACGGATGGTAGGAAAAGTGTCCGTACGGCCCAAGTAGTCTGAAAGTATAGCAGAGGAATGAGTTTCTTTAAGGTTAGGGAACAGCTTATCAGAAATGACTATACATGTGCATCCAGTGTCTCGTAAAATGGTAGATACATTAAGTCCATTAACTGTTCCTGAACAGAAGGGTGCTTGGTCATTACAGTCTTTAAAACATCTTCCAACTTTTTGGACCTCTTAGAAGGACAATCTGGACGTTTATGTCCCTTAACACCACACAAATGTCAAACAGGAATAAAAGAAGTCATTTTACTTTCCACTAGAGGCTTTGATTTCTTAAGGTCTGATGAACCCTTGCCCTTAGGGTTCGATCCCTTTAGGTCTTTATAGGAATTGTGAGCCTCAGCATACAGGTCAGCAGCCTCAGCAACTTCCTCAGCTTTAATCAGGTTACGTTCTCTAATGAATGTTCGTATCTGGTGAGGAAGAGCTGTCAGGAACTGGTCAGCAACCATGAAGTCTCTAAGAGATTCATAACTGTGATCAATTCCTGAACTCTCTATCCAAAAGTCGAACAAACGAAAGAGTGTTACCTGTAACTGCTGAAAGTTCTGGCCCGGCTGTAAGGTGGCATACCTGAAATCTTTCCTGTAAGAATTAGTGTTTTTTTTGGTATGCTTTAAGGATTGCCTTCTTCAGTAGGTTATAATTACATATAATATCCTGCGACAAAGTTGCATAGATATTCAAAGCTGTACCAGAAAATAACATTCCTAACCTGGTAGCCCAGGTGTCAGCAGGCCATTCACAGAGGGTAGCGATATTTTCAAACCTGATAATGTATGAAGTTATGTCTTCCCCCTCTGTGAAGGGAGGTAAATTAGGTGTTGGAATATGTGCACTAGCTGTATGATGTTCAATTACTCCTTCCTCTAATTGTTGTTGTGTAAGAGTTAACTTTTTATTCTCTAATTCAAGGCGAGATTTTTCGAGCTCCCGATCCTTTTCTCTCTATTAACTCAAGTTCTCTAGCTTTTTCCTCACATTCTCTAGTTTTTTCCTCAACTTCTCTATCCTTTGCTCTTTCCTCAAGTTCTCTTATTTTAGCCTGTTCCTCACATATTTTAGCCTGTTCCTCATGTATTTTAGCCTGTTCCTCACATATTTTAGCCTGTTCCTCATGTATTTTAGCCTGTTCCTCACGTTCTCTAGCTCTTTCTTCACAATCAAGTCTATCACGCTCCTTTTTGTCTTCTCTTTCTCTTTCTAACTGCCTTTCTTGGATTTCTCTCTCAATTCTCTCTCTCTCCTTTTTCTCCTGTCTTTCAAGGTTCTCTTTCTCCTTTTTCTCTTCTCTTTCGATTCTCTCTCTCTCCTTTTCTTCTTTTCTTTCCCTTTCTAACTGTCTCTCTTCTCTCTCAATTCTCTCTCTTTCAAGTCTTTCCTGGATCTTAGCACTAATGAAACATTCTAAATTTTTCCCTGTTATTCCTAACTTACTTCCAGCGTTCATCCAAAACTGGTATTCCTCCATGCTTGCAAGAATAACAAACTATCAGGGGAAATGAAACGGGTATTAAAGAAAACAGAGGGTTCAATTCCTGCTCCGCTCAAACTGTAAATAAACCAGAGGACTCGATCCCTACTTCAATTAAACAATATGTATTAATTAAAACGAAGGGTTCTATGCCGGCTCCGAGCAAACAGTCTGTAATAACTTCAGACAGTATTACCAAGGCTGGCTCCTCCTCAGGAAAATTAATGAATAGAAAAAGAAATAATAACAGACAAACATAAACACTTTATTATATAGAAAATATAAAATATAAAACACTTAAATATGAAATATTAATCCTACATTAAAGAAAATGAAAAATATAAATGATAACTGAATTCAACGCTAATATATATAGGGGTGTCTGGTGTTGGTGACACTGTTGTTGAAATCGTAGCCATTGCTGATGATGGGGGGGGGGTCGCAGGTGTTGGTTACGACCCACTGGCTAGTTCTTCACAGTATAGCCTTGAGTATTATATCCCGATGACAGGAAAGCAGGTTCTTTACCGCTGCAATGATGAGGGGTTACGTCCTGCAATTTCATACAGGTGCACAGGTAATTAAATCCAAAAAGGGGAAGTCTCAGGACGTTAGTCCATCTCCACCAGTTCTTCTCGTTGATTGACAGGTGACCCTCTCTGTCATCCAAGCTGAAAAGATAGACAGGTTACCCACTACTTAAATAATCACTCTCCATTATAAGTACAATACCTAAAAGATGTGGTGATTATTACAACAGTCAACATAGAGCAAGGCTGAAAAGACTAAGTTTATTATTGGTCAAAAGTGAAGCTTTCAACCCATAAATCCACTAGAATACAAGGCAGGCATGTACTTACAGTAGTGCTGGGAGCTGTGAGACTAGTGATTACTGTTTGGACCAGAGCCCCACACGTCACCTTTCGGGGGGGGGAGGAGGAGGGGAAGGGATAGCTGGAGCTAGACTGACCCTACCTTAACAAGCAGCAGGCAGTCAAACTATCACTTTCGGGGTGGGGAAAAAAGGCGGGAATAGCGGGAGCTTGACTTACCCTACCTTAACAAGTAGCCGGCAATGAAACTATTGTTACTATATACTCCCTCGCTACTCCTATCTATTGAACTTTTCCCTCACAAGACACTCTGTAGATATCACGTCCGTTACTACTTATATTAATACTACAGTCATCCACTTATCCTCCCAGTTTAGTAATTAGGGAAATTTTCCTTCACCCATTCTTTTTCCCTACTTTTCCACTAGCATCCTTTTTCAGTTAGGTTCTTTCTCATATTTTCTAAGTCTTCTTTATTTTTTCCGTAATTTTCAGCTATCTCTTGTTCAATTTTTTTCTTGCCATTTTCAAATTAATTAATTTTGTTAAAGCCTCAGAATTATGAATCCTTTTCATCGCAGAATTCAATCTTCTCCTGCATTATTAATATCGCCCTCTGATTCTTTGTTTCCTCCTCCTCCTACTTATCTCCTTTTACTCTGGGAGTGCTTGCTGAAGCTTAGGTTGTGGTAGTGGTTGATGTAGTGTAATGGTGTGTCAGTGGTGGCTTGGTTTTGCTGATTAATGCTGCTTTTTTGAAGGTAATTTGTAGTGTATGATGGCGTGGTGGTGAAGATATTAGTTCGTGGTGCATGGTTATTGGTGGCGGTGTGGTTCTGGTGATAGTGGTGAAGATAGTGGTGTATGTAGTGGGTAGACAGCGGTGTGTGGAGTTGAGGAATGTGTTAGTGCCGTTGTATGTAGTCTGAGGCGTGACCACACTAACCAGGCGACAACGTGACGGCTGCTTCTCTCTATTGTGTGTACTCACCAAATTGTGATTGCAGGCGTCGATTCATAGCTCCTGGCCCTGTGTGTGTGTGTGTCCGTCTGTCTGTACTCACCTAATTGTACTCAACTAATTGTGGTTGCAGGGGACGAGACTCAGCTCCTGGCCCTGCCTCTTCACCGAATGCTGCTAGGTTCTCTCTCTCCATGCTCCATGAGCTTTGTTACACCTCGTCTTTAAAATATGTATGGTTCCTGCCTCCACTACATCACTCGTCAGACTGCTCCACTTCTATGACTCTATGACTGAAGAAATACTTCCTAACATCTCTTTGACTCATCTGAGTCCTCAACTTCCAAGTGTGATCCTTTGTTTCTGTGTCCCATCTCTGGAACATCTTCTCTGTCCTTCCGCGCGCGTGTACTCATCTAATTGTGGTTGCCGGGGTCGATACTCGGCTCCTGGCCCCACCAGGAGGTGTGTATGTGTGTGTGTGCGCGCGCGCGCGCGAACGCATGCATTAACTAGACGATGCTTGTAGCCTGTTAAAGTTATCTGGGAGGCTCCTAGTTCTCTCATCTTCCACATTAGTTTCACAAATAATAGTGCCTTCAGCAGTCCAAAACTCAAGGAATATGACTCTCCTAAAGACCATGCTAGAGAGTGTACTGAATCTTTCCCTTGAAGATGGACAGTGGTTGCAAGCCTCACTTCCGGTCAGGCTTGGTGGGCTAGGAGTACGCAGTTCCTCCCAGATTGCTCTACCAGCTTTCCTATCATCTTCCATAGCATCAAACGAGTTGATAAGACAAATTCTTCCTGATAACCTCAGTGACTCAGCAGGAATACAGGACCCTAGCTATGCCAGTGCCATCACCGAATGGGAAACTCTTGCTGCTCCAGCACGAAACCCTAGTGCAGCACTGGCTCACAGTCAAGCTGGGATGGCCCAATCGCTGAAAAGGTGCTTGCCAACATGCTCAGGGCTGCAACATCAGATAGGGAGACTGCCCGTCTCCAGGCTGTGAGCGTACATCACTCCGGGGACTTCCTCCAAACAGTTCCCATATCGACACTGGGAACGTGACTCGACCCTAAGACCCTCCGTATTACAGTGGCTCTGCACCTTGCTGCCCCAGTTCACAAAGAATATATGTGCATTTGTGGCGAAGCGCAAGCAGACCAATACAGTTTACATGGTCTTAACTGTTCTGAGGCCAAGGGCTGGCATGCAAGACACAATGAGGTCAACGACATCATAAAGAGAACCCTTGCCACAGCTGGATGCCCAGCCGAGAGGGAGCCCCGATCACTAGCAGCCAACAATACCCACAACCTAGCAAACTGCCCCGATGGAATCACCATCTATCCTTGGAAGAATGGCAAGCTCTTAGCATGGGACTATACCTGTGTGTCCACACTGGCTGACACCTACATCCATCACAGTGTTGGGCGAAAGGGAGGAGCTGCTGACCACAGGGAGGAGTACAAGATCAGCAAGTACAGGGACATAAGCCAACAGTATCAATTTGTCCCAGCGGGATCAGAGACCTTGGGATCATGGGGAAAAAATGCCACACGTTTCCTTAGAGAATTGGGTTCCAGACTCATCGACACCACCAGGGACCCAAGGGCAGCCACTTTCATGTTCCAGCGCCTCAGCGTGGCCATCCAGAGGGGAAATGCTTGCTGCATACTTGGCTTGCGTCCGGCTTCGGAGGAGCTAGAGGAAATTCATGATCTTTAATACATTGTGCCATTTTATTCATGTTTGTGATTTTCTGCAAATGTATTCTGTTTATTAATAAATGTTCACGTAGAATATAAAATATAGGGGGTGGTAGGAGAAGAAAATATTCAAACAGCTCCTCCGGGAAGAACCTTGAGCTTTCCCTGAGGTACGTTTATTGTCTTCTCTGAGGATGAGGGTCCCCATTCCGGCTATAGAGATGGTACCTACCTATATTATATATATATATATATATATATATATATATAGATATATATATATATATATATATATATATATATATATATATATATATATATATACACACATGTGTGTGTGTGTGTCGTGCCGAATATGTAAAACTGGTCAATTAGCAACAACTCATTTTAAATTAAGTCCTTTCTGAAATTTTCTCTTATACGTTTAAAGATATATTTTTTTCATTAATGTTAATGTAAAAATTTTAAATTTTGCACCAAAAGAATCTTAGAAAACTTACCTAACCTTATTATAACAAGAGTAATTTATTTTAGCCTAATCCAACTAAATATATTTTAAATACGTTTACAATAATTTAGTACTAAACAAACACAATCAAATATATTTTTTTTCGTTAGGTTCAGAATGATTTTGGCGAAATTATTGCATACACAAATTTTCACTTGTCCTATATGGCAAGATGACCGTTGCTATTTAAGCCAAGATCGCAAGTTCTGCCTATTCGGCACGACATATATATATAATATATATATATATATATATATATATATATATATATATATATAAATATATATATATATATATATATATATATATATATATATATATATATATATATATATATATATATATATATATATATATATATATATATAATATGTCGTGTCGAATAGGTAAAACTTGCGATTTTGGCTTCAATAACAACGTTTTTCTTGCCGAATAAGGCAAGCGAAAATTTATGCATGCAATAATTTTGCAAAAAATCGTTCTGAACCTAAAGAAAAAAATATATTTCATTGTGCCTGTTTATTATTAAATAATTATAAACGTGTATAAAATATATATAGTTGGATTAGACTAAATTAGGCTTGTTATAATAAGGTTAGGTAAATTTTCTAAGGTTCTTTTGTTACAAAATTATTAATTTTTACATTAACATAAATGAAAAAATACATGTCTTTAAACATATAAGAGAAAATTTTAGAAAGGACTTAATTTTATATGAGGTCTTGGTAATTGACCAGTTTTATCTATTCGGCACGACATTGTGTATATATAATATATATATATATAAATTATATATATATATATATATATATATATATATATATATATATATATATATGTGTGTGTGTGTGTGTGTGTGTGTTTATTTATCAATAACAACGCTGCGTTAGCCAAGTATTCGAACCCATGTTGTACTGGCCCACCATTGTGAGCGAGAACCACATGACGCCTTAACCCACAGGACCATCTAATCCTACAAGAACCAAGCACCCAGCCAAGCTAGGTGTGTTAGTGTTGATCCAAGATGTGCTCGTTGGCTAGTACACCAAACAGGGATGAGAATGAAATTAGCTTGAAAGCTCCCACATCTCCGTATGTCCTCGGACCAAGAGTAACACGACTAGGTTGGCTGGGTGCTAGGTTCTTGTAGGATTGGGTGGTCTTGTGGGTTAAGGTGTCATGTGGTTCTCGCTCACATTGGTGGGCCAGTACAACATGGGTTCGAATCCTTGGCTAGCGCAGTGCTGTCATTGATTAATACCACTCGTTCGTGGTTACAATAATATATATATATATATATATATATATATATATATATATATATATATATATATATATATATATATATATATATATATATATATATATATATATATATATGGTTCCTTGATAATGTGAGTAGTCACGAAAGCGCTTGGAATTTCTTATTCTTTCAGAGTGGTTGTTTTGCATATTCTGAAATCACCTGTTTACTGTGATCTTATTGTATATATATATATATATATATATATATATATATATATATATATATATATATATATATATATATATATATATATATAAACAGAATACATTTGCAGAAAAACATAAACATGAATACAATGGTACAGTGTATTAAAGATCATGAATTTTCTCTAGCTCCTCCGAAGCCGGACGCGAGCCAAGTATGTAGCAAGCATTTCCCCTCTGGATGGCCATGCTGAGGTGCTGAAACATGAAAATGGCTGCCCTTGGGTCCCATGTGGTGTCGATGAGTCTGGAACCCAATTCTTTAAGGAAACGTGTGGCATTTTTTTCCCCATGATCCCAAGGTCTCTGATCCCACTGGGACAAATTGATACTGTTGGCTTATGTCCCTGTACTTGCTGATCATGTACTCCTCCCTGTGGTCAGCAGCTCCTCCCTGTCGACCAACACTGTGATGGATGTAGGTGCCAGCCAGTGTGGACACACAGGTATAGTCCCATGCTAAGAGCTTGTCATTCTTCCAAGGATAGATGGTGATCCTGTCGGGGCAGTTTGCTGGGTTGTGGGTATTGTTGGCTGCTAGTGATCGGGGCTCCCTCTCGGCTGGGCATCCAGCTGTGGCAAGGGTTCTCTTTATGTCGTTGACCTCATTGTGTCTTGCATGCCAACCCTTGGTTTTGGAACAGTTAAGACCATGTAGACCGTATTGGTCTGCTTGCGCTTCGCCACAAATACACATATATTCTGTGTGAATTGGGGCAGCAAGGCGCAGAGCCACTGCAATATGGAGGGTCTTAGGGTCGAGTCGCGTTCCCATTGTCGATATGGGAACTGTTTGGAGGAAGTCCCCGGAGTGATGTACGCTCACAGCCTGGAGATGGGCAGTCTCCCTATCTGATGGTGCAGCCCTGAGCATGTTGGCAAGCACTTTTTCAGCGATCGGCCCATCCCAGCTTGACTGTGAGCCAGTGCTGCACTAGGGTTTGGTGCTGGAGCAGCAAGAGTCTCCCATTCAGTGATGGCACTGGCATAGCTAGGGTCCTGTATTCCTGCTGAGTCACTGAGGTTATCAGGAAGAATTTGTCTTATCAACTCGTTTGATGCTATGGAAGAGGATAGGAAAGCTGGTAGAGCAATCTGGGAGGATCTGCGTACTCCTAGCCCCCCAAGCCTGACCGGAAATGAGGCTTGCAACCACTGTCCATACATATATATTAGCAGCATGTATTAGTGCTGATTGTTTAGGTACTGTATACAGTCATCACTTATCCACTCTTCAGTATTTACCATCACCCTCGGTCGTCATTTCTTCAGGTCTTCCTGTATACGTCTGTACACTTTTCCCTGTTTTTTTGTCGGCTGTTACAGTTTAAATATTCTCTGTCGTGCACCTGTCACATGCTGAAAGTCAGGGCTGAAGGTCCAGGACATTTGTCAGACAAGATTTACCAAGTCAGAACCATGTTGGGGATTGTATCTGTTGGGGGTTGCGTCTGTTGGAGTCGCCTGTTGGGGTTGTCTGTTAGGGGTTGAGTTTGTGTTGGTGGAGGGTGTGTTGATGGTGGTTTGTGATACTGTGGAAGTTTTCTGACAGAAAGAGGTGAAAAGGGAGTACTAAGAGTAGTGGGAGGGAAGATGAAGGGTATCAGAGGAAGAGAAGAAAAGTAAATAAAGAATAAGAAGGGTAGAGGAAGTTGGGAGTTGGTTTAATTAAGAAAAGGTAAGGAGAAGAAAAAGAAGGGATTAGGAAAGAAATGAAGGGAAAGGGAGGAGATGGAGGGAGACGGGGAAGGGAAGAGGTGGTGGAAGTGGAGGAAGTGTTCCCGTGCATAAAATATGAGCAGCTGGACCAGTGTGAGAGGCAGGACATGACGACAGCATTAGCAGGTGAACGAGCGAGAGTGAGAGTGTGTGTGTGAGAGAGAGAGAGAGAGAGAGAGAGAGAGAGAGAGAGAGAGAGAGAGAGAGGGAGAGAGAGAATAAATGAATTTGAGAGAAAGAGTGAGGTGGAGAGGGCAATGAAAGAATAGGGATTGTTAAAGTTAAAGAGGCAGGTAAAGAAAGAGGGAGGAGGGAGCAATGAGGAGGGCTAGCTGGGGGGGGGACTACGATGGAAAAGGTTTGTAATATGTCTTCAGTGAGTAGACAACAACAGGAGTGATCAGCGAGGTGTTACACAGGGACCCTCAGACACGCATCTAGATCAGAGAGGTGACATGAACATCCACGGTGGCAGGCACCTGACCAAACATCAGTACCAAGCAGCTATTCATTGGCTACATCCAGCAATGTGAAGGTCATTGAAACTGCTTTTTTTTTTTTTACTTCGTTCCTGAAGATACTAGAAATGTGATTTTCGTGGCATTTCTTGGAGTCCTTGTCTAGGGTGATCCACCCCTTCTGTGATAGGTACTGTGTTTTATCTTCCATTCTTTTACCACTTCCTGTAACTTTGAAGGATTATTACCGCGTCTGACAGGAGTAAATGAGATACTGAATCTGCGCTATAGATCTTTGGGTACCGTAATTAATACCAGAATCATTGCGGGTCTTTATTGCACATGATTATATCCGGCTGGCATCCCAGAGGTGTTACGTGTGACTGCCTTAAGATACAAAATCTCTGGCCTTCTGGCACCTATGTGCATAGTGGTAGACCTATAGAGGTGAGATAATGGCTGTATTTATGCTTCTTAATCCTATTTTTCTAGTCTAATTTAACAGTCTAAACTGCAATCTTAGACTAGGTGCTAGCTTACTAATAGCTTACAATTAATAAGCCATACAATCAAGGCTGAAGTTTGAGGCGGGGCAACACAGCTACACCTCCACAGGCTTTTGTGGTTGGGGGAGCGGGTGAAGGTGCCTCTCCTCACCACAGTTCCTACCTTAATAACCCCATCCCACATGTCAATGATTCTCTAACCTAAGATTAGATTTTGCCACCGAAGTGGCTGGTTTATTGTGCACCCCATCCTGCACCTGTGGACGGTAGCGCAAGAGCATATGGATACAAAAGGGTTAACAGGAGCACATCTGGACTCATATCTGCAGTTCACTTATCTGTTACAAGCAAATTTAGGAAATTTCCTTACTATATCTGGTGTCTTATTTTCATTAATAAGATATCTTGACATGTCACATGTCAAGATATCTCCAGTAAGTGGAAATTAAGCACATAGTGTTCAACATAGTGATCATAGGGCTGGCCACACTTTGCATTTGGTTTGATTATCATCTCTGTTTCTCCCAAACTGCCAGAAGTACTTGTAACTAAGCCTAAGCCTGACCATTACAACATCAATCTCTTCAGATTGCAAGTTCCTCCATAAACATATCTACGTTCATGTGAGCATGTTGTTAGTCATTGTGAATCAAGAGCCTTCAGTGATTATATAGAATCAGTAATAATTATAAAGTCAAGCTCTGTGTTATAAGTTAGCTTTAGCGCCATTAGGATGGCAAATAATTCAGTTTGCAGCGAAGATGCAATGGCCAGTTGTTAATTCTTACACCAAACTGAACAAAGTTGCTAGTGTTCTTAGCTAGGGAGGTGGCAACAAGAACAGATGTAACCCTCCCAGTAGATTCCTGCTTATATCATTGTATATAACGTGTGATAAATTATTACTGGTAGTTAGGCGATAAATTTCTTCATGGGTAGTTGCTTTTACAAGTGATTAAAGGAAGGGATTACTAGTGATGAGCTTCTTGGGAGGAGCTTGTAGGTATGTGATATTAAATGAACACATCTTCCATGGAGGAGTGAAATACTTTTGTTGTCTAAAGTGATACAGTTCATGCAAGTTATAAAACTTAATATAATTGCATATTTTCACAACCCATTTAGATCTGTGTATTTACTTCTAGACATTTAGTAAGATACATTGTGACAGTGTCTGGTTCATTTCTTAACATTCTATTATCAAGTACAGTGTTAATCTTAATAATCCTATCACTGATACTAGACATAGCAAGCTCCTTCCTCATATTAAGAACCTTGGTCGATTTCGGACAACCAAGAATAATTCTGAGGGCTTCATTTTGCATCAACTCCAAAGGTCAGAGAGAACTTTCCCTAGCTAATATCAACATAGGTGGAGCATAATCAGTTAAGTACTTAATATAGGCTATGTACATCATTCTTACATTAGCACAATAGTTGGGGTTGTATACAGCAATACCTCTGAGAGCATTCAACCTAATCTTGCATTTCTTATTGAGTTGTGGTGGATTTATTGAAGGTGCGTCTACACCAAGGTATCTAAGATATAACATAGCTTATATTTTTACCCTGTAGACTGATGGGTGGGGGACGTTGTTTTTCTTGTCGATATCTTTGACATGAAGATATGATGAGGCCTAATTGATTACAAATTTCCTGAACTTCATTAAGAATGGTACTCATCTTGTTATGCTTTCTTGTGTGAATCATAATGTCATCAGCCTCAGAACGGAAGAAGACTTGTTTTTCCACAGTTCTTCTCTCCCTCACATCGGCTCTCCCTTACTCCCTCACATCAGTCCCCTCTCTTCCTCACATCACTCCCCTCTCTCCCTCACATCAATCCCCTTTCTCCATCACATCAGTCCTCTCTCTCCCTCACATCAGCCCCCTCTCCCTCATCAACCCCCTCTCTCCCTCACATCAGTTCTCTCTCTCCCTCACATCAGCCCCCTCTCTCCCTCATCAACCCCCTCTCTCTCCCTCACATCAGTCCCCTCTCTCCCTCACATCAGTCCCCTCTCTCCCTCACATCAATCCCCTCTCTCACTATCATCAGTCCACTTACTCCATATCAATTCCCTCTATTCACTAAAGATTTTCTCAGTAATATTAGAGAGTTGGCGGAGCATCATACTGAGTCACCACCACCACCACCACCCCCACCACCACCACCACCACCACCACCACCACCACCACCACCACCACCACCACCATCACCACCACCATCAACACCACCGCCACCACCACCAACAACAACAACAACAACAACAACAGCAACAGCAGTTACTCATCTGTCGCTGTCGCCGCTGCCACAACCACCATCATAATTAGAACCACCATCACCATTATCACCAGCACTGCCACCTTCATCACCACTACTGTCACCAGCACCCCTCTCATCAGTACATCTGTCACCAACACCCCTCCCATCAGCACAACTGTCACCAACACCCCTCTCATCAGCACAACTTTCACCAACACCCTCTCATCAGCACAACTGTCACCAACACCCCTCTTATCAGCAAAACTGTTATCAGCACCCCTGTCATCACCACTACTGTTACCAACACCCCTGCCATCACCACTACTGTCACCAACACCCCTGCCATCACCACTACTATCACCAACACCCCTGCCATCACTACTGCTGTTACCAACACCCCTGCCATCTTCACTACTGTTTCCAACACCCCTGCCATCACTACTATCACCAACACCCCTGTCATCTTCACTACTGTTACCAACACCCCTGACATCACTACTGTCACCAACACCCCTGCCATCACTACAGTCACCAGCACCACTCTCATCACCACTACTGTCACCAAACCCCTGTCATCACTACTGTCACCAACGCCCCTGTCATCACTGTCACCAACACTACTGTCATCACACTTGTCAACACCACTACTGTCACCAACACTCCCGTTATCACCACTACTGTCACAAACACTTCTGCCATCACCACTACTGTCACTAACACTCCTGTTATCACCACTACTGTCACCAACACTCCTGCCATCACCACTACTGTCACCAACACTCCCGTTATCACCACTACTGTCACAAACACTTCTAACATCACCACTACTGTCACTAACACTCCTGTTATCACCACTACTGTCGCCAACACCCTTGTCATCATCACTACTGCGACCAATACCCCTGTCATCACTACTGTTACCAACACCCCTGCCATCACCACTACTGTCACCAACACCCCTGCCATCACTACTGCTGTTGCCAACACCCCTGCCATCATCACTACTGTCACCAACACCCCTGCCATCACTGCTGTCACCAACACCCCTGCCATCACTGCTGTCACCAACACCCCTGTCATCACTACTGTCACCAACACCCCTGTCATCACTACTGTCACCAACACCCCTGTCATCACTACTGTCACCAACACCCCTGTCATCACTAGTGTCACCAACACCCCCTGCCATCACTACTGTCGCCAACACCCCTGCCATCACTGTCACCAACACCCCGCCATCACCAATACTGTTACCAACACCCCTACCATCACTACTGTCACCAGCACCCCTCTCATCACTACTGTCTCCAACACCCCTGTCGTCACTACTACTGTCACCAGCACCCCTGAGATCACCACTACTGTTACCAACACCCCTGCCACAACCACTGTCACCGAAACCCCTGTCATCACCACTACTGTCACCAGTACCCATGCCATCACTACTGTCACCAACACCCATGCCATCACCAATACTGTCACCAGCACCATTCTCATCAGTTCTACTGTCATCAACACACCTCTCATCACCACTACTGTCATCAGCACCCCTCTCATCACCACTGTTGTCACCAGCACCCCTTTCATCACCTATACTGTCACCAGCACCCATCTTGTCACCACTACTGTCACCAACACCACTCTCACCACCACTACTATCACCAACACCCCTCTCATCACTACGGTCACCAACACCCCTCTCATCACTACTACTGTCACCAGTACCCCTCTCATCACCACTACTGTCACCCTCACCCCTCCCATCAGCGCTTCTGTCACCAGCACCCTTCTCATCATCACTGCCCCTCTCATCACCGCTACTGTCACCAACACCCCTGCCATCACTACTGTCACCAACACCCCTGCCATCACTGCTGTCGCCAACACCCCTGCCATCACTACTGTCACAAACACCTGTGTCATCACCACTACTGTTAACAACACACCTGTCATCAGCACTACTGTCACTAAAACCCCTGTCATCACTACTGTCACGAACGCCAATGTCATCAATGTCACCAACACTCCTTCCATCATTACTGTCATGAACACACTTGTCATCACCACTACTGTCACCAACACTCCCGTTATCACCACTACTGTCACAAACACTTCTGTCATCACCACTACTGTCACTAACACTCCTGTTATCACCACTACTGTCACCAACACTCCTGCCATCACCACTACTGTCACCAACACTCCCGTTATCACCACTACTGTCACAAACACTTCTAACATCACCACTACTGTCACTAACACTCCTGTTATCACCACTACTGTCGCCAACACCCTTGTCATCATCACTACTGCGACCAATACCCCTGTCATCACTACTGTTACCAACACCCCACTCCCCTCACCACTACTGTCACCAACACCCCTGACATCACCACTACTGTCACCAACACCCCTGCCATCACTACTGCTGTTACCAACACCCCTGCCATCATCACTACTGTTACCAACGCCCCTGCCATCACTACTGTCACCAACACCCCTGCCATCACCACTACTGTCACCAACATCCCTGTCATCACCACTACTGTCACCAACACCCTTGTCATCACTACTGTTACCAACGCCCCTGCCATCACTACTGTCACCAACACCCCTGCCATCACCACTACTGTCAACAACACCCCTGTCATCACCACTACTGTCACCAACACCCTTGTCATCACTACTGTCACCAACACCCCCTGCCATCACTACTGTCACCAACACCCCCTGCCATCACCACTACTGTCGCCAACACCCCTGTCATCACCACTACTGTCACCAACACCCTTGTCATCACTACTGTCACCAACACCCCTATCATCACTAGTGTCACCAACACCCCCTGCCATCACTACTGTCGCCAACACCCCTGCCATCACTGTCACCAACACCCCGCCATCACCAATACTGTTACCAACACCCCTACCATCACTACTGTCACCAGCACCCCTCTCATCACTACTGTCTCCAACACCCCTGTCGTCACTATTACTGTCACCAGCACCCCTGAGATCACCACTACTGTTACCAACACCCCTGCCATCACCACTGTCACCAAAACCCCTGTCATCACCACTACTGTCACCAGTACCCATGCCATCACTACTGTCACCAACACCCATGCCATCACCAATACTGTCACCAGCACCATTCTCATCAGTTCTACTGTCACCAACACACCTCTCATCACCACTACTGTCATCAGCACCCCTCTCATCACCACTGCTGTCACCAGCACCCCTTTCATCACCTATACTGTCACCAGCACCCATCTTGTCACCACTACTGTCACCAACACCACTCTCACCACCACTACTGTCACCAACACCCCTCTCATCACTACGGTCACCAACACCCCTCTCATCACCACTACTGTCACCAGTACCCCTCTCATCACCACTACTGTCACCCTCACCCCTCCCATCAGCGCTTCTGTCACCAGCACCCTTCTCATCATCACTGCCCCTCTCATCACCGCTACTGTCACCAACACCCCTGCCATCACTACTGTCACCAACACCCCTGCCATCACTGCTGTCGCCAACACACCTGCCATCACTACTGTCACCAACACCTGTGTCATCACCACTACTGTTAACAACACACCTGTCATCAGCACTACTGTCACTAAAACCCCTGTCATCACTACTGTCACGAACGCTAATGTCATCACTGTCACCAACACTCCTTCCATCATTACTGTCAAGAACACACTTGTCATCACCACTACTGTCACCAACACTCCCGTTATCACCACTACTGTCACAAACACTTCTGCCATCACCACTACTGTCACTAACACTCCTGTTATCACCACTACTGTCACCAACACTCCTGCCATCACCACTACTGTCACCAACACTCCCGTTATCACCACTACTGTCACAAAAACTCCTGCCGCCACCGCTACTGTCCCCAAAACTCCAGCCATCACCACTACTGTTACCGAGACTCCTGTCATCACCGCTACTGTCACCAAGACTCCTGTCATCACCACTACTGTCACTAACACTCCTATCATCACCACTGTCACCAACACTCCCGTTATCACTACTACTGTCACCAACACTCCTGCCGTCACCACTACTGTCCCCAAAACTCCAGCCATCACCACTACTGTTACCGAGACTCCTGTCATCACCACTACTGTCACCAAGACTCCTGTCATCACCACTACTGTCACCAAGACTCCTGTCATCACCACTGTCACCAGCACTCCTTCCATAGCACATCATCCTCAACCACTACGTCATCCTGCGTCATCGCTTGGGGTATGAATCTGCTTCCGTGTGATGGAATATGTGAAGGAAACATAGCTAGCATTGTTACTCCTGTGTGATGCAACATAACAGGGAAACATAACTAGCATTGTTACTCCTGTGTGATGCAACATAACAAGGAAACATAGCTAGCATTGTTACTCCTGTGTGATGCAACATAACAGGGAAACATAACTAGCATTGTTACTCCTGTGTGATGCAACATAACAGGGAAACATAACTAGCATTGTTACTCCTGTGTGATGCAACATAACAGGGAAACATAACTAGCATTGTTACTCCTGTGTGATGCAACATAACAAGGAAACATAGCTAGCATTGTTACTCCTGTGTGATGCAACATAACAAGGAAACATAGCTAGCATTGTTACTCCTGTGTGATGCAACATAACAGGGAAACATAACTAGCATTATTACTCCTGTGTGATGCAACATAACAGGGAAACATAGCTAGCATTGTTACTCCTGTGTGATGCAACATAACAAGGAAACATAGCTAGCATTGTTACTCCTGTGTGATGCAACATAACAGGGAAACATAGCTAGCATTGTTACTCCTGTGTGATGCAACATAACAAGGAAACATAACTAGCATTGTTACTCCTGTGTGATGCAACATAACAAGGAAACATAACTTGCATTGTTACTCCTGTGTGATGCAACATAACAAGGAAACATTGTTACTCCTGTGTGATGCAACATAACCAGGAAACATAGCTAGCATTGTTACTCCTGTGTGATGCAACATAACAGGTAAACATAGCTAGCATTGTTACTCCTGTGTTATGCAACATAACAAGGAAACATAACTAGCATTGTTACTCCTGTGTGATGCAACATAACAGGGAAACATAGCTAGCATTGTTACTCCTGTGTGATGCAACATAACAAGGAAACATAGCTAGCATTGTTACTCCTGTGTGATGCAACATAACAAGGAAACATAGCTAGCATTGTTACTCCTGTGTGATGCAACATAACAAGGAAACATAGCTAGCATTGTTACTCCTGTGTGATGCAACATAACAAGGAAACATAGCTAGCATTGTTACTCCTGTGTGATGCAACATAACAAGGAAACATAGCTAGCATTGTTACTCCTGTGTGATGCAACATAACAGGGAAACATAGCTAGCATTGTTACTCCTGTGTGATGCAACATAACAGGGAAACATAGCTAGCATTGTTACTCCTGTGTGATGCAACATAACAGGGAAACATAGCTAGCATTGTTACTCCTGTGTGATGCAACATAACAAGGAAACATAACTAGCATTGTTACTCCTGTGTGATGCAACATAACAGGGAAACATAGCTAGCATTGTTACTCCTGTGTGATGCAACATAACAAGGAAACATAGCTAGCATTGTTACTCCTGTGTGATGCAACATAACAAGGAAACATAGCTAGCATTGTTACTCCTGTGTGATGCAACATAACAGGTAAACATAGCTAGCATTGTTACTCCTGTGTGATGCAACATAACAAGGAAACATAACTAGCATTGTTACTCCTGTGAGATGCAACATAACAAGGAACCATAACTAGCATTGTTACTCCTGTGTGATGCAACATAACAAGGAAACATAGCTAGCATTGTTACTCCTGTGTGATGCAACATAACAAGGAAACATAGCTAGCATTGTTACTCCTGTGTGATGCAACATAACAGGGAAACAGCTAGCATTGTTACTCCTGTGTGATGCAACATAACAAGGAAACATAGCTAGCATTGTTACTCCTGTGTGATGCAACATAACAAGGAAACATAGCTAGCATTGTTACTCCTGTGTGATGCAACATAACAGGGAAATAGCTAGCATTGTTACTCCTGTGTGATGCAACATAACAGGGAAACAGCTAGCATTGTTACTCCTGTGTGATGCAACATAACAGGGAAACATAGCTAGCATTGTTACTCCTGTGTGATGCAACATAACAGGGAAACATAGCTAGAATTGTTACTCCTGTGTGATGCAACATAACAAGGAAACATAACTAGCATTGTTACTCCTGTGTGATGCAACATAACAAGGAAACATAGCTAGCATTGTTACTCCTGTGTGATGCAACATAACAAGGAAACATAACTAGCATTGTTACTCCTGTGTGATGCAACATAACAAGGAAACATAGCTAGCATTGTTACTCCTGTGTGATGCAACATAACAAGGAAACATAACTAGCATTGTTACTCCTGTGTGATGCAACATAACAAGGAAACATAGCTAGCATTGTTACTCCTGTGTGATGCAACATAACAGGGAAACATAACTAGCATTGTTACTCCTGTGTGATGCAACATAACAGGGAAACATAGCTAGCATTGTTACTCCTGTGTGATGCAACATAACAAGGAAACATAGCTAGCATTGTTACTCCTGTGTGATGCAACATAACAAGGAAACATAACTAGCATTGTTACTCCTGTGTGATGCAACATAACAAGGAAACATAGCTAGCATTGTTACTCCTGTGTGATGCAACATAACAAGGAAACATAACTAGCATTGTTACTCCTGTGTGATGCAACATAACAAGGAAACATAGCTAGCATTGTTACTCCTGTGTGATGCAACATAACAGGGAAACATAACTAGCATTGTTACTCCTGTGTGATGCAACATAACAAGGAAACATAACTAGCATTGTTACTCCTGTGTGATGCAACATAACAGGGAAACATAGCTAGCATTGTTACTCCTGTGTGATGCAACATAACAAGGAAACATAGCTAGCATTGTTACTCCTGTGTGATGCAACATAACAGGGAAACATAACTAGCATTATTACTCCTGTGTGATGCAACATAACAGGGAAACATAGCTAGCATTGTTACTCCTGTGTGATGCAACATAACAAGGAAACATAGCTAGCATTGTTACTCCTGTGTGATGCAACATAACAGGGAAACATAGCTAGCATTGTTACTCCTGTGTGATGCAACATAACAAGGAAACATAACTAGCATTGTTACTCCTGTGTGATGCAACATAACAAGGAAACATAACTAGCATTGTTACTCCTGTGTGATGCAACATAACAAGGAAACATAGCTAGCATTGTTACTCCTGTGTGATGCAACATAACAAGGAAACATAGCTAGCATTGTTACTCCTGTGTGATGCAACATAACAGGTAAACATAGCTAGCATTGTTACTCCTGTGTTATGCAACATAACAAGGAAACATAACTAGCATTGTTACTCCTGTGAGATGCAACATAACAGGGAACATAGCTAGCATTGTTACTCCTGTGTGATGCAACATAACAAGGAAACATAGCTAGCATTGTTACTCCTGTGTGATGCAACATAACAAGGAAACATAGCTAGCATTGTTACTCCTGTGTGATGCAACATAACAAGGAAACATAGCTAGCATTGTTACTCCTGTGTGATGCAACATAACAAGGAAACATAGCTAGCATTGTTACTCCTGTGTGATGCAACATAACAAGGAAACATAGCTAGCATTGTTACTCCTGTGTGATGCAACATAACAAGGAAACATAGCTAGCATTGTTACTCCTGTGTGATGCAACATAACAGGGAAACATAGCTAGCATTGTTACTCCTGTGTGATGCAACATAACAGGGAAACATAGCTAGCATTGTTACTCCTGTGTGATGCAACATAACAAGGAAACATAACTAGCATTGTTACTCCTGTGTGATGCAACATAACAGGGAAACATAGCTAGCATTGTTACTCCTGTGTGATGCAACATAACAAGGAAACATAGCTAGCATTGTTACTCCTGTGTGATGCAACATAACAAGGAAACATAGCTAGCATTGTTACTCCTGTGTGATGCAACATAACAGGTAAACATAGCTAGCATTGTTACTCCTGTGTTATGCAACATAACAAGGAAACATAACTAGCATTGTTACTCCTGTGAGATGCAACATAACAAGGAACCATAACTAGCATTGTTACTCCTGTGTGATGCAACATAACAAGGAAACATAGCTAGCATTGTTACTCCTGTGTGATGCAACATAACAAGGAAACATAGCTAGCATTGTTACTCCTGTGTGATGCAACATAACAAGGAAACATAACTAGCATTGTTACTCCTGTGTGATGCAACATAACAGGGAAACAGCTAGCATTGTTACTCCTGTGTGATGCAACATAACAAGGAAACATAGCTAGCATTGTTACTCCTGTGTGATGCAACATAACAAGGAAACATAGCTAGCATTGTTACTCCTGTGTGATGCAACATAACAGGGAAATAGCTAGCATTGTTACTCCTGTGTGATGCAACATAACAGGGAAACAGCTAGCATTGTTACTCCTGTGTGATGCAACATAACAGGGAAACATAGCTAGCATTGTTACTCCTGTGTGATGCAACATAACAGGGAAACATATCTAGCATTGTTACTCCTGTGTGATGCAACATAACAAGGAAACATAACTAGCATTGTTACTCCTGTGTGATGCAACATAACAAGGAAACATAGCTAGCATTGTTACTCCTGTGTGATGCAACATAACAAGGAAACATAGCTAGCATTGTTACTCCTGTGTGATGCAACATAACAAGGAAACATAACTAGCATTGTTACTCCTGTGTGATGCAACATAACAAGGAAACATAGCTAGCATTGTTACTCCTGTGTGATGCAACATAACAAGGAAACATAACTAGCATTGTTACTCCTGTGTGATGCAACATAACAAGGAAACATAGCTAGCATTGTTACTCCTGTGTGATGCAACATAACAGGGAAACATAACTAGCATTGTTACTCCTGTGTGATGCAACATAACAGGGAAACATAGCTAGCATTGTTACTCCTGTGTGATGCAACATAACAAGGAAACATAGCTAGCATTGTTACTCCTGTGTGATGCAACATAACAAGGAAACATAACTAGCATTGTTACTCCTGTGTGATGCAACATAACAAGGAAACATAGCTAGCATTGTTACTCCTGTGTGATGCAACATAACAAGGAAACATAACTAGCATTGTTACTCCTGTGTGATGCAACATAACAAGGAAACATAGCTAGCATTGTTACTCCTGTGTGATGCAACATAACAGGGAAACATAACTAGCATTGTTACTCCTGTGTGATGCAACATAACAGGGAAACATAGCTAGCATTGTTACTCCTGTGTGATGCAACATAACAAGGAAACATAGCTAGCATTGTTACTCCTGTGTGATGCAACATAACAAGGAAACATAGCTAGCATTGTTACTCCTGTGTGATGCAACATAACAAGGAAACATAGCTAGCATTGTTACTCCTGTGTGACGCAACATAACAAGGAAACATAGCTAGCATTGTTACTCCTGTGTGATGCAACATAACAAGGAAACATAGCTAGCATTGTTACTCCTGTGTGATGCAACATAACAGGGAAACAGCTAGCATTGTTACTCCTGTGGTGTGATGCAACATAACAGGGAAACATAGCTAGCATTGTTACTCCTGTGTGATGCAACATAACAGGGAAACATAGCTATCAATGCAGTTCCTGTGTCCTGTAAAGTTTGCAGTGAATTTCCAAGTACATACTAAGACCACTGGTCCTTCAGTGAGTGGTGGCCATGCTGGTGGAGGGTTCTTAATCCAAGGAACTTGAGTTATTCTTCCTATCGATCAAGGGGGTACATGCGTGGTGTGCATTCTGTACTCACCCAATTGTACTCACCTAATTGTAGTTGCAGGGGTCGAGACTCAGCTCCTGGCCCCGCCTCTTCACGGAACGCTACTAGGTCCTCTCTCTCCCTGCTCCATGAGCTTTATCATACCTCGTCTTAAAGCTATGTGTGGTACCTGCCTCTATCGTAAGGGTTCTTGAATGGAGATATCACAGGTTGAAAGTAGACACACTTGTAGGATGGTAGATATATTGTCAGACTGAGATGGGAGATGGAGCCACAGTTACCTAGCCTGTTTACGCCTAGACGGTCTGCCGCTGAGTGAGAGCGGGACAAAGGGATCACTGCCCATGTGTATGCCCATGACGTCACACCAAGCCAAAGGCCTACGAGGGATCTCGTGTCTAAAGCACAGGGATGATACTAATATGCTATGCTATATAATACTGGGAATACAGGGATCAGCAACTATGCTGACAGCTCGGTCATGTTACGTATGTCGTCCCGACATACACTACTATCTATAGGCTGAACAGGCAGGCGGATCTGGGCTGATTCTATACAATAACAAATTCATATATATCTTAGAACTAATGGATGGTATCATAATGGACATTACATAGAGGGTGTTAACATAATGCATTACAAACTATAAGAACAATTCATTATACAATATGGATGGAATTGATCGATCGATCTGTATTCATGCACTCTACGGATTCTGAGGAAGAATAATTATATACAAAGAAGTGTTTAACAGAAAGGCAGATTCGGTGCACACAAATCTAGACTGTTAATTCTCAGAACACGGAGGGAACGTGAACACGAAAATTTCTGACAAACTGATCAGCTAATAATAAAACACACAGTTGACAAATTCATTCATCTCGGACATCTAATTATGCAGGCTGTTTACACTTAAACCCAATTCTGCGAGGGTAAGGTTTACATATGCAGAATGGTTATCATCTCTGGGAGGGTCGAATTCCTCTGTAATGGCTAACACATGCCTTGACTGAGAGAGATCTGAAGGAGTATCTACAAGATACAGGTACAATCACTAGTGACTGTGGAATTACTAACTCGTCTGCTAGGAGTACTCAACTCGACTATTCGATACAGTAATTCTTGGCTCGTTACAAAGTCACTAATGGGTACTGGTGGCTTCACAGTAAGAATAAGCTCTTCCTGGAGCAGGAATCGAATCACACCAGAACACAAGGGATCGGTTCTTTGGGAATTTTTGACATCCTCGACAGCAAATGGAGGATCTGCAGTAACTACACTAACGTGTCGCGATAAAGCATCTGCGACTACATTTGACTTGCCAGGTAAATTTTCAAAAGTGGGATTGAACTCTTGGATAGTCAAGGTCCATCTGGCTAACCTTCCAGTAGGCTGTTTGTTCTGGAATAAAGGTATCAGTTCTTCCTTACTGGAGGAAAGAACAAACTCGGTGGAGTGGATGACTCCCCCCGGTTGAAAAAAATTAACGCTATAACACGCAATATGAGCAAGGGAGAACGAATCTACTATCTCAACTGCAAGCACAGGAGAAAGAAATGAACACGGTGAACAATGCTGATATTCAATCTGAGTCGCACACAGTGACACGAGGTATCAGCTATAAAGAAACTACACTTACAAACGTTAACATGTGAAAGTTACTCGAGAAATAACTTCTTACAATGCACTGATTACTGTCAACTAGGATGGGATCACCATCTGAAACACAAGGAACAACAACAGACACTCTAGTGAGAACACTTGCTGTAACAGAGACGTCTTTCTGCAGACAGCATGTCACATCAACAAGAGATGGCATTACTAGTTGCAAGTAATCGTTTTCTGACAAGGCATCCCCTGTGGAGAAACTACTACTCGAACTAGCAGTCATTGCAGGGATAGGCTGTGCACTCAAGGCAGTCTGAGTGTCCCCGGACACTTGAGGCAACGGAACACTATCCTGCAAGTCTGAAGGTATAGGTGGAACACAGACGGGAATGACAGAATTACTAGTGCCTGACCGCTCGGCTACGTTAATAAGTAATTCACGGATCTATAAGAACTTAATCTGAACTTCACATTTCGCAGCACTTTAACAAATCTCAGATACAAGCTGTGAGAACAAACACATTGCTCAAGGGCTAGGTATTGTCTTTCAGTCAGTAAGGGAATGTTGGTACTGTGGACTGATTCATATTGACTTTGACTGGAATGATACACTAAGTGAACGTTCAAAAGTGACTGGGACATCTTCTCAGTGAAAATACTGAAGGGCATAAGTCAAGAAAAATGGAGAGAATGACACAATAAGCTTAAATGGAAGAAAATGCTTAACTATTCTGCATAAGTAATTAAAAATTGACAAGTTACACAGTAAGCAAAGAACTCACACAAGAATAATATGCAACTTAACAAACACTGAAAATCAAGAGAACTTGTACTTTGCTCAAATCTAATATGCTCAACTTTTACTTTAAATTGAATAAATGGCACAGTGAGTTGTCTTTACTTTCAATGCAACAAGGAAAATACACAATAAAATAATAAAATGGACTCAATAAACTTGTGCAAAAATTAAAACAAACACACAATTCGCTGAAATAAAAATTAAAATGACAGACAGAATAAAATACTATGCACAGAACAGAGCATAAGAAACTGCACTGTAATAAACTGTATTGCACAACACTGCATAAAATTTTCTGCAAGAAAAACTTTAATAGCAACACAATATTTGCACAAGAATTATTGCAAAATGAGTCAATGTGCAATAATAAAAATTATAACACACAAGAAAAGAAATATATCAAGGAATGAACACTTTAACTCTTAACTGCACTTAAACAACAAGCAAAAGAACAATTTACTTTAAAAGGAGAACTTAAAAATTGCACTAAGAGTGAATTTGTTCAATAAAACATGAAAAAAAATAATAGGTGCAAAAAAAACACACAACAAAAAGAAATACAACACTTACAGTGATGCAGAGCACAAAACATCAACATAAACTCAGTACTAGAATTTTCTTGCAATGAAACTTGATGTTTTTAAAAAAATTTTGTAAACAGATTTCTTGCTGGAGCTTTAAAAATGGCACTATTGTCTGTGGAAATAAGACAAATTAAACACTGGCTGAATGGAAAAATATGAACACAAGAATGTTCAACACACAGGGAACAAACAAAAATACACAATTGCTAGGAAGAAAAAAAATAACAGACAACACTGAGTTGTGATGCAGAATATGAGGTGAAAAATTTACTGAGTTAATTCACTGGAATTCTGAAGTTTAAACACAAGTTCTATACTGCTCATATGTTGCACACACAACAAAGGAAACACTAAGTACTTACTTCAAGTGTGTATAAAAAGAAACACAACACAACAGATATAAAATAATACACGAAAATTAACACTGAATTAAGGAGATTAAAAGAAATTAATAGAATCAGTACATGATAAACACTGAGTCTGATCAAGAGTCACTGAATGTCACTAAGAGAAAAATTCACTGGGAACACAAAAGAAATGTCTCAACACTCGCAAATGTCTCTAAAAAAAAATATTATAGCTGTAACACTTGAAAAAATGAGATTGATGGATTGTTTATATCGTCTTGCTGCTGTCCTCTGCACAGATGATCGTAGAATTGCGCTTAAATCGGCGAGAGACAACACACAGGAGGCTTTTAAAGATGGCGCGCCACTCTCTAGCTCTTGACCCCCTATGTGGTCCTTAAAATATGGTGCTACAACCCTTAGCAGTGCACCAAAACACTGATGAGGTAGGTGAGTTGTAATGGCCGACTGTAGTTGGGTTTGTGGGTAATGGCTGAGCGAGGCGTCTGAGACCGGCAATGGTGCGACACACGTGATCGTGAGTGGCTGGGCTTATGGGTTGAACGTCGTAAGCCTCACTGAGAAAACCCACACTGCCGCGAAGATAATTCTAAGCCGGCTGGCTTAGAAGAAACCCACGAAATACTACAACACCACAAGGATGACAAGGAGCACTCAGAATGCTTGGAACTTGAATCACAAGCGATGAAG
Organism: Cherax quadricarinatus; assembly: GCF_038502225.1. Taxonomy (NCBI): domain Eukaryota; kingdom Metazoa; phylum Arthropoda; class Malacostraca; order Decapoda; family Parastacidae; genus Cherax; species Cherax quadricarinatus. The sequence continues at coordinate 2,993,232 of NC_091322.1, read as the reverse complement.
GCTACTCATGTGGCTTGCTTGAGTACTGGGGTAAGACACCTGGGTTAGTTGCTAGCTGGCTTATCTTAACCCTTCACACAGAATAGCTTGATAACTTCACACGATGAGCACAGCAGGGGTGGAAGCTGGCTTGGCAGGCAAAATAATTGGATGGAGTAGGCTAGGCTGGACTGGACTCGGGTGTTCTGACTCCCCCACCACAGACTGGAAGCTGGCTTATTTTGCAAACTCGGGTCAACCCCTCGGGAGTAATGCAAAAAAGCAGGAAACACTAATACAAAGAGACTGACCAGTGAATAATGTAGAAGCTGGTAGAGTAGCTGGCTTGAGGTAGCTGGATGGGGTGAACCTCGGTAGGCCTACTGGTAACACGAAATGGCCGTCTTGCTGGTCGACAATTTTATCTCCAGAAATCGCTGTAATCGTCAGAATTACAGGCTCACCGCTGGCACCATTTATCGTAAGGGTTCTTGAATGGAGATATCACAGGTTGAAAGTAGACACACTTGTAGGATGGTAGATATATTGTCAGACTGAGATGGGAGATGGAGCCACAGTTACCTAGCCTGTTTACGCCTAGACGGTCTGCCGCAGAGTGAGAGCGGGACAAAGGGATCACTGCCCATGTGTATGCCCATGACGTCACACCAAGCCTAAAGCACAGGGATGATACTAATATGCTATGCTATATAATACTGGGAATACAGGGATCAGCAACTATGCTGACACCTCCACTACATCGCTCGCCAGACTGTTCCACTTCCTGACCACTCTGTAACTGAAGAACTGCTTCCTAACATCCCTGTGACTCATCTGAGTCTTCAGCTTCCAAGAGTGACCCCTTGTTTCTGTGTCCCCTCTCTGGAACATCTTGTCTCTGTCCACCTTGTCTATTGCATGCAGTATTTTGTATGTTGTTATCATGTCTCCCCTATCCCTCCTGTCCTCCAGTGTATGTGTGTGTGTGAGTGTGTGTGTAATGAATCATTTACCAAACTGCGGCAGGCCAGGATTCGACCCCACGACACATTGTCCCGCCTCAAGAGACAACACAACGTACGTGTCACCCTATCCACTCCCCCATCGATCCTATAGACAACATGAGCCTAAGGAACTAGACTTGTTTCATGTTGCGAGGACACTCGTGGCAGTGGATGTTCAAGAGACTGAAATTAATCCTTGAACATCCAATGCTAGGCTCATGTTGTTTGTAGGATCGATAGCAGAGTGAATAGGGTGACATGTACGTTGTGTTGTCTCTTGAGGAGGGACAATGTGTCGTGGGGTCGAATCCTGGCCTGTCGCAGTATATATATATATATATATATATATATATATATATATATATATATATATATATATATATATATATATATATATATATATAAATATATATATATTGTATATATATATATATATATATATATATATATATATATATATATATATATATATATATATATATATATATATATATATATATATATATATATATATATATATATATATATATATATATATATATATATATATATATATATATATATATATATATATATATATATATATATATATATAATGTGTGTGTGCATGTGTATTTATTCTACCTATTCGGCACGACACACACACACTACACACGAGCTAAGACTCGACCCCTGCAACCTCAACTAGGTGAGTGCAACTAGGTGAGTAGACACACAAGGGGCTCCAGAAAGACGGAGAGGTGGGGCACACCACCAAGTGCTGGACACAGTGCACACAACCGAGGAAGAAGTGAAGAGGCTTCTGAGTGAGCTAGATACCTCAAAGGCAATGGGGCCAGATAACATCTCCCCATGGGTCCTGAGAGAGGGAGCAGAGGCGCTATGTGTACCCGTAACAACAATATTCAATACATCTATCAAAACAGGGAGATTGCCTGAGGCATGGAAGACAGCAAATGTTGTCCCAATCTTTAAAAAAGGAGACAGACATGAAGCACTAAACTACTGACCAGTGTCACTCACATGTATAATATGCAAAATCATGGAGAAGATTATCAGAAGAGTGGTGGAACACCTAAAAAGGAATGATCTCATCAACAGCAGCCAACATGGTTTCAGGGATGGGAAATCCTGTGTCACAAACCTACTGGAGTTCTATGACATGGTGACAGCAGTAAGACAAGAGAGAGAGGGGTGGGTGGATTGTATATTCTTGGACTGCAAGAAGGCGTTTGACACAGTTTCACACAAAGATTAGTGCAAAAACTGGAGGACCAAGCAGGGATAACAGAGAAGACACTACAATGGATCAGGGAATAATTGTCAGGAAGACAGCAGTGAGTCATGGTACGTGGCGAGGTGTCAGAGTGGGCACCTGTGACCAGCGGGGTCCCACAGGGGTCAGTCCTAGGACCAGTGCTGTTTCTGGTATTTGTGAACGACATGACGGAAGGAATAGACTCTGAGGTGTCCCTGTTTGCAGATGACGTGAAGTTGATGAGAAGAATTCGCTCGATCGAAGACCAGGCAGGGATCTGGACAGGCTGCAGACCTGGTCCAGCAATTGGCTCCTGGAGTTCAATCCCACCAAGTTCAAAGTCATGAAGATTGGGGAAGGGCAAAGAAGACCACAGACGGAGTACAGTCTAGGGGGCCAGAGACTACAAACCTCACTCAAGGAAAAAGATCTTGGGGTGAGTATAACACCAGGCACATCTCCTGAGGCGCACATCAACCAAATAACGGCTGCAGCATATGGGCGCCTAGCAAACCTCAGAACAACATTCCGACACCTTAATAAGGAATCGTTCAGGACCCTGTACACCGTGTACGTTAGGCCCATGTTGGAGTATGCGGCACCAGTCTGGAACCCACACCTAGCCAAGCACGTAAAGAAACTAGAGAAAGTGTAAAGGTTTGCAACAAGACTAGTCCCAGAGCTAAGAGGTATGTCCTACGAGGAGAGGTTAAGGGAAATCAACCTGACGACACTGGAGGACAGGAGAGATAGGGGGGACATGATAACGACATACAAAATACTGAGAGGAATTTGACAAGGTGGACAAAGACAGGATGTTCCAGAGAGTGGACACAGTAACAAGGGGACACAGTTGGAAGTTGAAGACACAGCGATGTAGTGGAGGCAGGATCCATACATAGCTTTAAACAGAGGTATGATAAAGCTCACGGTTCAGGGAGAGTGACCTAGTAGTGATCAGTGAAGAGGCGGGGCCAGGAGCTCTGACTCGACTCCTGCAACCTCAACTAGGTGAGTACACACACACATACACACACACACACATATTGGGATCTACCTCTGGTGTAAATTGTGGGACTCATAGCCTCGGAGAAGTTGATAAAAAGGCTTAGAGGAAAAATATTTGGATTTCTTCCTGAAGCCGTTTGAATATTTCACTTCCCCTACCACCCCATCTTTTCATTCTTTTTTACCAGTATGGTACAGAAGGTTTAAGAGATGCATTGTTGATATAAAGACGGCATATACAGTACATGTACATGGCATGTACAGTATATTCTTTGAACGAACTGGCCGTATCCCTCCGAGGCAGGGTAGCTTAAAAGGAAAAACAAAAACTTCTCCTTTTAAATTTAGTAATATATACAAGAGAAGAGGTTACTAGCCCTTTTCTCCCATATACGTGTATATATATATATATGTATATATATATATATATATATATATATATATATATATATATATATATATATATATATATATATATATATATATATATATATATATATATAATGTCGTTCCGAATAGGCAGAACTTGCGATCTTGGCTTAAATAGCAACGCTCATCTTGCCATATAGGACAAGTGAAAATTTGTGTATGCAATAATTTCCCCAAAATCATTCTGAAGCTAACGAAAAAAATATATTTCACTGTGTTTGTTTAGTATTAAATTACTGTAAACAAATCTAAAATATATTTAGTTGGGCTAGGCTAAAATAAATTGTTCTTGTTATAATAAGGTTAGGTAAGTTTTCTAAGATTCATTTGGAGCAAAATTAAAAATTTTTACATTAACATTAATGAAAAAAATATATATTTAAACGTATAAGAGAAAATTTTAGAAAGGAGTTAATTTTAAATGAATTCTTGCTAAGTGACCAGTTTCACGTATTCGGCACGACATATATATATATATATATATATATATATATATATATATATATATATATATATATATATATATATATATATATATATATATATATATATATATATATATATATATGTAAAAGAATAATGAAATTCCAGGCGCTTTCGTGACTACTCACATTATCAAAGAACAATAAAAGTAATGCATCAAAGGAAGACATATAAAGGTCCTAGACCACACCTCACCACAACAAAACAACACCTGACTCGCAACTCATAAGAAAGAGAACACTGTAGCAAGCCCGCTGGCCCAACTAGACAGGTCCTTCACGCAACCCACAAACAAACTGTTCTACCCAAGAATTAAGATTTATTATTTGTCCAATGTATTGTTAAATTCTTCCCAAATTCTATTAATTATAAATGGATCTGATTTATGTAAACCAAAGGAAATATGCATATTATTGTCAAAACTGCTTTTTATGAAACAAAATTCAATTATATTCCTGTCGACCATGGACTTGCTTGATACAACTTTCTCAACTGAACGATATATATATATATATACATTTATCGTGCAGTAATCATGGACAAGAGATAAAAAGATGTAAAACAACCACAGGTGAGAGCTGAATGATAGCTCTAGGCCTTTCGTGTGGCAGCCAACACTTTTTCAAGAGCTTGCAAAGTTGCAGAGGGAATAAAGTCTGGGGAGGTGTGTTCCTGAGGAGTTCTGCTTACCGGTCCTTCCCGGCTGCTGACCGAGGCCTTCCACTGGCCGACCAGTCCTTCCCGGCTGTTGACCGAAGCCTTTCACTGGCCTACGAGTCCTTCCCGGCTGTTGACCGAGGCCTTCCACTGGCCTTCCCATCCAGCCAGTAAAAATTAAATACACAAGATGCTACATCCAAATTTCTCAACCTAACTTGGTACAAAACAGGACATTGTTCCTAGTTTTGTAAGACTTAGTGCATTTTTAAATACCCTGTAGGCCGAGTGTTGCTCAAGCGCAAAGAAAAAATGAAACTCCCGGGTTCCGCTCCCTGAAGTCATAAGGATTGCAAAATGTTGCTGCTGCAAGAACTTCACATTTGAGTTCTTAAGTGTAGGAAACTGAGTGTCTTCACTAAGTAAGGTTTCGCCCGCTATTGGCTTTATCAGTGTCACAGAAGACTGAATGTTGATGAGGGAATGATGAGGTAGATGATGAGGTAATGTTGGTTGATCACCAAGACGAGTTGGTGATCTTTAAGGGTGAAACGTTTCGCCTACACAGTAGGTTTCTTCAGTCAGGTACAGAGGCAGCAGGTGTAGTAGTGAAATGATGTGATAAGTTAGACACATGTGCAACACTTGGGTATTGCAAGTGTTGCACATGCGTCTAACTTATCAACTTGTCGGTTCTCTGAACCATTCATCTACAGTGAAATGATATAATCAGTCCATCAACCTTGGAGATATGAGGTGGTCAGTCCCTCGCCTGGAGAAGAGTTCACCTCCAGTACTATTTCTCCAAGGTTGATGGACTGATTACATCACCTTCATTTCACTACTACACCTGCTGCCTCTGTACCTAACTGAAGAAGCCTACTGTGTAGGCGAAACGTTTCAATAATAAAGATGCTCAACTGTTACACAGGTGTCTTAATCATCATAAGACATTATCCACTAAGATTAAAAAATGTCACCGATGGCGAGGCGTCTCCTTCAATAATTGTCTTAGACTGTGCATGTGTGTCCCGCTCCCATAAAATGGGGAATTATGCAAATGCTATACAAACGTCAGGAATAAAAAAGGGAGTATGTGATGTGAAATCAAATTAAACGTTACTGTTCTGGTGCCTAAGGCCTATTGTCTACGCTAATGGGCGGTATGCATAAAAACAGAATACACAGTCTAAAATGGTGAACAAACTCGATAGTAATTGCCATCCTAAAATTTTATTAAAAAAATAAAGTTTTAAGTTTTACGGCAGCAATTATAATTGAAGTAACTCAGAGTGGTCTAACTGCGGGCCCATGGGCCACAAGTGGCCCGCAGGTTGATTTTTTTGTGACCCACGAGCAGTCGTATTAATATATTGATTTATTGAATTTTCATCTATAAAAAACATTATGGTATCTGCTACACTAAGGTTATGTATGTGAACTAATACTAAGTTACTTGAACGACAAAGCTACGGTAGAGTGAGAATCTCACTCCATGGTCGTAACTAGTACAGAGTAGGGACATGTTCTGTACGCATCGTGCCTCACGACCACATCATGGGATGCGATGCATCAGTCAGCCTCTGGGCTATAGTTCCATCACATCACATCTCTAACACTACCCTTCACAGTGAGCACAGGTAAGAAAAAAAAGTTTCTTGAGATGAACAGAGTATTTAATATGAAATGGGAGTGAGAATTTCTTTTCATAGAAAATAATGGAAAACTATTGTGTGTTGTGTGTCAACAGTTTCTGTGATGAAAGAATATAATATCAGGCGGCAATAATGAGACATTGCACAGCACAGTATGTAGGGAAATCCCGCACGGATATTTTCAAGAACCCAAAGAGAAAACATTGTAAACAGAAGGATGTGATAAGTAACTTTAGGGAACCTCAAACAGCGAGTCTTAACAGCATCATGTGAAGTTATGATGCTTGTGAAAAACAGGAAATCATTTAGGAATGTGTGCCGGGAAAATGGCACAAGTGCAAATTTGAGGAAGAAAAAATCGCCAGAAAATTTTAAAGTTTGTCATTATCTCATCAAACAGTTGCAGGAAGAGTAAATGAAGTTAATGAACATGTTTCTTTACAACTGAAAGATATAATGAAACACTGCAAATACTTTTTATTGACTTTAGACGAGAGTACAGACATCAGTGACACAGCTCATATTCACACATATTGTAGTTGAGGATTTCTTAGTACATGAAGAACTAGTCAAGAGACAATCCCTGAGTGGTGGTACAGGAGGTTCAGGTAATTATACTGCTCTGGAGTTAGTTTTGTCAAGGAATATCCACCATCTGTAATACCTTGCCACATAATGCAAGGTATTACAGATGAGTAATGTCATGCAGTGTTGTCAGCATAGTGAATTTAATTAGAGGCGGTAATAAATCAGATACAGAAAATTCATATCTTTCCTTGAAGTACTGAATGCAGAAATCATTGACTTACCACTGCACTCAAGCGTCAGGTGCTGAATGCTGGGAAAATGCTCCAGCATTTCTTTGCTCTTCATTTCTTCAGAATGAACAGCTGAACAATACATAGATGTACCAAACATTCGAAACAAAGATGGTAGCCCACTTGTATGTGCTGAACCTGAACTTACAAAGCAAACAACAAAATATTTCTCATCTAGTTGGACACATTGAAACTTTCCGCAAGAAACTGCAGCTATTCATTGTGTGTTTAAGAAAATGATCTTGCACACTTCTTGTCGTGAACTCACGGCAAATGATATCGAGTCAGACTTTACATATTTTGCAGGAAAATTTGAAATTTTATCTAGTGAGTGTGAGAAAAGATTGAGAAACTTCGAAAAACTGAAACCCATTCTCCGTTTACTTAACAACCCCATGGAAGGTAATGTGGAGAGACAGTTACCAGAACTGTTAACTGCAGTCTGACCCACTGTTGCTTGAAAAGAAAAAGGAAACTCAGGAGTTTCTTAAGCTAGTCTGCAAGGATAAATTCCGCCAGCTGAGTGACTCTGCAATAAAGCTGCACTCAGTGGTACATACATATGTGAATGTACGTTTTCTACCATTAAGTAAGTAAAATCTAAAGCCAGAAATGAAACACTGGAAGCGTGTCTTCCACTTGCCACTACCAACGTCGCAGTAGATACGGAGACTCGTAATAAAAAACTTTCATCGACGTAAGACTGTTAGTGGCATTATTATTGTATAAATTCAGAGCCTTGAAAAAAATTCTTTGCAGTTGCTTTACCTGCAAGCACTACACAGGTCAACGTTCATTTATTCAACACTACACAGGTCAACGTTCATTTATTCAACACTACACAGGTCAACGTTCATTTATTCAACACTACACAGGTTAACGTTTATTTATTCAACGCTACACAGGTCAACGTACATTTATTCAACACTACACAGGTCAACGTTCATTTATTCAACACTACACAGGTCAACGTTCATTTATTCAACGCTACACAGGTCAACGTTCATTTATTCAACACTACACAGGTTAACGTTTATTTATTCAACGCTACACAGGTCAACGTACATTTATTCAACACTACACAGGTCAACGTTCATTTATTCAACACTACACAGGTCAACGTTCATTTATTCAACGCTACACAGGTCAACGTTCATTTATTCAACACTACACAGGTCAACGTTCATTTATTCAACACTACACAGGTCAACGTTCATTTATTCAACACTACACAGGTCAACGTTCATTTATTCAACGCTACACAGGTCAACGTTCATTTATTCAACGCTACACAGGTCAACGTTCATTTATTCAACACTACACAGGTCAACGTTCATTTATTCAACGCTACACAGGTCAACGTTCATTTATTCAACGCTACACAGGTCAACGTTCATTTATTCAACACTACACATGTCAACGTTCATTTATTCAACACTACACAGGTCAACGTTCATTTATTCAACGCTACACAGGTCAACGTTCATTTATTCAACACTACACAGTTCAACGTTCATTTATTCAACACTACACAGGTCAACGTTCATTTATTCAACGCTACACAGGTCAACGTTCATTTATTCAACACTACACAGGTCAACGTTCATTTATTCAACACTACACAGGTCAACGTTCATTTATTCAACACTACACAGGTTAACGTTCATTTATTCAACGCTACACAGGTCAACGTTCATTTATTCAACGCTACACAGGTCAACGTTCATTTATTCAACACTACACAGGTCAACGTTCATTTATTCAACACTACACAGGTTAACGTTCATTTATTCAACGCTACACAGGTCAACGTTCATTTATTCAACACTACACAGGTCAACGTTCATTTATTCAACACTACACAGGTCAACGTTCATTTATTCAACACTACACAGGTTAACGTTCATTTATTCAACGCTACACAGGTCAACGTTCATTTATTCAACACTACACAGGTCAACGTTCATTTATTCAACGCTACACAGGTCAACGTTCATTTATTCAACACTACACTGGTCAACGTTCATTTATTCAACACTACACAGGTCAACGTTCATTTATTCAACACTACACAGGTTAACGTTTATTTATTCAACGCTACACAGGTCAACGTTCATTTATTCAACACTACACAGGTCAACGTTCATTTATTCAACACTACACAGGTCAACGTTCATTTATTCAACACTACACAGGTTAACGTTCATTTATTCAACGCTACACAGGTCAACGTTCATTTATTCAACACTACACAGGTCAACGTTCATTTATTCAACGCTACACAGGTCAACATTCATTTATTCAACACTACACAGGTCAACGTTCATTTATTCAACGCTACACAGGTCAACGTTCATTTATTCAACACTACACAGGTCAACGTTCATTTATTCAACGCTACACAGGTCAACGTTCATTTATTCAACACTACACACGTCAACGTTCATTTATTCAACACTACACAGGTCAACGTTCATTTATTCAACGCTACACAGGTCAACGTTCATTTATTCAACGCTACACAGGTCAACGTTCATTTATTCAACACTACACAGGTCAACGTTCATTTATTCAACACTACACAGGTCAACGTTCATTTATTCAACACTACACAGGTTAACGTTCATTTATTCAACGCTACACAGGTCAACGTTCATTTATTCAACACTACACAGGTCAACGTTCATTTATTCAACGCTACACAGGTCAACGTTCATTTATTCAACACTACACAGGTCAACGTTCATTTATTCAACGCTACACAGGTCAACGTTCATTTATTCAACACTACACAGGTCAACGTTCATTTATTCAACGCTACACAGGTCAACGTTCATTTATTCAACACTACACACGTCAACGTTCATTTATTCAACACTACACAGGTCAACGTTCATTTATTCAACGCTACACAGGTCAACGTTCATTTATTCAACGCTACACAGGTCAACGTTCATTTATTCAACACTACACAGGTCAACGTTCATTTATTCAACACTACACAGGTCAACGTTCATTTATTCAACACTACACAGGTCAACGTTCATTTATTCAACACTACACAGGTTAACGTTCATTTATTCAACACTACACAGGTCAACGTTCATTTATTCAACGCTACACAGGTCAACGTTCATTTATTCAACACTACACAGGTCAACGTTCATTTATTCAACGCTACACAGGTCAACGTACATTTATTCAACACTACACAGGTCAACGTTCATTTATTCAACACTACACAGGTCAACGTTCATTTATTAAACACTACACAAGTTAACGTTCATTTATTAAACACTACACAGGTCAACGTTCATTTATTCAACACTACACAGGTTAACGTTCATTTATTAAACACTACACAGGTCAACGTTCATTTATTCAACACTACACAGGTCAACGTTCATTTATTCAACACTACACAGGTCAACGTTCATTTATTCAACACTACACAGGTCAACGTTCATTTATTAAACACTACACTGGTCATCGTACATTTATTCAACGCTACACTGGTCAACGTTCATTTATTCAACGCTACACAGGTCAACGTTCATTTATTCAACGCTACACAGGTCAACGTTCATCTATTCAACGCTACACAGGTCAACGTACATTTATTCAACGCTACGCAGGTCAACGTTCATTTATTCAACGCTACACAGGTCAACGTTCATTTATTCAATGCTACACAGGTCAACGTTCATTTACTCAACGCTACACAGGTCAACGTTCATTTATTCAACACTACACAGGTCAACGTTCATTTATTCAACACTACACAGGTTAACGTTCATTTATTCAACACTACACAGGTTAACGTTCATTTATTCAACACTACACAGGTTAACGTTCATTTATTCAACACTACACAGGTTAACGTTCATTTATTCAACACTACACAGGTCAACGTTCATTTATTAAACACTACACAGGTCAACGTTCATTTATTCAACGCTACACAGGTCAACGTACATTTATTCAACGCTACACTGATCAACGTTCATTTATTCAACGCTACACAGGTAAACGTACATTTATTCAACGCTACACTGATCAACGTTCATTTATTCAACGCTACGCAGGTCAACGTTCATTTATTCAAAGCTACACAGGTCAACGTTCATTTATTCAACGCTACACAGGTCAACGTTCATTTATTCAACGCTACACAGGTCAACGTTCATTTATTCAACACTACACAGGTCAACGTTCATTTATTCAACACTACACAGGTTAACGTTCATTTATTCAACACTACACAGGTTAACGTTCATTTATTCAACACTACACAGGTTAACGTTCATTTATTCAACACTACACAGGTTAACGTTCATTTATTCAACACTACACAGGTTAACGTTCATTTATTCAACACTACACAGGTCAACGTTCATTTATTAAACACTACACTGGTCAACGTACATTTATTCAACGCTACACTGGTCAACGTTCATTTATTCAACGCTACACAGGTCAACGTTCATTTATTCAACGCTACACAGGTCAAAGTTCATCTATTCAACGCTACACAGGTCAACGTACATTTATTCAACGCTACGCAGGTCAACGTTCATTTATTGAACGCTACACAGGTCAACGTTCATTTATTCAATGCTACACAGGTCAACGTTCATTTATTCAACGCTACACAGGTCAACGTTCATTTATTCAACACTACACAGGTCAACGTTCATTTATTCAACGCTACACAGGTCAATGTTTATCTATTAAACGCTACACAGGTCAACGTACATTTATTCAACGCTACGCAGGTCAACGTTCATTTATTCAACGCTGCACAGGTCAACGTTCATTTATTCAACGCTACACCGGTCAACGTTCATTTATTCAACACTACACAGGTCATCGTTCATTTATTCAACGCTACACAGGTCAACGTACATTTATTCAACGCTACACTGGTCAACGTTCATTTATTCAACGCTACACAGGTCAACGTTCATTTATTCAACGCTTCACAGGTCAACGTTCATCTATTTAACGCTACACAGGTCAACGTACATTTATTCAACGCTACGCAGGTCAACGTTCATTTATTCAACGCTACACAGGTCAACGTACATTTATTCAACGCTACACAGGTCAACGTTCATTTATTCAACGCTACACAGGTCAACGTTCATTTATTCAACGCTACACAGGTCAACGTTCATTTATTCAGCACTACACAGGTCAACGTTCATTTATTCAACACTACACAGGTTAACGTTCATTTATTCAACACTACACAGGTTAACGTTCATTTATTCAACACTACACAGGTCAACGTTCATTTATTCAACACTACACAGGTCAACGTTCATTTATTCAACACTACACATGTTAACGTTCATTTATTCAACACTACACAGGTTAACGTTCATTTACACACCTTCGGTGTCGCTATGGGCTCTCCTCTCTCTCCTGTCCTTGCTAATCTTTACATGGAATACTTCGAGACTGTTCTTCTTCCTACCCTCGATGTGCAACCTTCACTCTGGCTCCGCTATGTGGATGACATCTTTGCTCTGTGGCCTCATGACTCCAGTCTCTTCCAACCTTTTCTTGAAGCTCTTAACAATCTTGCCCCTTCCATTAAGTTTAAAGCTGAATGGGAATCTAATTCCTTACTTCCTTTCCTTGATGTCCATGTCCACCGCTCAGATACAGGTTTTTCCTTTTCCGTTTACCGTAAACCTATGCACAGTGGCATGTACATTCACTACTTTTCCTATCATGCTTCCCCTGTCAAGAAAAGTGTTCTTATCTCCCTCTTTCTCCGTGCCCTCCGCATCTGTGATCCTCAGTTCCTTCCAGCAGAAATTTCCACTCTTTATAATTCGTTCTCCCGTCTTGGCTACCCTTCCCATTTCATAGACTCTGCCCTCTCACGTGCTAATCGCAATTTCTTCTCTCCCAAACTCTCTACTCATGGGAACTCTTCTATCCTCTGCCTTCCCTACATTTCCGGTCTTTCTAATCTCAACAATTCTCTCCGTCCCTTAGACATCAAGCTTACCTTCCGCCAGACTAACACTCTTCGCACTAATCTCGTTCATACCTCTCCTCCCTCTACAGATGTTCCTGGTGTCTACTCTATTTCTTGCTCCTCCTGTCCTCTTCAATACTTCGGAGAAACTGGTCGATCTCTTTCTGACAGACTTAGGGAGCACAAAAATAGTGTTAGGCTTGCCGACACTAACAATGCTCTTTTCTGTCACGTCAGAGATCATAGCCATCCTATTGACTGGTCTTCTGCTAAAACTGTCTTCCCTACTTCCAACTCGAACAGTCGCCGTTTAGTTGAATCCTCTCTTATACACAACTTTCCTTGTATGAACCTTAGCCCTGGCTTCGTCTCTGTAGATGCCTTCCTCTCCCACTACATTGTAAAATGCTCCAAACTTCAGAACACCCGTGACTTAACCTGAATCCTCATTTTTTTTTTTTTTTTTTTTTTTTTTTTTTTTTTTTTTTTTTTTTTTTTTTTTTTTTTTTTTTTTTTTTTTTTTTTCTTCTTCTTCTTTTTTTTTCTTCTTCCTCTTCCCCTTTCCTCTCTCCTTTTCTCCTCTGGGTTGTCTTTCTCTCTCCTGTCTCGTGTTTCTGTTCCTTCTTTATTTTATTTCACCACTTCCCCTTTCACGCACCTCGGTGCGCTTGCTCTCCCTCTGTGGGTTTCTAGCTCTCTTGCAGTGCTCCCCTTCCTTTGTATTTGACTGGCTCGTCTTCCTTATTTCCCACTTCTACCACTACCACTACTACTACCTCTTCTTCTTCTACTACATCTACTGATGAAATTAGACACATGTGCGGCGTCTGGTTGTCTTTGTTGTGGACGTTTCGCCATCCAGTGGCTGGCTGGATGGCGAAACGTCTACGGTGGGGATGCCCGGGTGTTGTGCGTGTGTCATTTCATCCTGTCGGTATTATATACAATTCTTGTACTACTACTACTACTACTACTACCACTACTACTACCTCCACCTCTTCCTGCCTATATATAGCCGTCCTGCTCCTCCTCTGTTAGTGTGACTCTGTCAATGGTCCAAGTCGGACCGAAACGTCGTCGTAAGCTTCTGTCTTTTATGTGCGGGTTATTTGTGTATCGTTCCAGTCACGGTATTGTGCCTTTTTGTTATTTAACGTTCATTTATTCAACGCTACACAGGTCAACGTTCATTTATTCAACACTACACAGGTTAACGTTCATTTATTCAACGCTACACAGGTCAACGTTCATTTATTCAACACTACACAGGTTAACGTTCATTTATTCAACGCTACACAGGTCAACGTTCATTTATTCAACACTACACAGGTTAACGTTCATTTATTCAACACTACACAGGTTAACGTTCATTTATTCAACACTACACAGGTCAACGTTCATTTATTAAACAATACACTGGTCAACGTTCATTTATTCAACGCTACACAGGTCAACGTACATTTATTCAACGCTACACTGGTCAACGTTCATTTATTCAACGCTACACATGTCAACGTTCATTTATTCAACGCTACACAGGTCAACGTTCATCTATTCAACGCTACACAGGTCAACGTACATTTATTCAACGCTACGCAGGTCAACGTTCATTTATTCAACGCTACACAGGTCAACGTTCATTTATTCAACGCTACACAAGTCAACGTTCATTTATTCAACGCTACACAGGTCAACGTACATTTATTCAACACTACACAGGTTAACGTTCATTTATTCAACACTACACAGGTCAACGTTCATTTATTCAACGCTACACAGGTCAACGAACATTTATTCAACACTACACAGGTTAACGTTCATTTATTCAACGCTACACAGGTCAACGTACATTTATTCAACACTACACAGGTCAACGTTCATTTATTCAACGCTACACAGGTCAACGTACATTTATTCAACGCTACACAGGTCAACGTACATTTATTCAACGCTACACAGGTCAACGTTCATTTATTCAACGCTACACAGGTCAACGTACATTTATTCAACACTACACAGGTCAACGTTCATTTATTCAACGCTACACAGGTCAACGTACATTTATTCAACGCTACACAGGTCAACGTACATTTATTCAATGCTACACAGGTCAACGTTCATTTATTCAACGCTACACAGGTCAACGTTCGTTTATTCAACGCTACACAGGTTTTGCGTTGATAATGCATAAAAAATCGCTTATTTAATCTTGAAATTAAAGGGTGGAGTGGTGGAGCAGGTTGTGATGGTTGGCAGCAGGTTGTGATGGTTGGCAGCACGTTGCAGTGGTTGGCAGCAGGTTGTGATGGTTGGCAGCAGGTTGCAGTGGTTGGCAGCAGGTTGTGATGGTTGGCAGCAGGTTATGATGGTTGGCAGCAGGTTGTGATGCTTGGCAGCACGTTGCAGTGGCTGGCAGCAGGTTGTGATGGTTGGCAGCACGTTGCAGTGGCTGGCAGCAGGTTGTGATGGTTGGCAGCACGTTGCAGTGGTTGGCAGCAGGTTATGATGGTTGTCAGCAGGTTGTGATGGTTGGCAGAAGATTGTGATGGTTGGCAGGAGATTGTGATGGTTGGCAGCAGGTTGCGATGATTGGCAGCAGGCTGTGATGGTTGGCAGCAGGTTGTGATGCTTTGCAGCAGGTTGTGATGGTTGGCAACAGGTTGCAGTGGTTGGCAGCAGGTTGTGATGGTTGGCAGCAGGTTGTGTTGGTTGGCAGCAGGTTGCAGTGGTTGGCAGCAGGTTGTTATGGTTGGCAGCAGGGTGTGATGGTTGGCAGCACGTTGCAGTGGTTGGCAGCAGGTTGTGATGGCTGGCAGCAGGTTGTGATGGTTGGCAGCAGGTTGTAGTGGTTGGCAGCAGGTTGTGATGGTTGGCAGCAGGTTGTCGTGGTTGGCAGCAATTTGTCGTGGTTTGGCAGCAGGCTGTGATGGCTGGCAGCAGATTGTGATGGTTGGCAGCAGGTTGTGGTGGTTGGCAGCAGGTTGTCGTGGTAGGCAGCAGATTGTGATGGGTGGCAGCAGGTTGTAATGGTTGGCAGCAGGTTGTGGTGGTTGGCAGCAGGTTGTCGTGGTTGGCAGCAGATTGTCTTGGTTGACAGCAGGCTGTGATGGTTGGCAGGAGATTGTGATGGTTGGCAGCAGGTTGTGGTGGTTGGCAGCAGGTTGTCGTGGTTGGCGGCAGGTTGTGATGGCAGCAGGTTGTGATGGTTGGCAGCAGGTTGTAGTGGTTGGCAGCAGGTTGTGGTGGTTGGCAGCAGGTTGTGGTGGCTGGCAGCAGGATGTGATGGTTTGCAGCACGTTGCAGTGTTTGGCAGCAGGTTCCGGTGGTTGGCAGCAGGTTGTCGTGGTTGGCGGCAGGTCAGCAGGCTGTGATGGTTGGCAACAGGCTGTGAAGGTTGGCAGCAGATTGTGATGGCTGGCAGCAGGTTGCGGTAGTTGGCAGCAGGTTGTGGTGGTTGGCAGCAGGTTGTGATGGTTGGCAGCAGATTATGATGGTTGGCAGCAGGTTGTGATGGTTGGCAGCAGGTTGTGATGGTTGGCAGCAGATTATGATGGTTGGCAGCAGGTTGTGATGGTTGGCAGCAGGTTGTGATGGTTGGCAGCAGGTTGTGATAGTTGGTAGCAGGTTGTGATGGTTGGCAGCAGGTTGTTGTTGTCATCGTCAAACTTGTATTGTAGTTACGCCCTAAATAGATTACCACAAAAATGTTTAAACCCTTAAACATAACAGAAATAACATTCAGCCTTGTATAAGAATTGTGATTGAGATGAATGGTTTGTGTTAAGGTGACAGCCCCGTCATGTCAATCGTCAGTGTTCTCGTAGGCTAAGAGAGATGTTTTAACCTCCTTCCTCTCCCCCTCCACCCCCTTGCTCCTAAAACTGTCCGGACAAAAATAGAGTCAAAATTTTTTTTCATTTTTTATAGAGGAATACAACCGTCTGGAGTTGGTCCAAATTTGGTAGGTTCTTCCGGGGATCGGCGCCCCCTTGGCCCTATCGTGGACCAAGCTTCCTGGTGGATCAAGTCCTGATCAACCACACGCAGTTCAACGTAAGAATCACAGCCCGGGTTGATCAGCCACTGATCGGAGGAATTTTTCAAGTTGCCTCGTGAAAAGTCTGTAATTCTCCTTACGCAGGGGTAAATGGAAGAGCACTTGAAAGCGAAGACACTCAGTAAGTTCTGTTAATGTACTCGTCCCACCACTCCTTTTTAATCACGGCATTTTAGTGTCTGCCAAGTCTCCTGTTGTCATTCTAAGTTATTTCAGTGTTTAGGTTTATCGCCTATCCCTCATGGATTTTCCAGGTGTAAATTATGATGTACCTTTTTCGCCTACGTTCCAAGGAAGACAGTTTGAGGAACTCCAAGCGTTCGCCGTAATTAATATTTTTTTATTCATTGTATACTGGTAATGAAAGTTCTCTATAAGTTTTCCAGCTGATCCGTCTCTCATGTCTTGAAGGGAGCTATTAGTACACAGAAATATTCCAGCCTGGAGAGAACACTTGTTATCTCCATTCAAGTCACTTGACTTGAAGAGTATCATCATTGGCTCAGCATCTCTTGTCTTGAAAATTCTTGTTATCCAGTCTATCATAATCCTTGTGGTAGCAATTGTAGCATTGTTATAATCCTTGAATATGAGGTCTTCTGACATCGTTACTCCCAAGTCTCGCACATAGAACTTTCATTCTACTGAATGATTTGGGTTTGTCCTGCACTTCGTTAGTGTTATTTTCTCCATTCTTCAACAGCGAGGCAACTGAAGCTTGTCCTCATTCAACATCATATTGTCTGAGGCTCACTGGAAAACTTGATTTGTTTCTGCCAGAAGAGTCTCTGCTTTTTCAAAGGATGACAGACACCATTTTCGAACATATTCCAGTGTCATCGGTAAAAGATGTTACTAGTGCTGTGATTTATGTTTTTGTCAAAGGGGGATAAGAAACAGAGCTTTTCACTGAGGCAGCCTCTGACTTCTCTTCCGTTTACTACTACTCCCTCGGTCTATTTGTTAAGTTAAATATCCATCTGCCCATTTTTTCCAATTATCCAACATAGGACAGAACAGGACACGATACTCCCAGATAAGACCCATGAGGGCGAAAGGGAGATTTTGATAGTGGAAGAGAAATGAGTGAGAGAAATGGTTGAAAGATTTAGGAAAAGAGCCGGGCTAGACCCACCCCCATGGCATTGGTTAGCCAGGATAGAAAGAAAAAAAGGGGCTTGTTGTGCTGACTGTGAACTTGTTCCTGCAGAGCGTGATCTGGATTCAGGTGGCAATGGAATAACCTTGTGTCATACGCAAGGTTATTCCATTTGCTCGCAGTTTGAGCTCTATCACACAATGGTAACACTTGTTGAATGGTTTTGCAAAATGAGTGAACACTACATCAGAATTTATCTTGTCTTCCAATGCATCCAGGACCACGTTGTAATGATCTAACAGTTGAGACGTACTTTAAATCCATGCTGCCCTGAAATATCCAAATGGTTGGCACTCGTGTTTCTTTGGACCTGTTCAAAGATTTTCATGTGAAGTTAGGACTATTGGTCTATAATTTTTCACAGTTGTTTTACTGCCTTCTTTGTGGAGTGGGGCAATATCATTGGTTTTTTCAGTGACTGTAGGATAACGCCTATGTCCTGGCTTCTCCATAAAATACTAAAGGTTGAAATAATCTAAACAAAGTTAACTATTTGTTTACAGTAAGATAATTTTGCCCCTAATTAGTTCTGTGATGATCAGAGAAGGCAGTGTTTATTTGCGAACCTCGGACGAGTAATGTTAAGAAAATTACTTTAAGCTTAAAGAAAATCCAAGTGTACTTTACACTGCACACTGACCCAGACCCGCTGCAGACCACCCAAAACCCGCTGCAGACTGACCAAGACACTCTGCAGACTGACCAAAACCCGCTGCAGACTGACCAAGACGCTCTGGAGACTGACCAAAACCAGCTGCGGACTGACCATCTCCAGATACAATACACTCGTACCCCTGAAACTCAGACCTTTTTTTTCCCCGTTCGAAAGATAGTTTGCCTTTAGTGGCATTTTAAGTGTAATTTCCCACTAAGTGCAATAAACCTTTAGCCTTTTAAGATGCGATGGTAGCCTCGTTCTTCTTTCTTGCCCCCCTGACACTTCCTCAACCCCCAGCCTTCCAGCTCAGCATTTGCCCCTTTAATTCTACTCCACTGAACGGGAGGTGGTGATGGTAGTAAAAAAAAAAAATAACAAGAATGGAGGAACACGGCAGTAGTCCTACTGGGGCCAACTAGGCAAGTCCTTTTAAAATCCAAACCGTCTTAATAAAATATTTTTTCCAGCCCATTCTCAAGGCTACCCTGGAAATAAACTTTTACAACATGAGTTACTAAGGTTACCAAAGTCCCACTCAAATTCAATCCCTCTCACCCATGTGTTTATTTAAATTACATTTGAAGCTACCCAAGGTTTTAGCTTCAATAACCCTACTGGGCAGAATGTTCCACTCATCGACTACTTTGTTTCCTAAACCAGTACTTTCTTACATCCTTTCTAAAATTAAACTTGTCTAATTTGAATCCATTATTTCGAGTACTTCCCTGAAGAGAGAACCTAAGAACTTTATATCAAATGTGTTCATCTTCCACATGTAAACTTCAGTCATGTCTTCCCTCATTCTACGTCTTACAAGAGAATGTAGGTTAAGGGATCTCAGTCTATCTTCGTATGCAAGATTTCTTATGCAGTGGATTAATTTAGTCATTTTGTTCTGCATATAAATGGCTTTCTAAGCCATTTATATTACCCGTCAGAAACAGCAACATCTTGAGATCCTGATACAAGAACAACTCTTCGTAGGTCACAGACCCTGTGGGTCACACTGATCACAGGGTCTGTGACTTACAAGGTCAGTGTCTTACAGGGTCAGCGACCTATCGGGTCACAACAGTGACCCCACATTAAGTAACCCACCTGGTCGTAGTGACCGTCAAGGTCACAGTGACCTACATAGTCAGTGTCCCGTAAATATTACTGTTGTTTTTTTTTACTTGACTCCACTTTGCTCTGTCCTCTGCTTTGTTCTGTTCACCTTTTTCTGTCCTCCAGTCTGTTTTTAATGTTCATCTTTAGAATATTTCTTCCTTTTCATGGATTGTCTTAATTCCATCAAGGGTTCTTGATCCAAGGTGCTAGAAGACCCCTACCATTAACTTGCATCTCTTGTGACCAAAAGTTAGATTTCGACCATTGCAAACTTGTGTTCAGGTCAGTCAATTAAATAATGACGATTTCTTCATTCTAACTTTATTGCACTTTTCAGTTTAATAATGATCTGCTACCTCTACCAGGTGGTGTATGACCTCTGGGGTTTAGAGTTTCTACACGAATAAAATGGTTTATAATGCATTCGTTGGTGAATAAGACATGTGTGTAACACCTGGTATACCAACTTCACTCAGAAATTCTCCCTCTTAAGTTTGGGTCGTCTATAAATACCTCGGGTGTCAGAAAAAAAAACTTTTAAGGCTCCAGTCAGGTAAACTCACGTTTATGCAACTTCCAAAAGCGTTAAAAAATGGGAAATCCCTTCAATTTCAGACGATGTTTCACATACTGGTTACTTCAGCAAATTTCGCCCTTCCAGGAGTACTGCTGAAGAACAATGGGACGCTCCCAATTTATCAGATTTCTTGATGATATTTCCAGCAACCCAGTTTGCCCTCTTAAGCTTAGACTACAGTTGAGCTTCGTCTTGTCAGGTATATCATGTAATGCTCCCGAAGAATCTCTCTCTCTCTCTCTCTCTCTCACACACACACACACACACACACAACCACAATTAGGTGAGTACACACACACACACACATACATACAAGCACGCATATACAACGGGCCTAGTGTCTAATCGACATGTGCCTAGGACAAAATGGTAACTGACTAACACACACACACACACACACACACACACACACACACACACACACACACACACACACACACACACACACACACACACACACACACACACACTGGTATTTGTGAACGACATGACGGAAGGAATAGACTCTGAGGTGTCCCTGTTTGCAGATGACGTGAAGTTGATGAGAAGAATACACTCGATCGAAGACCAGGCAGAACTACAAAGGGATCTGGACAGGCTGCAGACCTGGTCCAGCAATTGGCTCCTGGAGTTCAATCCCACCAAGTGCAAAGTCATGAAGATTGGGGAAGGGCAAAGAAGGCCGCAGACGGAGTACAGTCTAGGGGGTCAGAGACTACAAACCTCACTCAAGGAAAAAGATCTTGGGGTGAGTATAACACCAGGCACATCTCCTGAAGCGCACATCAACCAAATAACTGCTGCAGCATATGGGCGCCTAGCAAACCTCAGAACAGCATTCCGACATCTTAATAAGGAATCGTTCAGGACCCTGTACACCGTATACGTTAGGCCCATATTGGAGTATGCGGCACCAGTTTGGAACCCACACCTAGCCAAGCACGTAAAGAAACTAGAGAAAGTGCAAAGGTTTGCAACAAGACTAGTCCCAGAGCTAAGAGGTATGTCCTACGAGGAGAGGTTAAGGGAAATCAACCTGACGACACTGGAGGACAGGAGAGATAGGGGGGACATGATAACGACATACAAAATACTGAGAGGAATTGACAAGGTGGACAAAGACAGGATGTTCCAGAGATTGGACACAGTAACAAGGGGACACAGTTGGAAGCTGAAGACACAGATGAATCACAGGGATGTTAGGAAGTATTTCTTCAGCCACAGAGTAGTCAGTAAGTGGAATAGTTTGGGAAGCGATGTAGTGGAGGCAGGATCCATACATAGCTTTAAGCAGAGGTATGATAAAGCTCACGGCTCAGGGAGAGTGACCTAGTAGCGATCAGTGAAGAGGCGGGGCCAGGAGCTCGGACTCGACCCCCGCAACCTCAACTAGGTGAGTACAACTAGGTGAGTACACACACACACACACACACTCACTCACTCACTCACACTGTGTGCCACTTACCACAATCTTCAACACATCCTTGAAAACTGGGCAACTACCTGAGGTATGGAAGACGGCAAATGTAGTTCCCATTTTTAAAAAAGGAGACAGAAAAGAGGCACTAAACTATAGACCTGTGTCACTGACGTGTATAGTATGATAAATAATGGAGAAAATTATCAGGAGGAGAGTGGTGGAGCACCTGGAACGGAACAAGAGTATAAACGCCAACCAGCATGGATTCATGGAAGGCAAATCCTGTGTCATAAACCTTCTGGAGTTTTATGATAAAGTAACAGAAGTAAGACACGAGAGAGAAGGGTGGGTTGAGTGCAAGAAGGACTGCAAGAAGGCCTTTGACACAGTTCCTCACAAGAGATTAGTGCAGAAGCTAGAGGATCAGGCACATATAACAGGAAGGGCACTGCAATGGATCAGAGAATACCTGACAAGGAGGCGACAACGAGTCATGGTACGTGATGAGGTATCACAGTGGGCACCTGTGACGAGCGGGGTCCCACAGGGGTCGGTCCTAGGACCAGTGCTATTTTTGGTATATGTGAACGACATGATGGAAAGGTTAGACTCAGAAGTGTCCCTGTTCGCAGATGATGTGAAGTTAATGAGGAGAATTAAATCAGATGAGGACCAGGCAGGACTTCAAAGAGACCTGGACAAACTGGACGCCTGGTCCAGCAGCTGGCTTCTCGAGTTTAACCCCGCCAAATGCAGAATCATGAAGATTGGGGAAGGGCACAGAAGACCGCAGGCGGAGTACAGGCTAGGTGGCCAAAGACTGCAAACCTCGCTCAAGGAGAAAGATCTTGCGGTGAGTATAACACCGAGCATGTCTCCGGAAGCATACATCAACCAGATAACTGCTGCAGCATATGGGCGCCTGGCAAACCTGAGAACAGCGTTCCGATACCTTAGTAAGGAATCGTTCAAGACACTGTACACCGTGTGCGTCAGTCCCATACTGGAGTATGCAGCACCTGTTTGGAACCCGCACTTGATCAAGCACGTCAAGAAATTAGAGAAAGTGCAAAGGTTTGCGACAAGGTTAGTTCCAGAACTAAAGAGAATGTCCTATGAAGAAAGGTTAAGGGAAATCGGCCTCACGACACTGGAGGACAGGAGGGTTAGGGGAGACATGATAACGACATATAAAATACTGCGCAGAATAGACAAGGTGGACAAAGACAGGATGTTCCAGGGAGGGGACACAGAAACAAGAGGTCACAATTGGAAGTTGAAGGCTCAGATGAGTCAAAGGGATGTTAGGAAGCATTTCTTCAGTCATAGAGTTGTCAGGCAGTGGAATAGCCTAGAAAGTGACGTAGTGGAGGCTGGAACCATATATAGCTTTAAGACGAGGTTTGATAAAGCTCATGGAGCAGGGAGAGAGAGAGGACCCAGCTTTAAGACGAGGTTTGATAAAGCTCATGGAGCAGGGAGAGAGAGGACCCAGTAGCAACCAGCGAAGAGGCGGGGCCATGAGCTAAGACTCGACCCCTGCAACCACAAATAGGTGAGTACACACACACACACACACACACACACACACACACACACACACACAAACACACACACACACACACACACACACAAACACACACACGCACATACACACACACACACACACACACACACACACATATTCTTGGACTGCAAGAAGGCGTTTGACACAGTTCCACACAAGAGATTGGTGCAAAAACTGGAGGACCAAGCAGGGATAACAGGGAAGGCACTACAATGGATCAGGGAATACTTGTCAGGAAGACAGCAGCGAGTCATGGTACGTGGCGAGGTGTCAGAGTGGGCACCTGTGACCAGCGGGGTCCCACAGGGGTCAGTCCTAGGACCAGTGCTGTTTCTGGTATTTGTGAACGACATGACGGAAGGAATAGACTCTGAGGTGTCCCTGTTTGCAGATGACGTGAAGTTGATGAGAAGAATTCACTCGATCGAAGACCAGGCAGAACTACAAAGAGATCTGGACAGGCTGCAGACCTGGTCCAGCAATTGGCTCCTGGAGTTCAATCCCACCAAGTGCAAAGTCATGAAGATTGGGGAAGGGCAAAGAAGACCGCAGACGGAGTACAGTCTAGGGGGCCAGAGACTACAAACCTCACTCAAGGAAAAAGATCTTGGGGTGAGTATAACACCAGGCACATCTCCTGAAGCGCACATCAACCAAATAACTGCTGCAGCATATGGGCGCCTAGCAAACCTCAGAACAGCATTCCGACATCTTAATAAGGAATCGTTCAGGACCCTGTACACCGTGTACGTTAGGCCCATATTGGAGTATGCGGCACCAGTTTGGAATCCACACCTAGCCAAGCATGTAAAGAAACTAGAGAAAGTGCAAAGGTTTGCAACAAGACTAGTCCCAGAGCTAAGAGGTATGTCCTACGAGGAGAGGTTAAGGGAAATCAACCTGATGACACTGGAGGACAGGAGAGATAGGGGGGACATGATAACGACATACAAAATACTGAGAGGAATTGACAAGGTGGACAAAGACAGGATGTTCCAGAGATTGGACACAGTAACAAGGGGACACAGTTGGAAGTTGAAGACACAGATGAATCACAGGGATGTTAGGAAGTATTTCTTCAGCCACAGAGTAGTCAGGAAGTGGAATAGTTTGGGAAGCGATGTAGTGGAGGCAGGATCCATACATAGCTTTAAGCAGAGGTATGATAAAGCTCACGGCTCAGGGAGAGTGACCTAGTAGCGATCAGTGAAGAGGCGGGGCCAGGAGCTCGGACTCGACCCCCGCAACCTCAACTAGGTGAGTACAACTAGGTGAGTACACACACACACACGACTCATACCACGGGCTGGGTAGAACCCGCGATCAGTCATAAAACTCCAGATCGACGCGTTAGCCACTGTGTCAGCTGGCTACAATAAGATTCATCCAACTAGGTATATTTATACACCATAGGAAGGTTACCATAGCCACCACTGTGACCACAAATGCAAGTTTATACATACACATCCATCTTGAGGTTGTTCATTGTTATACAGACTTATTTGTAGCCCTCTTGTGGTAATTTGAAGCATCATTTATATACTTCGTTGCATTGTGGCGAAAATATAACACTAAGTCTTAAATTAAACACATGTGCAACACTTGGGTATCTTTAATGAGGAAACGTTTCGCCACACAGTTGCTTCATCAGTCCATACAAAGGAGAATGGTGAAGAACAGGAGGAGTTTGAGGTAATCAGTCCCTCAACCTTGAGTCGATGTAATCCGTCCATCAGTCTTGAAAAGACTACAGCGTATATATGGACTGATGAAGCCACTGTGTGGCGAAACGTTTCCTCATTAAAGATACCCAAGTGTTGCACCTGTGTCTAATTTATCAACTTGTCGGTTCTTTGAACCATTTATCTACATTAAGTTTTAGTCTAAAACGGAATCTTATTAAAAAAAATTAAATTTGTTACAAAATAGTTATACGTTGGAAGTATAATAATCTGCCTTCGGCAGCTTAGTGAATTATATTTTACTTCACAAAGTTGCAGGGAAGCAGAAAGATGCCGGCCGCTGTTTTCCTCCTCAATTTCCAGACATCCTCAGGGCTAGAACTAATTTTTTTGCATAATTTATGTTTAGGGAATGTTTATTTCCAAGAAAATCTGCTTCAAGTAGACTGTCCTGCTTGAGGTTCTGCTGGTCTGCTTCAAGCAGACTGTCCTGCTTGGGGTTCTGCTGGTCTGCTTCAAGCAGACTGTCCTGCTTGAGGTTCTGCTGGTCTGCTTCTAGTAGACTGTCCTGCTTGAGGTTCTGCTGGTCTGCTTCTAGTAGACTGTCCTGCTTGAGGTTCTGCTGGTCTGCTTCTAGTAGACTGTCCTGCTTGAGGTTCTGCTGGTCTGCTTCTAGTAGACTGTCCTGCTTGAGGTTCTGCTGGTCTGCTTCTAGTAGACTGTCCTGCTTGAGGTTCTGCTGGTCTGCTTCTAGTAGACTGTCCTGCTTGAGGTTCTGCTGGTCTGCTTCAAGCAGACTGTCCTGCTTGAGGTTCTGCTGGTCTGCTTCAAGCAGACTGTCCTGCTTGAGGTTCTGCTGGTCTGCTTCAAGCAGACTGTCCTGCTTGAGGTTCTGCTGGTCTGCTTCAAGCAGACTGTCCTGCTTGAGGTTCTGTTACAGAGAGTAAATGGCACTCACAAAGTGAATGAAGGAATGAATGGCACTCACAAAGTGAATGGCACTCACAAAGTGAATGAAGGAATGAATGGCACTCACAAAGTGAATGGCACTCACAAAGTGAATGACAGTGAGTGGCACTCACAAAGTGAATGACAGTGAATGGCACTCACAAATTGAATGACAGTGAATGGCACTCACAAAGTGAATGACAGTGAATGGCACTCACAAGGTGAATGACAGTGAATGGCACTCACAAAGTGAATGGCAGCGAATGGCACTCACAAAGTGAATGAAGGAATGAATGGCACTCACAAAGTGAATGACACAGTGAATGGCACTCACAAAGTGAATGACAGTGAGTGGCACTCACAAAGTGAATGACAGTGAATGGCACTCACACAGTGAATGGCACTCACAAAGTGAATGACAGTGAATGGCACTCACAAAGTGAATGGCAGCGAATGGCACTCACAAAGTGAATGACAGTGAATGGCACTCACAAAGTGAATGACAGTGAATGGCACTCACAAAGTGAATGATAGTGAATGGCACTCACAAAGTGAATGGCACTTCCCTATTAATTCTTCCCTGTGGAGAAATAATTAAAATTCCTTTTATCATTCTTTATATTCTTTATTGTAAGGCTTTTTGTATATATTTTTGAGAAGGGAAATTTGAAACGGAATTGTTGAAGCGGAGCTCTTGATTTTTTTAGTGACGGTTTGAATTTTGTAGAATACACTAGACTTTTGTAGAACAGACTTGGCTTTTGTAGAATAGACAAGGCTTTTGTAGAATAGACATGGCTTTTGTAGAAAAGACTTGGCTTGTGTAGATTAGACATGGCTTTTGTAGAATAGACATGGCTTTTGTAGAATAGACATGGCTTTTGTAGAATAGACATGGCTTTTGTAGAATAGACATGACTTTTGTAGAATAGACATGACTTTTGTAGAATAGACACAGTTTTTGTAGAATAGACTTGGCTTTTGTAGAATAGACTTGGTGTTGAGAAATGGTTTACCAGATAAGTTTGTTTAAATATAGGGAATACTTAGCTGATAAAAGACAGCAAATCGTCTATACAGCTGCCCCTGCAGACGAGGTCTTGAGTAGCTGTCTTGATCATTTTTCAATGGGTTGAAATGAATTATATTTTGTAAGATTATAAATTACCCCTAGGGGGTGTTATGTCAGCATATTTTATTTACTGATTGCTGACAAACTTACTTGTGTGGACTCAAAAGTTACGCCCGGATATCCGTTGAGTTGATTAAAGAATAGTGTTCCTTGAAGAATGTCGCACTACACTCTGATGGATCGCAACACTCGTTGTTACACTGTTCATCAATAATTGTTCACACAATATCACTAAGAAGTTGATCACACTTCTCTGTGTTTATCATGTTTTGTGAGACAATTTGTTCACACTAACGCACGGATCAGTGTTCTTTGTTGGTTATCCTGGCGTCAGTGTGACTCTCAGTAGAGTCAAAAGTAATCTGAAGACGCCACAACCTCATACACCGTCACTACCTCTAGCACATAAAGGAAAAGCTGACCTAGTACTTTTGCTACCTTGCCACTTCCTCCATGAAGCAAAGCAGAATGCTTGAATCTTGCTGTCTTAAGCATAGACAACAATGTCCACTATCTTTACCATGGTAATAAAGTGGGAGCAGGATTTTCCTTAATTGTCCTGCTAAGGTAAGAGATGGACTGTCTCTTATTAAACTACACTTTGCAACACTGGAGTCTTGCAAGGAGCGTCGGTCGCTTTACCACGTCACATACTCGTACTGCATCTGGGATCAGTTACTTGCTGTAGCAGTAAACAAGATGCTTGCCCCTTCTGAGAGGGCTGGGCCCCTCAGGGCTGAAAGGGGCTGAAGGGGGCTGATACCCCCCTCCTGGAGAAAATTTCTCCACACTTGGCTTTTGTAGAATAGACACGGCTTTTGTAGAATAGACATGGCTTTTGTAGAATAGACATGGCTTTTGTAGAATAGACATGGCTTTTGTAGAATAGACATGGTTTTTGTAGAATAGACATGGCTTTTGTAGAATAGACATGGTTTTTGTAGAATAGACATGGCTTTTGTAGAATAGACATGGCTTGTGTGGACTACACTCTGCTTTTTGTAATTAAAAAATTCTTTTTAATTACAATTAAAATAATTAAATTTATATAACGAAGAATAAAAAGTTTGTAATTGAAATAAGTTTTTATTGGAGAAAAGACTTTTTTTTAAATAGAATAGACTTTTTTTAAAAGACGTTTTTAACGAGAATAGACTTTTTTTTATTAACGAGAATAACCTTTTTTTTAAAGACTTTTTAACGAGAATAGACTTTTTTTATTAACGAGAATAACCTTTTTTTAAAGACTTTTTAACGAGAATAGACTTTTTTTTAAGGAGAATAGAGTTTTTTGAACTAGAATAGACTTGTCTTCAACGAGAATAGACTTTTTAACGAGAAAAGACTTTTTTAACGATAATATGATTTTTTTCAACAAGAATAATTTTTTTTAACGAGAATAGACTTTTTTCTTATCGACAATAGACTTTTAACGAGAATAGATTTTTTAACGGGAATCTTTTTTAACGAGACTTTTTATTTAACAAGAATAGACTTTTTAACAAGAATACACTTTTTTTTTAACGATGATAGACTTTAACAACAGACTTTTTTAACAATAGATTTTTTAACGTAAAATAGACTTCAACTTAGAATTGATCTTTTTTTTTTTTACCTAGCAATAGATTTTTAACGGAAAATAAAAGAAAAATTTAAACAACAGATTTTTTAAACAGATAATAATTGTTCAACTCAGAATTTTTTTTCTTTTTTTTTTTAAGGGAATAGACTTTTAATGGAGAAGAGACTTTTTGTAGCTGAGAGAGCAAGAGAGGAGAGACTTTTACTGTGAAGATTGTCTTACAGTGCAGATAAGACTTTCAACTTGGAAAAGTTGTCAGAACTGAGAGTGGCCGGCCATTGTGTAGTTACTGCACTGGTTGTCTTCCCTCTTAACTTCTTGATAAAACTGACCCCAGATTTAGTACCCAGTAAATACTGTATGCTGCACCGTCTACTGTATGCTACACTGCTGTATGCTGCACCATCTGTAGTATGTTACACTGCTGTATGCTGCACCGTCTACTGTATGCTACACTGCTGTATGCTGCACCATCTGTAGTATGCTACACCGCTGTATGCTGCACCGTCTACTGTATGCTACACTGCTGTATGCTGCACCATCTGTAGTATGCTACACTGCTGTATGCTGCACCATCTGTAGTATGCTACACTGCTGTATGCTGCACCGTCTACTGTATGCTACACTGCTGTATGCTGCACCATCTGTAGTATGTTACACTGCTGTATGCTGCACCGTCTACTGTATGCTGCACCGTCTGCTGTATGCTGCACCATCTGCAGTATGCTATATTGCTGTATGCTGTACCATCTTCTGTATGCTACACTGCTGTATGCTGCACAATCTGCAGTATGCTACATTGCTGTATGCTGCACCATCTTCTGTATACTACACTGCTGTATGCTGCACCGTCTACTGTATGCTGCACCGTCTGCTGTATGCTGCACCATCTGCAGTATGCTATATTGCTGTATGCTGTACCATCTTCTGTATGCTACACTGTTGTATGCTGCACCATCTGCAGTATGCTACATTGCTGTATGCTGCACCATCTGCTGTATGCTACACTGCTGTATGCTGCACCATCTGCTGTATGCTACACTGCTGTATGCTGCACCATCTGCTGTATGCTACACTGCTGTATGCTATACTGTCTACCAGTGCAGGCTTTGCATTTCCTTATCAGTATAACTAGACTTGATTCGTTTGCTGAGCAATAAGATACAGGTGTACCCTAACCACAGCCCCGTGTACCCTAACCACAGCCCCGTGTACCCTAACCACAGCCCCGTGTACCTTAACCACAGCCCGTTTGCCTTAACCACAGCCCCGTCTACCTTAACCACAGCCCCGTATACCCTAACCACAGCTCCTCGTACCCTAACCACAGCCCCATGTACCTTAACCACAGCCCCGTGTACCCTAACCACAGCTCCGTGTACCTTAACCACAGCCCCGTGTACCTTAACCACAGCCCTGTCTACCCTAACCACAGCCCCGTGTACCTTAACCACAGCCCCGTGTACCTTAACCACGACCCCGTGTACCTTAACCACAGCCTAATCTACTTTAACCATAGCCCCGTGTACCTTAACCACAGCCTAATATGCCTTAACCACAGCCCTGTCTACCCGAACCACAGCCCCGTGCACCTTAACCACAGCCCTGTCTACCCTAACCACAGCCCCGTGTACCTTAACCACAGCCCCGTGTACCTTAACCACGACCCCGTGTACCTTAACCACAGCCTAATCTACCTTAACCATAGCCCCGTGTACCTTTACCACAGCCTAATATACCTTAACCACAGCTCTGTCTACCCTAACCACAGCCCCGTGTACCTTAATCACAGTCCCGTGTACACTAACCACAGCCCCGTATACTTTAAACACAGCCCCATGTACCTTAACCACAGCCCCATGTACCTTAACCACAGCCCCGTGTACCTTAACCACAGCCCCACGTACCATAACCACAGCACTGTGTACCATAACCACAGCCCCGTGTACCATAACCTCAGCACTGTGTACCATAACCACAGCCCCATGTACCATAACCACAGCACTGTGTACCTTAACCACAGCCCCGTGTACCTTAACCACAACCCCGTGTACCATAACCACAGCCCTGTGTACCATAACCTCAGCACTGTGTACCATAACCACAGCCCCATGTGCCATAACCACAGCACTGTGTACCTTAACCACAGCCCCGTGTACCTTAACCACAACCCCGTGTACCATAACCACAACCCCGTGTACCATAACCACAGCCCCGTGTACCATAATCTCAGCACTGTGTACCATAACCACAGCCCGGTTTACCATAATAGCCCTGTGTACCATAACCACATCCCTGTGTACCATAACCACAGCACTGTGTAAATTAACCACAGCCCCTTGTACCATAACCACAGCACTGTGTACCATAACCACAACCCCTTGTACCATAACCACATCCCCGTGTACCATAACCACACCAATGTGTACTATAAACACAGCCCCGTGTACCATAAACAACAGTACTGTGTGCCATAACCACAGCCCCGTGTACCATAACCACAGCACTGTGTACCATAACCACAGCACTGTGTACCATAACCTCAACACTGCGTACCATAACCACAGCCCCGTGTACCATAACCACAGCACTGTGTACCATAACCACCGCCCCGTGTACCATAATCTCAACACTGCGTACCATAACCACTGCACTGTGTACCATAACCAAAGCACTGTGTACCATAACCACAGCCCCGTGTACCATAGCCACAGCCCCGTGTACCATAACCTCAGCACTGTGTGCCATAACCTCAGCACTGTGTGCCATAACCACAGCCCCGTGTACCATAACCTCGGCACTGTGTACCATAACCACAGCTCCGTGTACCATAACCTCAGCACTGTGTACCATAACGTCAGCACTATGTACCATAACCACAGCCCCGTGTACCATAACCTCGGCACTGTGTACCATAACCACAGCCCCGTGTACCATAACCTCAGCACTGTGTACCATAACAACAGCCCCGTGTACGATAACCTCAGCACTGTGTACCATAACCTCAGCACTGTGTACCATAACCTCAGCACTTTGTACCATAACGTCAACACTATGTGCCATAACGTCAGTACTATGTACCATAACGTCAGCGCTATGTACCATAACGTCAGCACTATGTGACATAACATCAGCACTATGTACCATAACGTCAGCACTATGTACCATAACGTCAGCACTATGTGCCATAATGTCAGCACTATGTACCATAACCTCAGCACTTTGTACCATAACGTCAACACTATGTGCCATAACGTCAGCACTATGTACCATAACGTCAGCGCTATGTACCATAACGTCAGCACTATGTGACATAACGTCAGCACTATGTGACATAACGTCAGCACTATAAATAACAAAAAGGCACAATACCGTGACTGGAACAATACACAAATAACCCGCACATAAAAGAGAGAAGCTTACGACGACGTTTCGGTCCGACTTGGACCATTGACAAAGTCAATGGTCCAAGTCGGACCGAAACGTCGTCGTAAGCTTCTCTCTTTTATGTGCGGGTTATTTGTGTATTGTGTGTCAGCACTATGTACCATAACCTCAGCACTTTGTACCATAACGTCAACACTATGTGCCATAAGGTCAGCACTATGTACCATAACGTCAGCACTATGTACCATAACCTCAGCACTGTGTACCTTCAGTTACGCAAAATGAAAATTAATACGTGCAATATACTTTGTAATAGCTATATATAAAGTTGTCTGACTTCTGTGTCTTAACTGCCTCAAGAAGCTCATGAGCTACAAGTAACACCCTTAGAGGGCCAGGAACTGTAAGTCAACCCGTTTTTACACAAAAATACTTACGATGTAACACAGTATCCTTTAGGTTGTCATTAGTTCTGCTTAACCGGGGCTGCTCCCGTATTGCTGGGCATCCAGGTGTTGCAAGGCTGGTGATGCTGGTAAGATCTTTATGCTTTGCTATCTTTCCCTTCCTATGTACCTGGAGTCTACCTGGAGGGCATTCTGGAAGTAAATGCCCCCGCTGTGCAGCCCTTGACCAGGCCTCCTAGTGGATCAGGGCCTGATCAACAAGGCTGGTAATGCTGGCCGCACATAGTCCAACGTACCAACCACAGCCCGGCTGATTGATTACTGACTTTAGATATCTGTCCAGCTCCCTCATGAAGGCAACCAGGGGTCTATCGGTAATTTCCTTTATGGTTGGTGGGAGGCTGTTGAGCAGTCTTGGGCTCCCTCAGAGTACAAAGTGTACACTGTGTAAGTTTGCATATTTTGTAGAGCAACAGATCCTGCAACACTTCAAATATCAACTAAAAGTCTTGTAGTTAAAACTTTATAAGTGCAAATATCAAAAATAAAATAGAAATATTTATTATGAAGTGTGAACGCTTTTTTTGAGGGTCGCTATTGTAAATTTGTCAAGCTTGAAAAATCACAGAATTAGTTATTAGTTTACAATTTTATTTGCACTGAGATTTTTCAACAAATCTGTAAAAAAAATCAAACACTTTCAGTAGGATACGTACCAGAATTCTTGTGTTTACACAACTGAAGAGTTTAAATTAAATTTTTAAACTTGGCAGCTGCATAATAACTTCATTCCAGTAAGAAAGATCCATTAGAGTTCGAGGTTTGAAGCCAGTCGCATAAGTTATTCATATGATACTGAATGGTAGCCAATATCAAATGTTTCCTTGTTTATCGAATAAAATTGATAGATTGTTACCTACTGTACATAGCTCAAAATCACTTCAAACCTTAGTGTAAGATGGATCAGTGTTGGAAATTTTAAGACCACGAGAAAAATTATCCAAAAATAGCACAGACGTCAACATCACAGTTTATTTTCAAAAAGTGACAAATTCAGGATTATACATCCGAAAGCCATCCAAAGCTTTCAAAATAATCTAGTGCTGGAAATCTGAAGCCGATCGGAAGCGGTATTCTCCAGCTACTGTACAGAAACCGTAAATCAAAACAAATCACTGAACGTGTGGGGTGTGAACCCATGGCGAGTGAAGTTAAGCCCCAGCCCGTACCCTGGTATCTTTGCAATCGTGTTATTACGATTTCGTGAGTCAAAAATCTAAATTTTTTCTTACTAAATTAGTAAATTTTTATTTATGAATCCATAATTTATAAGAATTTCTGCATTAGACACATTCGGCATTAAAATTTCGAAACTTTGGTGATGTATACAGCATACAGTAACCTTTCCCAATGTAACTGTATACGACTTAAATACTCGTCTCTTTGCTGGCTTGTCCTGTGTTATGGATAAAGTAAGGATTTTGAGTAGGCATGAATTACTGTATAATAGTTTGTATCTTCTATGGTCTGTATAAATTCTTTCTTCATTGATATTAAATAAACATTACATGTTGCATAATGTAAGCTGAAGTAATTTTCTACACTCGTATAGTGAAGAGATAAACAATGTAGAATTTGTTAGGGTGGCAAGGTGTGTGGAGTGGAGGGCCGCCCACTCCCACTCGAAGGTCCCTAGAGTTGCTCCTTGTGTGAGACCTCGGTATGTTCTGAGAATTTGACAGAATCACACCTTCTCTGAGTGGCTTTGCAATATTTGTGCAGACACATACGTTGTATGTGTCTGCTTGTTGTATAAGTTTGTTATTTAATTAATAATTATCACTGCTTAAATTATAAATTCGGTCAAAACTTTTTATATCGTTATTTAGAGAATCTACATAACTACTGTATAAATCAGTTTTTATTTTCCGTTTTAATAAATTTTAATTAAATCTATTAAATCTGAATTCCATTAACATTTTTAATTTGGTGCTTTTTCATTACCTACCCCCTAATTAATATAATTAATAGCCTAAAGCACTAGATGAGTGCAGTGACCAAATTGAAGTACATAGTATATTTATTGTGCTAGGGACACGTCCCTTGGAATTTTGTTCAGTACAGTAGTTTTGTAAGTTGTGTGGGACGCTAGGAATGCCATAGAGGCAAAGAACAGATAGGCCTAGCGTTCCCCATCATAATAATAGCAGATAGGCCTCAAGTACGACCGTTAACTGGTGAGTGAATTAGTTGAACGAATAGTGAGGATGAGGTAATGGCTGAGGACGTGTCTCATTCCCTCTTTCATCGTCGAACGAGAGTTCTTGCCGAGATCACGAGCCAATTTAACAGGCTTAATAGCTCGTCTCTTAAGCCTGTTAAACTGCTTTCTTTCGTGTAATGAGAAGAGGCAGCAAGTTAGTGACTTGCCTTCCAGGAAGTGTGGCAGTGAAGGTCATGGTAATGTCGAACAGGATGTAGGAACCCTGCAGGAGGAGCATTGATTCGAGAGTGGAATAAGAATGAATACGGATATGATAATAGGTAAATTATGATGCCCCGCAATGGGGGAATTAATGTCCACAGCGTAGCAGCGATGGTGCCAAAATGTAATAACGTTGACCTTCATCTTTATTTACATGTTTTGGCAACCCAGGCCGCTGTGCTGATTTGGATCCAGTTGTTGGCTTGGTTTGCTAATTTGGCCTAAGAATTATTGGGCGATGCTGTTGCATAACCAGTTGAGAAGGAAACATCAGGAGAGGACAGCCACCGTGTTAACTCGTCTACCTGGAGGTTATTCCGGGGATCAACGCCCCCGCGGCCCGGTCCACGGCCAGGCCTCCCGGTGGATCAGGGCCTGATCAACCAGGCTGTTACTGCTGGCCGCACGCAGTCCAACGTACGAACCACAGCCCGGCTGATCCGGCACTGACTTTAGGTATCTGTCCAGCTCTCTCTTGAAGGCAGCCAGGGGTTTATTGGTAATTTCCCTTATGCTTGGTGGGAGGCTGTTGAACAGTCTTGGGCCCCGGACACTTATGGTGTTTTCTCTTAGTGTACCAATGGCGCCCCTACTTTTAATTGGGGGTATTTTGCATCGCCTGCCCAGTCTTTTATTTTCGTAGGGAGTGATTTCTGTGTGCAGATTCGGGACCATTCCTTCCAGGAATTATGTTTTCAAGACTATTTTAAAAACCTGCAGATATCAAAAAAATGTGAAAACCATCGAAAATATGGTAAAATGCACCGTGACTTCACTTAAAGTAATTGTTGTTGTTGTTTTAAGAAATCTTTTTGTTGATACTTGAATGAGGTAAACACCTCGTCACTAACATGAGGCAGCGTGTCGGACGCTCACACCGTGACATCATGTACAAACACTATACGTATATGCAATAAGATCACGGTAAACGGGTGATATCACAAAATGCAAAACAACCAATGTGAAAAAAACCAGTGAACTTCCATGCACTTTCGTGATTTCTCACATTATCAAGGGCCTGAAAATGTGAGAAAAGAAGAAATCGCTTGGAATTTCACTTATTTTCACAGTGGTTGTTTTGCACTATATACATGTCTCTCTCTAGTGAATATCCTGTTCATGACGTACCACTGTTGGTTGGGAACGATGTGTTAACGTTGAGTACAATTCGTGAGGAATCGTTATTTCACGAAATATTCTGGAATGGGCCACGAACTTGGTACCAGAGTTATTTGCAGTAGTTGGCTGGGACGCGGTCATTGCATATTGCACAAGCACCGGGGCGTGAGATTGAGGAATCAACTGAAGGAATTTTGTTTCAGAGCTTTTCATCCCAGAAGGATTTCAATATTTTCTGAAATAATTGCTGGTGTTTGTTACTCCTTGAGAAAAAAACAATTTGCAAACAGATATTTTTACTATCAAATACAGACCAAATGGAACACCGTGAGTACCACTTGTTTATTAAAGTTGTTATGGAATTTTCCTGTAATAGACCTGACACAAGGCATCAAAGTGCAGACGATATATATATATATATATATATATATATATATATATATATATATATATATATATATATATATATATATATATATATATATATATATATATATATATATATATATATATATATATATATATATATATATATATATATATATATATATATGTATGTATATATATATATATATATATATATATATATATATATATATATATATATATATATATATATATATATATATATATATAATATAAATATATATATAATATATATATATATATATATATATATATATATATATATATATATATATATATATATACATATATATATATATATACATACATATGTATATATATATATATATATATATATATATATATATATATATATATATATATATATATGTATGTATATATATATATATATATATATATATATATATATATATATATATATATAGAGATATCTATATATATATATATATATATATATATATATATATATATATATATAAATATATATATAATATATATATATATATATATATATATATATATATATATATATATATATATACATATATATATATATATACATACATATGTATATATATATATATATATATATATATATATATATTATATATATATTTATATTATATATACATATATATATATATATATATATATATATACATATATATATATATATATATATATATATATATATATATACATACATATATATATATATATATCTTTATATATATATATATATATATATATATATATATATATATATATATATATACATACATATATATATATATATATATATATATATATATATATATATATATATATGTATGTATATATATATATATATATATATATATATATATATATATATATATATATATATATATATATATATATATATATATATATATATATATATATATATATATATATATATATAATATAAATATGTGTATATATATATATATATATATATATATATATATATATATATATATATATATATATATATATATATATATATATATATATATATATATATATATATATATATATATATATATATATATATATATATATATATATATATATATATACGTATATATAAATGTGTGTGGTGCGGAATGAATAAAACTTGTGATTTTGGCTTAAATAGCAACGCTCTTCTTGCCGAATAAAGCAAGCGAAAATTTATGTATGCAATAATTTCGCAAAAATCATTCTGAATCTAACGGAAAAAATATATTTCATTACGTTTGTTTATTATTAAATTATTGTAAACTTATATAAAATATATTTAGTTGGATTAGGCTAAATTAAATTGCGCTTATTGTAATAAGGTTAGGTAAGTTTTTTTAATTTCTTTTGGTACAAAATCATTAATTTTTTATATCAACATAAATGAAAAAAATATGTATGTCGTGCCGAATACATATACATGTAATTGGTCAATTACCAGGAACTCATTTAAAATTAAGTCCTTTCTAAAATTTTCTCTTTTACGTTTAAAGATATATTTTTTTCATTTATGTTAGTATCAAAATTTTAATTTTGTACCAAAAGAACCTTAGAAATCTTACCTAACTATTATAACAAGATCAATTTAATTTAGCTTAATCCAACCAAATATATTTTACGTAAGTTTACAATAATTTAATAATAAACACAATGAAATATATTTTTTGTTAGGTTAAGTATGATTTTTGCGAAATTATTGCATACACAAATTTTCGCTTGTCTTATTCGGCAAGAAAAGCATTGCTATTTATGCCAAGTTTTACCTATTCGGCACATTATATATATATATATATATATATATATATATATATATATATATATATATATATATATATATATATATATATATATATATATATATATATATAAGATGCTTGTGATCACTCAGCATAATTTTTATATTATATACAGTAACAGGAACACGTTAATAACAGAAGTAATTGCATTCAAAATCCCAATCAAGGTTATTTACATGTTGACATGGCGTGGTGGACACAAGCGAGGCATGTCAATAAAACATGCATTAATGTGTTATGCATTCACTTCCCCCCTCACCCTATATTTAAAAAAAATCCAGTTTTATGTAGTCCAGACAAAATGTCCTGATTTTGCTACTTTTGGAAACTAGAATGTCAGAAATTCCTTACAGCGGGTTTTTAGTTTAATA
>NC_091322.1:2871545-2951545 GCF_038502225.1 Cherax quadricarinatus | reverse complement strand
TCAATCTTTGATACATAGATGCATTTCAGTGCAAGGAGTATGGCAAACAGTTCTGTCTGAAGGGTAGAGGCCCAATTATTGATGCGTGCTCCAATTTCTTTAAGAGAGCCATCACTCTGTACGACAACAGCAACACTACCAGCTGCACCAGTGGATTGGTGAACAGAACCATCAGCGTAAATAATTTGCGAGAGTGTGCTGTGTGACTAAGTTATCAATACAGCTTAAGGCCTCATGTTTGGCTTCAAGGCGAAGTTTTGGTTGTGATTTAAGAAGTAGTTTGGGGGGAAATGGAGGAATGGTAGTTTGGAATGGGGTAATATTCCATGGAGCGGAGAAGTGCCGCTGTTGCCTTACTTGACATAGATCATGTATCTGATTCATGCGGAGGTCGGTTCCAGTTTTTTCGATCCATCTGGAGGAGTGTTCACCAGTGCTGAGGAGGAACACCACAGGGAGGTGTGCTCAGTCCCACACTGTTCAATATTCTAATTAATGCATTACTTAATGCTATGCCTAGTCAGCCCCATCATTATGTGATTAGTTTTGCTGATGATATAATGATTCACACCACCGGATTCTCCAATACCCAAAACATTCTTAATCACGCTATGCAAAAACTCAATGCACATAAAAGGCCCTAAAATCTGGAATTCATTACCTGTAAATATAAAAGAAACACTACCTGTTTATAAATTCAAGTCTCTTCTCAAAGATCACTTACTCACCCAAAACCAAATAAATACTGAATAACTGAACCTTATAAATTGTATATCTTAAATGTTTCTCACAATTATATCACATAAATGTTAAACCTAAAACCCAATCTAACTTTATTATTTTTTAAATTCACTACCTAACAGAATACTCCATTCTACTGAATTTACAACAATGCATGCAACCATATGACCTGTCTTTGTAATACTCACTTGTGCTTTATAGTAATCAGTTTACATTAATGTTTTTCACTGATTTCATCATTGCTTAGTTAATCTTAAGTTAATTTTAAGCCAGCCCGTAATGCTATGCATAGTATAAGTGGCTTTGGCATGCTGCTCTTATCTGTATTTTTTTTTTGTACCTCTGTAAGTGTGCTCAAATTATAAATAAATAAAATAAATAAATAAATGTACTAGCCTCGTGTCAGGACCTGGGATTGATAATCTCTACTGATAAAACAAAGATACTCAATAGGCGTCC
The DNA here is from genome assembly GCF_038502225.1 of Cherax quadricarinatus. Classification (NCBI taxonomy): domain Eukaryota; kingdom Metazoa; phylum Arthropoda; class Malacostraca; order Decapoda; family Parastacidae; genus Cherax; species Cherax quadricarinatus. Next base: position 2,950,345 of record NC_091322.1, on the reverse strand, counting down.
TCCTCGACAGAGAGGCACAGTTCGTCAGATCCAGTTGCATGATGGGTCTCTTCTAGAATATGTAAGCAGATACAGGTATCTAGGCTTTGAGGTTCCACTACTTGGACCTGTTGTAACAAGACTTTGTCGCCAATACAAAGAAAGACTAAGAGCACTTAGAGTTGTGGCTGGGTTTCACCCCAGGTATGGTGCTAATGTTAAAATTGTGAAAATGATGTATCTTGCTTATATTAGATCATTGGTTGATTATGCTGCGCCACTACTTGCTCTTGTGTCTGACTGGAAGCTTGGAGGGGAAAGTAAATGTTAGGGCCCCCTGGTGGTGGGAAGCTTAAGTGTTGGTATGATGAAGCAGTAAGAGAGGGAGGAATCAGACTGCTTTCTCTCTCTCTCTCTCTCTCTCTCTCTCTCTCTCTCTCTCTCTCTCTCTCTCTCTCTCTCTCTCTCTATCTATCTATCTATCTATCTATCTATCTATCTATCTATCTATCTACCTGTCTATCTATCTGACCTCCGGCAGGAGAGGAGCCGCCACCTACGTTCAACCCTCGGGAAACGTAGGAATTCCAAAGAGCCACAGAAGACAAATCTGGTATGATGGTCAGGGTTCCCACTGAAGACAACTCCTCAAGGACTGACACAATGCTGATGCTGTAGTGGTAACGTTGATACACGGTAATGGGAATGTTGACACATTATAGTGGTATGATAGCACGAATGGTATACATTACCATCCTGTGGGCAGTAGTTACCCTATACCCATCATGTGGGCAGTAGTCACCCATACCCATCATGTGAGCAGTAGTCACCCCATACCAATGATGTGGGTAATAGTCACTCCATACCCATCATGCGAACAGTAGTCACCCATACCCATGTGGGCAGTAGTCACCCCATACCCATTATGTGGGCAATAGTCACCCCTTACCCATCATGTGGGCAGTAGTCACCCCATACCCATTATGTGGGCAGTAGTCACCCCATACCCATCATGTGGGCGGTAGTCACCCCACACCCATTATATGCGCAATAGTCACCCCATACCCATCATGTGAGTAATAGTCATCCATACCCATCATGTGGGCAATAGTCACCCATACCCATCATGTGGGCAGTATTCAACCCATATCCATCATGTGGGCAATAGTCACCCATACCCATCATGTGGGCAAGTCATCCCATACCCATCATGTGGACAGTAGTCACCCCATACCCATCATGTGGGCAGTAGCCACCCATACCATTTACGTGGGGCTGTGTTCATTGACGTCATAGACCTAATTACCTAGAAATACATGGAAGTACATACGTAGTACATGGGAGTAGGAGAGAGTACATGGAGGTAGGAGGGAGTACATGGCAGTACAAGGACGTACAAGGGAGTATAGTGAAGGACAAAGGAGTACATGAAAACATTCCCTTGTACTCCCACATCCCTTTGCCCTCTTCATGTACTCCCTAGTACTTGTCTACGTAGGCCCTATACGTCATATCTCCACTGAGACGCTTGAGTACTTTAAAGTGACCTGATAACCCGTCACACTTGCTGCGTTAGTGTGACCTGATGACCCGTTACAGTCGTTGTGTAGTGTGACCTGATGACCTGTTACACTCGCTGTGTTAGTGTGACCTGATGACCCGTCACACTTGTTGCGTTAGTGTGACCTGATGACCCGTCACACTTGCTGCGTTAGTGTGACCTAATAACCCGTCACACTTGCTGCGTTAGTGTGACCTGATGACCCGTCACACTTGCTGCGTTAGTGTGACCTGATGACTCGTCACACTTGCTGCGTTAGTGTGACCTGATGACCCGTCACACTTGCGTTAGTGTGACCTGATGACCCGTCACATTTGCTGCGTTAGTGTGACCTGATGACCCGTCACAGTCGTGTAGTGTGACCTGATGACCCGTTACACACGCTGTGTTATTGTGACCTGCTCCATTACACTCGCTGGGTTAGTGTGACCTGATGATCAGTTACACTCGCTGTGTCAGCGATAGTGTGACCTGATGACCCGTCACACTTGTGTTAGTGACAGTGTGACCTGATGACCAGTCACACTCGCTGTGTCAGCGATAGTATGACCTGATGACCAGCCACACTCGGTGTCAGTGATAGTGTGACCTGATGACCAGTCACACTCGTTGTGTCAATAATAGTGTGACCTGATGGCCAGCCACACTTGTGTTAGTGATAGTGTGACCTGATGACCAGTCACACTCGCTGTGTCAGTAATGATAGTGTGACAAGATGACCAGCCACACTCGCTATGTCAGTAATGATAGTGTGACCTCATGACCAGTCACACTCGTTGTGTCAGTGATAGTGTGACCTGATGACAAGTCACACTCGTTGTCTCAATAATAGTGTGACCTAATAACCAACCAGCCACACTCGCTGTGTCGATGATAGTGTGACCTGATGACCAGTCACACTCGTTGTGTCAGTGATAGTGTGACCTGATGACCACACTCATTGTGTCAGTGATAGTGTGACCTGATGACCACACTCGTTGTGTCAGTGATAGTGTGACCTGATGACCAGTCACACTCGTTGTGTCAGTAATAGTGTGACCTGATGACCAGTCACACTCGTTGTGTCAGTGATAGTGACCTGATGACTAGTCACACGTGTCAATAATAGTGTGACCTGATGACCAGTCACACACGTTGTGTCAATAATAGTGTGACCTGATGTAAAGAAACAGGCTTTTTTAAGACCTTTATAGCCTAAATACAAATTTTCCGAAATCCTCTTATTATAAACTTTGCGAGTAAACTCGGGAAATTAATCTCTGGAATAAGCCTGCAGAAATATGTATCGAAAATAAATTTATTCTTGTGAAATATTGCGACTATATGGGAATGTATGTTAGGAATAAAGTATTCCTGGCATGCATTGTAACATTGGTGGGTTTGGGGGAGCAATTCTAGTATGGGAGGCAAGAATTTGTAGGGAGGGTCTGGGAAAGAGGGAAGCTGGAGTCCAGGTGTTATGGGGTGCATGGAGGATGAGATGGAAGGGAGGGAGAGACAAATAGTACATACGTGGACAGTAGCCACCCCACACTCATCCTGTAGGCAGTATTCAACCCCATACTCATCCTGAGGGCAGTAGTAAGATCAGGACAATGTTACTATTGTGACAGCAAGGGAAATGATATCCTGGATAACTAGAACTTTCATGATTTCAAGACGAAATGCTGAGCTAGTGATGATACTGTTCAAGTTACTTGTTCTCTCCCGACTAGAATACTACTGTATACTAACGGCCCCCTTCAGGGCAGGCAAGATTGCTGAGCTGGAAAACGTACACAGAACTTAAATTCAATCCATGAAAAGTAGGCGAGAAAGATACATTGTAATTTACTCCGTGAAAATCCCAGAAGGACTGGTCCCCAACCCGAACACTATAATGACAACAAAACACTTAGCAGATGGTGCAAAATACTTCCAATAAAAAGCAGGGACGTGACGTGTACACTGAGAGAAGTCATTCAGTGTCAGAGGTTCCCGACTATTCAATGCCCTCCCTCCATGCATACGGGTAATTACTAACCTTTTGTTGTCACAGCCAAGCTAATCAATTTCTGATTAGCTTCGCTGTGGGCTGTTTACCGAGTAAAAAGATGAGTTGCACTTTGATACTACACCGTACATTTATTAATAAATGTTACACTCATTATTACTTTATTATTAGACCACGACTAGGGAATTATTGCTAGCGGCTGAAGTGCTAGAAAGCAAATGACAGAAGAGTACTTAGGGTACCCGCGTGTCACTCTTGTGAACTGATACTGTGGCACCCCACGTCACTGGATAGTTCTGCATTAACGTTACTTGGAAATAAATGGTATAAAATACCGACACAATGGAAATATAAACACATATGCAGTATAATGTGATCCTTTATTGACTACGTTTCGCCCACACAGTGGGCTTTTTCAAGTCACAAACAGAACTACCTGGGGTGGAAGGAACGCGAGTATTTATAGTCAGGTTCAGAATGCTGAGGTCAGGTGGAGAATGCTGCATCTGATGATGTACCGAGTGGGGTTATAGAGTCTAAAATCTTGGGTAGCTTGGAAAGAAGATTGGATAAGTTTGTGAGCAGACCTTCTACAGTGTTCTTATGTGGGATAGCGATGAAGAAGTTTCTTGGCAAGTGGTTCAGCTATGTTATAGAAGCCACTATTCTGGTTGAAGTTGTCGGATATAGAAATAAGTGATGATTCCAGGATTCTTCGGTATTGAGTGTTGTCTTCTGTGGCGATAAGTCTTGAGTTTCTGTAGTTTATCAAGTGGTTGTGTGAATTACGGTGTTGTACGCAGGCATTCCTTGTGTCGTCAGACCTGCTTGCGTATTGGTGTTCTGAAATACGTGTTTGGAGGTCCCTTGATGTTTCGCCCACGTATAACTTGTTGCAGTCATTACAAGGGATTATGTATACCCCTGCAGAGGGTGGAAGCTTGTCCTGTCTATCACTGGTAATGTCCTTGATGGTTGTGGTTGTGGAGGTAGATACTTGAAATGAGGTATTGGAAAAGATGTTGGAAACGTGTTTGGCAGTGGAGTTGGTGGGGAGGACTATGTATCTCTTCTCGGCAATGTCTTCTCTGGGTGTGTTGAAGATGTTTAATGCCCGTCGTCTGCAGTCTCTGATGAAGTGACGAGGATAGTGGAGTTTAGAAAATACTTGTTCAATCATCGTTCATTCTTCTTCAAGAAACTCATTGCTGCAGATTCTGAGTGCACGCAGGAAGAAGCCTATAATTACACCACGTTTGGTTTTGGTGTCGTGGTGAGAGTAAAAGTGGAGAAGATCGTTTTGGTTGGTGGGTTTTCGATAGACTTTAAAACGAAGTTCGTGGTCAGCTTTGCAAAACAGAGCATCAAGGAAAGGAAGAGTGTTGTCGACTTCTTCAAGTGTGAACTGGATTGAAGGCTCGACCTGGTTGAGCTTGTCTTGGAGAGCTTTAACGTTTCTCCACCATTATTCCTTCGTCTGTCACCTGGCTCCGTTATGTTGACGACATTCTCCTCATAACTCCTAAACGCTTCAATGTTAATTAAAGCTCTCCAAGACAAGCTCAACCAGGTCGAGCCTTTAATCCAGTTCACACTTGAAGAAGAAGTCGACAACACTCTTCCTTTCCTTGATGTTCTGCTTTGCAAAGCTGACCACGAACTTCGTTTTAAAGTCTGTTTGACAGAAAACTGGCTAAAATATCTACCAGCTCTTCAACTACTATTAGGAACCTGATACAAAAACCCAAGCATGATTCTGGCACAAGTGCAGGAATCTACACTATACCATGTGGGGGGTGTGACAAAGTATATGTAGGGGAAACAGCCAGAACTCTGGACATTAGAATAGCAGAACACAAAAATGCTTGCAGAAATGATGACCGCAAAAACGCATGTGTTCAACATAGAGACGATGTTGGACACCTCATGAAATTCAATGAAGCTAAACTAGTTATTAAAGAAGACGACTTAAGACGGAGAAAATGCATTGAAGCTGCACTAATTTCTGTCAGTAACACTATAAAGCAGAAGTCCGGTAGTTACAGTATTTCAAAATTACTAAGCAAGAGGATATTACCCATCCTGGGAACTGATGTTACTTGATGCCAGCAGGTCCCTCTCTTGCCTCACCTCCTTAGTTCCATTACTACTACTACTACTACTACTACTACTACTACTACTACTACCACCTCTACCCACGCAACACCTCACCTGACTCCTGTCACTATATATATAAATGTTTTCTTAGTTTTCTCTGTATTAGGACTGAAGAAGCCACTCGTGGCGAAACGTTTCCTTTAATAAATGTCCTGAACTGTACATAAGTGTCTTTTTCCACATCTTGTCGGTATCACCATACCATTTCCTCATTCCACTGTCATTATTTATAACTTGGAATATAACCATCTCCACCAAAACGGCAGCAAATCAATCATAAATTTACCAGTGGTACTGACATACCACGATATTTACACCACTTTTTGAAGGAGTTTGAATAAGATTGCTAAATATGATGCTTCACAACAGTTGGAGAGCACAGAGCAACATAGGTCTCTCCTGCCTCTCACAGTTGTTGGTCCATTACGACACTGAAAGACAAAATGCAGATGTAGTGTTCGCAGACTTCCACAAGAGTGATCTTAGTGTAACAGTTGTTATGTAAAGGAAACGTGCAACTAATGTAACGCTTTATTGCAGTAACGTTTTGCTCTCCATGAGCTTTGCCAAACCAATACAGTCAATACAAACAAAGGGTATATATAGATAACAAAGTGAAGTGAAAGAGCACGAACACTTGGGTAGGCCTACTAACCCATGTTAGAAGCATTAGTACCAAAAATATGAGCCATTAGGCATAACATAGTGCTTATGATCTCTCACCTCACGCTGTTACTTGTACTCGTATAAACCCTCGTGCCCTTGTATTATTTGTATCTGCTCATAAGCATACGAGCAGCTTTTTCCATTGATTTGGTATCTATATTCTATTCATAACTCTGGCAGCTAGTTCATTTGGTACACTTGATTTAATACTCACTATCTCCATTACACCATGGCCGGAAATTTCGTCAGTACTTAGTTTATCAGTGTCAGACTCTTAAATTTTGCGACCTGGGGACGGTGGTGTCATATTCAATTGTAAGTACAGTGCTGAAGGCTGAGTTAAGGATATACGTCATACATCTGTTGTTCTTTGTTAACTTAGGTTAGGTTAGGTAAGGTTTTTGTCAGGAAGCAGGACAGGTGTTTCCTTCCGCTGGCCTTCCTGCCTTTTAAATAAAAATATGGTTATGATTATAACCATTAAAACATTTTTCTTTGTTACTTTGCCAATATCACTAATTAAAGAGCCTGTCGCTTTTACCTTTTTCTTCTTCCTTCTGACATGTTTGAAAAATTCTCTTGTATTACCTCTGATGGGTGGTAGGGAAGAAAATAGCAGGGAAGAAAACGCTGATAAGTGGTAATTAATTGGTGAACTTTACTGGCGCAAACCACCCCTGTGGAGGGGGGTCTTCAACCCCCTTCTGCGGGTGACTACCTCTGAGAGGTCTCTTCCAAAGAAGAGGATCCCTTCCCTGATGATCCTCCTCACCCCCCCCCCATCCCTCTCCCTCCATAGCCATTATTTAGTTGTTTACGCTCATTTCTCTCGAATACAAAAAAATAATTTGAAGTGTCTTTTAAGATAGATTTGAGAGTTAACGCTATATTTCTTGCATCTTTCTCTGAAAAGATAATCAAAATAATAATAACACTGCCAACAGTGGCGTCAGTTGATGTTTAATAAAAACATGTATTACTAACTAATTTTAAGACGCTGAATACAAATAAACTTACTGTGGCTCCAATACGCTGTACTGTTTCTTGGAAATACAACACCACTGTGAAGGATGTCACCACGACATAAAAGAGAGATTAAGGGAAACCTGACGATCAGTTCAGTGGTGGACTACTGCTGGCAACTGGTGCTGGACAACCATACTCAACACTGTGTGTTCATATGACTGAGACCCGCGTCACGAAACATTTGTTCTGTTTCATGACAGACCTAACCCAACATAACCCAACATAACCTAAGCTGATGTTATGAATGAAAAGAAGTTGGATGTCCTGGCCCTAAGCGAAACAAAGCTGAAGGGGGTAGGAGAGTTTCAGTGGGGGGAAATAAATGGGATTAAATCTGGAGTATCTGAGAGAGTTAGAGCAAAGGAAGGGGTAGCAGTAATGTTAAATGATCAGTTATGGAAGGAGAAAAGAGAATATGAATGTGTAAATTCAAGAATTATGTGGATTAAAGTAAAGGTTGGATGCGAGAAGTGGGTCATAATAAGCGTGTATGCACCTGGAGAAGAGAGGAATGCAGAGGAGAGAGAGAGATTTTGGGAGATGTTAAGTGAATGTATAGGAGCCTTTGAACCAAGTGAGAGAGTAATTGTGGTAGGGGACTTGAATGCTAAAGTAGGAGAAACTTTTAGAGAGGGTGTGGTAGGTAAGTTTGGGGTGCCAGGTGTAAATGATAATGGGAGCCCTTTGATTGAACTTTGTATAGAAAGGGGTTTAGTTATAGGTAATACATATTTTAAGAAAAAGAGGATAAATAAGTATACACGATATGATGTAGGGCGAAATGACAGTAGTTTGTTGGATTATGTATTGGTAGATAAAAGACTGTTGAGTAGACTTCAGGATGTACATGTTTATAGAGGGGCCACAGATATATCAGATCACTTTCTAGTTGTAGCTACACTGAGAGTAAAAGGTAGATGGGATACAAGGAGAATAGAAGCATCAGGGAAGAGAGAGGTGAAGGTTTATAAACTAAAAGAGGAGGCAGTTAGGGTAAGATATAAACAGCTATTGGAGGATAGATGGGTTAATGAGAGCATAGGCAATGGGGTCGAAGAGGTATGGGGTAGGTTTAAAAATGTAGTGTTAGAGTGTTCAGCAGAAGTTTGTGGTTACAGGAAAGTGGGTGCAGGAGGGAAGAGGAGCGATTGGTGGAATGATGATGTAAAGAGAGTAGTAAGGGAGAAAAAGTTAGCATATGAGAAGTTTTTACAAAGTAGAAGTGATGCAAGGAGGGAAGAGTATATGGAGAAAAAGAGAGAAGTTAAGAGAGTGGTGAAGCAATGTAAAAAGAGAGCAAATGAGAGAGTGGGTGAGATGTTATCAACAAATTTTGTTGAAAATAAGAAAAAGTTTTGGAGTGAGATTAACAAGTTAAGAAAGCCTAGAGAACAAATGGATTTGTCAGTTAAAAATAGGAGAGGAGAGTTATTAAATGGAGAGTTAGAGGTATTGGGAAGATGGAAGGAATATTTTGAGGAATTGTTAAATGTTGATGAAGATAGGGAAGCTGTGATTTCGTGTATAGGGCAAGGAGGAATAACATCTTGTAGGAGTGAGGAAGAGCCAGTTGTGAGTGTGGGGGAAGTTCGTGAGGCAGTAGGTAAAATGAAAGGGGGTAAGGCAGCTGGGATTGATGGGATAAAGATAGAAATGTTAAAAGCAGGTGGGGATATAGTTTTGGAGTGGTTGGTGCAATTATTTAATAAATGTATGGAAGAGGGTAAGGTACCTAGGGATTGGCAGAGAGCATGCATAGTTCCTTTGTATAAAGGCAAAGGGGATAAAAGAGAGTGCAAAAATTATAGGGGGATAAGTCTGTTGAGTGTACCTGGTAAAGTGTATGGTAGAGTTATAATTGAAAGAATTAAGAGTAAGACGGAAAATAGGATAGCAGATGAACAAGGAGGCTTTAGGAAAGGTAGGGGGTGTGTGGACCAGGTGTTTACAGTGAAACATATAAGTGAACAGTATTTAGATAAGGCTAAAGAGGTCTTTGTGGCATTTATGGATTTGGAAAAGGCGTATGACAGGGTGGATAGGGGGGCAATGTGGCAGATGTTGCAAGTGTATGGTGTAGGAGGTAGGTTACTGAAAGCAGTGAAGAGTTTTTACGAGGATAGTGAGGCCCAAGTTAGAGTATGTAGGAAAGAGGGAAATTTTTTCCCAGTAAAAGTAGGCCTTAGACAAGGATGTGTGATGTCACCGTGGTTGTTTAATATATTTATAGATGGGGTTGTAAGAGAAGTAAATGCGAGGGTCTTGGCAAGAGGCGTGGAGTTAAAAGATAAAGAATCACACACAAAGTGGGAGTTGTCACAGCTGCTCTTTGCTGATGACACTGTGCTCTTGGGAGATTCTGAAGAGAAGTTGCAGAGATTGGTGGATGAATTTGGTAGGGTGTGCAAAAGAAGAAAATTAAAGGTGAATACAGGAAAGAGTAAGGTTATGAGGATAACAAAAAGATTAGGTGATGAAAGATTGAATATCAGATTGGAGGGAGAGAGTATGGAGGAGGTGAACGTATTCAGATATTTGGGAGTGGACGTGTCAGCGGATGGGTCTATGAAAGATGAGGTGAATCATAGAATTGATGAGGGAAAAAGAGTGAGTGGTGCACTTAGGAGTCTGTGGAGACAAAGAACTTTGTCCTTGGAGGCAAAGAGGGGAATGTATGAGAGTATAGTTTTACCAACGCTCTTATATGGGTGTGAAGCGTGGGTGATGAATGTTGCAGCGAGGAGAAGGCTGGAGGCAGTGGAGATGTCATGTCTGAGGGCAATGTGTGGTGTGAATATAATGCAGAGAATTCGTAGTTTGGAAGTTAGGAGGAGGTGCGGGATTACCAAAACTGTTGTCCAGAGGGCTGAGGAAGGGTTGTTGAGGTGGTTCGGACATGTAGAGAGAATGGAGCGAAACAGAATGACTTCAAGAGTGTATCAGTCTGTAGTGGAAGGAAGGCGGGGTAGGGGTCGGCCTAGGAAAGGTTGGAGGGAGGGGGTAAAGGAGGTTTTGTGTGCGAGGGGCTTGGACTTCCAGCAGGCATGCGTGAGCGTGTTTGATAGGAGTGAATGGAGACAAATGGTTTTTAATACTTGACGTGCTGTTGGAGTGTGAGCAAAGTAACATTTATGAAGGGATTCAGGGAAACCGGCAGGCCGGACTTGAGTCCTGGAGATGGGAAGTACAGTGCCTGCACTCTGAAGGAGGGGTGTTAATGTTGCAGTTTAAAAACTGTAGTGTAAAGCACCCTTCTGGCAAGACAGTGATGGAGTGAATGATGGTGAAAGTTTTTCTTTTTTGGGCCACCCTGCCTTGGTGGGAATCGGCCGGTGTGATAATAAAAAAAAAAATGTACACTATGTACAGTGTGGCATGCAAAGAGTACGTAACCTTTATTCGGCGCATGGACACACCCTCATTTACAGGCTATCTCCCCCAACCAGCGAACCAGGTTGCTAAGAGTTGATGATGGGGCCCCATCGTTCAACTAGTGACCAGGTTCTAGCCAATAAGGTGGGATTGACAATCGCAGAGGTTATGTGGATACCGCTCTCCTGTCTGCCCTTGTCATTCCCACTCTAGAGCTGGTTGAAGCACGGTCTGCTTTCTTGTGGCTTCTATTTCTGCCTTGCTTACCGTGACGTGCACTATATTAATTACTGTACATAGTGTACATATTGCTGTTCTAAATTTGGTGAAGGATAATATAAGTCTAAACTTTTTCTACTGTGTTTATTTGCTCCCATTACACCTGGGTTAACAGGCCATTTGAAAGCCTAGGTTGTAATATGGGTAGCCTGTCCGAGAGCTGGACTTAGAGAAACGGTTGAGCTTAGGGTGAAGCTTGTAGCAGGAACATTGTGTAGCTTGCTGTTTCGCTTCGCTTTACAAATTTTGCGTGTCAGTTGCTTATGATCAGCCTTGCTATTGTGTGATCGTTCAACAGCTCGCTACTAGCTTGTTCAGTGTGCTCGCTTCGCTACGGTCAATCTTGTGTGCAGTCGGCTTTGCTTGTATGCGTATTCTGCAATCGTACTGTGCATAGCTAAGCGTGTTCTGCAAATTAACGTGTTACGTTGGGGTATTCGTACTGTGCATAGCGAATAACTTATGCCACCTAGACGAGTCAGACGCCTGGTGTCGGCATATACTTTGCATAACCTACCTAAATTGTCCCTACAGCGTTGTTGGCAAATTGCTCGTTCCATTGGCATTCCCTATAAACGCACTCTTACAGCTGCGCAACTGCGTTCACTTATTGCTGACATACTTATTGAAGAAGAGATGGCACATCAGACTCCTCCCTCTACGGGAGCTAGGGCAAAAACTACTATGTTCTCGCAGGAGGAAGATGATACACCTACGGAGCAAAATGGTCAGTATAGTGCACATGGGTTGTCTCAGGGTGAATCAGCGTCGTTGGCACTTCAGCTGGCAAAAATCAATCTTGAGCAAACTAGGGAACAGAGAGCATTCGCAAGGGAAGAATTTGATAGGGAAAGAGAAAGGAGGCAGTTTTCGCATTCTGTAAACGATTTCAGTTTACAAAAAGCAGTACAGCTTGTTCCCCGCTTCAATGAGGCCGAACCAGAGCAATTTTTCGAAAGCTTCGAAAATCAGGCTCGAGCCTTGAGGTGGCCGGAACAGCACTGGGCAGCGTTGGTTCATACAGCATTATTGGGTAAGGCACAGGAATTTACGTCGGTATTAACTGACGCTGAATTCTCTGATTATCAAGTAGTGAAGACCACAGTGTTGGGAGCATATACATGTATCCCAGCTAAATATCGTAAGACCTTCAAATTGAACAGGCGGCAGCTTGGTCAATCCCTGGTGGACTTTGTGAGACAGCAAACCAAAGCTTTTACCAGCTGGTATAAAGCGAGTGGTGTCTCTAACTTTGAGGAGCTGGTGCAGCTTATTCTGATTGATAACCTGCTGGAGTCTGTGGGACCAGAGGTTCGTGTCTTTCTGCAGGATCGTGACTTAACCACTGCATTGGAGGCGGCCAGGTTGGCTGATACCTTCGAAACGAACCGCTCCTTGTCCGAGCGGTCCCGTCTCTCTTTTCAACAGTCTGGCGTGAGCAGAGATCGACAACATTGGAGAATGAAGTGCCAGCCGGAGGGAGAGCGTCTACGACATCCAACCAAGTCACCTGGTGAGCCACGCTTCTCAACATATGGTCCCCCTGCGGAGAGGCAAACTACTTATGGAGCATCTCGACAACAATATCCAGAGAGGCACCAGCCAGAACGACACCACTTGCAACGTCATCAGGGAGTAAAGGGCAAGCCTGTCGTCTGCTTCAGGTGTAATAAAGTAGGTCATATCAGTTCCAACTGCCCCCAAAAACCTCAACCCATCGGGAAAATCTCTAATATCCCTAGTAACATGTCCCCTAGAGAAGTAGAAAAAGGTATGGCCCCTTATTATTGCGAAAGTCTTATTTCCCTTCAGGAAAACTCAGAACCAACTAAAGTAAATACCTTTAGAGATACTGGAGCATATTGCTCACTTGTCAGAGAAGGAATATTACCCCTTTCAGAGAATACTTCCTTGAATTCATCAGTTTTATTGGAAGCCTATGGAGGAACTATATATTCTGTTCCTTTGCATAAAATTTATGTACAGTGCAAATATTACACTGGGTACTTGACTGTAGGTATCTCAAAAGGATTTCCCATGAAAAATGCTATGTTATTACTGGGTAATAACATTACTACTGTTACTTCGTGTCCTGAACCTATAATGATTAATGCTTCTCCAGTGTTGGCCATAACTCGGGCAACTTCCCAAGGGTTGTCTGGAGAGAATGTTGACCTATCCTTGGACGACTCCGATCTCGGAATAGCCACGTTGTTTTACGAGAAAATCTGGCCAGAGCCTCGTAGATCAAGTGAACAGACCCCGATCAAGCCTTCCTATTCCCAGGTTGCAGGATTGCCAGATGTCTCTGTTTCCATGCCCGAGGGACTGTCCTTCCGGGAGGAACAACGAAAGGACCCTTCTTTAAAATTCGCTTTTGAGGCAGCCATGGGTAAATCCTCTTTGGGTCATCCAGTCAAGTATGAAGTTAAAAATGATTATTTGGTTTGCACTGAGACTGGTAAGGAGAAAGAGGGCCGGCAATTATACGACAGGTTAGTGGTTCCAACCAAGTATAGATCTCCTTAAAGGTTACTATCAGGTACCTTTGACAGATAAGGCGAAGGAAATCTCTGCCTTCGTGATTCCAGGAGGTCATTATCAGTATACAGTTACCCCCTTCGGAATGAAAAATTCCCCCTCTTCATTCCAGAAACTCGTCCATCAGGCTATTAAAGGACTTGAAGGCACGGCAGCATACCTAGATGATATTGTTGTGGTGTCTGATACTTGGGATCAACACCTACTTAGACTTAAAGCTCTGTTTGAGACCTTTAAGAATTCCCAATTAACAGTTAATTTGTCTAAATCTTCCTTTGGCCAGGCCACTATCACTTTTCTAGGCCATGAAGTAGGTAGTGGTAATGTTGCACCTAAACTTGCTAAAGTTCTTTCGATTAAAGATTATCCAGTTCCTCATGATAGGAAATCTCTTCAACGTTTCCTAGGCATGATAGGATTTTACAGAAGATTCTGTAAGAATTTCTCAGATATTGTAGCCCCTCTTACCTCTCTTACCAGTCATAAAGTTCCCTTTAATTGGACGTCAGATTGTAACACTGCTTTTAATAAAGCAAAAAGATTATTGTGCTCTGCACCCATTCTCTTGTCTCCAGACTTCTCCAAACCTTTTTCATTACAGGTTGATGCTTGTGAGTCTGGGGTTGGGGCGGTACTATTACAAATCGGGAACAAGGAGCTGCAGCCAATCGCATACTTTTCAGCCAAGTTCCAGCCACATCAGAGAGCTTACTCTACCATTGAAAAAGAAGCCCTCGCGCTGGTAATGGCTTTGGAGCATTTCGATGTTTATGTGGGCCAAACATCGCAGGTGGTCACAGTCTACAGTGATCACAACCCGTTAGTCTATCTCCAAGCCATGAAGAATCACAACACAAGGCTTATGCGTTGGACTCTCAGGCTGCAGCCCTACAATATTTTTATTAAATATATTGCCGGCAAAGAAAATGTGTTGGCAGACTCTTTGTCAAGAGTCTAGTTTAATATTTTATTTAGGTTAGGATGTATTTGTGGTAACCCCCCTTTCAAGCTCTTTTTTTTATCCCCTGATGTGGGGTTTTTTTTTTTAGTGAGGGGATACGGGCTACCGTCCGCTTGTATCTTGGACCTATGTTGGCTTATCTGACTGCTGTCTCACTCTGAGTTTAGGGTTTGGCTTTCAGGTCACTAGGAAAGCTGAGCTCTATCTAAGAGTTGGATGGTGGAGAGGATAGGCGGTCCCATTATTTTGTGCCATGGCGGCACGGTTACCACTGGGAGGTGGCAGCCTAATCCTGAGCCTTCTCGGGGGTGGGGGTGTGGCATGCAAAGAGTACGTAACCTTTATTCGGCGCATGGACACACCCTCATTTACAGGCTATCTCCCCCAACCAGCGAACCAGGTTGCTAAGAGTTGATGATGGGGCCCCATCGTTCAACTAGTGACCAGGTTCTAGCCAATAAGAAGGTGGGATTGACAATCGCAGAGGTTATGTGGATACCGCTCTCCTGTCTGCCCTTGTCATTCCCACTCTAGAGCTGGTTGAAGCACGGTCTGCTATCTTGTGGCTTCTATTTCTGCCTTGCTTACCGTGGAGTGCACTATATTTATCACTGTACATAGTGTACATATTGCTGTTATAATTGGTGAAGGATAATATAAGTCTAAACTTTTTCTACTGTGTTTATTTGCTCCCATTACACCTGGGATAACAGGCCATTTGAAATCCTAGGTTGTAATAGTGGTGATAGTGTTAGTGATGGTGGTGATGGTGGTGGTGATGGTGGTGGTGATGGTGGTGGTGGTGGTGGTGATGGTGATTATTACAACCTAGGATTTCAAATGGCCTGTTATCCCAGGTGTAATGGGAGCAAATAAACACAGTAGAAAAAGTTTAGACTTATATTATCCTTCACCAATTATAACAGCAATATGTACACTATGTACAGTGATAAATATAGTGCACTCCACGGTAAGCAAGGCAGAAATAGAAGCCACAAGATAGCAGACCGTGCTTCAACCAGCTCTAGAGTGGGAATGACAAGGGCAGACAGGAGAGCGGTATCCACATAACCTCTGCGATTGTCAATCCCACCTTCTTATTGGCTAGAACCTGGTCACTAGTTGAACGATGGGGCCCCATCATCAACTCTTAGCAACCTGGTTCGCTGGTTGGGGGAGATAGCCTGTAAATGAGGGTGTGTCCATGCGCCGAATAAAGGTTACGTACTCTTTGCATGCCACACCCCCACCCCCGAGAAGGCTCAGGATTAGGCTGCCACCTCCCAGTGGTAACCGTGCCGCCATGGCACAAAATAATGGGACCGCCTATCCTCTCCACCATCCAACTCTTAGATAGAGCTCAGCTTTCCTAGTGACCAAAAGCCAAACCCTAAACTTAGAGTGAGACAGCAGTCAGACAGGCTAGCATAGGTCCAAGATACAGGCGGACGGTAGCCCGCATCCCCTCACTAAAAAAAAACCCCCACATCAGGGGATAAAAAAAAGAGCTTGAAAGGGGTTACCACAAATACATCCTAACCTAAATAAAATAATAAACTAGACTCTTGACAAAGAGTCTGCCAACACATTTTCTTTGCCGGCAATATAATGAATTTTGATATTGTAGGGCTGCAGCCTGAGCGTCCAACGCATAAGCCTTGTGTTGTGATTCTTCATGGCTTGGAGATAGACTAACGGGTTGTGATCACTGTAGACTGTGACCACCTGCGATGTCTGGCCCACATAAACATCGAAATGCTCCAAAGCCATTACCAGCGCGAGGGCTTCTTTTTCAATGGTAGAGTAAGCTCTCTGATGTGGCTGGAACTTAGCTGAAAAGTATGCGATTGGCTGCAGCTCCTTGTTCCCGATTTGTAATAGTACCGCCCCAACCCCAGACTCACAAGCATCAACCTGTAATGAAAAAGGTTTGGAGAAGTCTGGAGACAGGAGAATGGGTGCAGAGCACAATAATCTTTTTGCTTTATTAAAAGCAGTGTTACAATCTGACGTCCAATTAAAGGGAACTTTATGACTGGTAAGAGAGGTAAGAGGGGCTACAATATCTGAGAAATTCTTACAGAATCTTCTGTAAAATCCTATCATGCCTAGGAAACGTTGAAGAGATTTCCTATCATGAGGAACTGGATAATCTTTAATCGAAAGAACTTTAGCAAGTTTAGGTGCAACATTACCACTACCTACTTCATGGCCTAGAAAAGTGATAGTGGCCTGGCCAAAGGAAGATTTAGATAAATTAACTGTTAATTGGGAATTCTTAAAGGTCTCAAACAGAGCTTTAAGTCTAAGTAGGTGTTGATCCCAAGTATCAGACACCACAACAATATCATCTAGGTATGCTGCCGTGCCTTCAAGTCCTTTAATAGCCTGATGGACGAGTTTCTGGAATGAAGAGGGGGAATTTTTCATTCCGAAGGGGGTAACTGTATACTGATAATGACCTCCTGGAATTACGAAGGCAGAGATTTCCTTCGCCTTATCTGTCAAAGGTACCTGATAGTAACCTTTAAGGAGATCTAATTTGGACACAAAAGTAGCCTTACCCACAAAGTCAATTACGTCATCCAGACGAGGAAGAGGGTAAGCATCTGTGATTGTGACCTCGTTCACTTTACGGTAGTCTGTGCACATACGAAACCCTCCATCAGCCTTTTTTACTAGGATGCACGGTGAAGCCCATGGACTAGATGACTCCTCCACTAAACCATGTTCTAACAAGAAGTCTACTTCCTGCTGAAGTAGCCTTTGCTTTTCAGGATTAGCTCTGTAGGGGGAGAGTTTAATTGGTTTAGATTTTCCCACATCTACATCATGGTAACCTAACGTACATTTTTTCGGCACATCCGAAAAAATATTAGGATATGACTGTAGAAGCTCAGTTAAATTTGTTGCTTGTATTTCAGATAATCCATCCATTAACGGGCTAGGATCCTTGAGGAGGACAGAATTTGAAAGTTTAGTATTAATTTCAGAGATAGAGTGCAAAGAGTCAGAGTCGTCCTCAGAGGTAGAGGACAGAGTCATTACTGGGACTTTATCTGGTGTATGAAAGGCCTTGATTTGATTAATGTGGTAAGTTTTTGTTTTTGAGGTCTTATCAATGGGAGCTACCACATAATTTAAATCAGATAATCTACTTACTATCTGCATAGGTCCCGTAAATCTAGCTTTCAAGGTGTGGCCAGGTATAGGTTCCTGCACCAACACCTTGTCTCCTGGATGGAAGGAGCGGAATTGTGCACTTTTGTCATACCTCTGTTTCATCTTACTTTGAGCTATCTTTAGGTTAGCCGTGGCTAACTCACGTGCCACCTGCAACCTTGAAGACGGGTTGTAGAGTGCTGAGCTTACGTCTTCTCCCATCCATCCTTCTTTGAGCACCCGAAGAGGACCTCGTACATTGTGCCCAAAGATCAGCTCAAACGGACTATACCCTGTAGACTCTTGCACCGTCTCTCGTACTGAGAACAGCAACAAAGGTAGAGATTCATCCCAATCTGTCGGAAAGTGCATGCAAAAACTTCTCATCATTGTTTTTAATGTTTGGTGGAATCTTTCCAAGGCGCCTTGGGACTGAGGGTGATAGGCAGTGGATAAGTTGTGAATTATCCCTAACCTAGTTAATACTTCCCTAAATGCTTTGGCAGTGAAGTTAGTACCTTGATCACTTTGTATAGTTTTAGGAATGCCAAAACAAGAAATGAATTTTGTTAAAGCTTTGAGAATAGCTTTAGTATTGATACTACGCATTGGGATCGCTTCAGGATATCTGGTTACTTTATCCATAATTGTAAATAAATACTGATTTCCAGACTTTGACTTAGGTAGTGGACCTACACAATCTATAATTAAATCTGCAAAAGGTTCTCCATCAGCAGGTATGGGTTGGAGAGGTGCAGGTTTAATGGAATGTCCAGGTTTTCCAACTTGCTGACATTCTCGGCAACACCTAATATGATTCTTCACATCTTTCTTTAATTTTGGCCAATAAAATTCTTTTGTGATTCTATACAAGGTTTTTGTAATTCCTAAGTGACCTCCTGATGACGTATTATGAGCTATATTTAATATCTGAGGTCTATACTTGGTTGGAACCACTAACCTGTCGTATAATTGCCGGCCCTCTATCTCCTTACCAGTCTCAGTGCAAACCAAATAATCATTTTTAACTTCATACTTGACTGGATGACCCAAAGAGGATTTACCCATGGCTGCCTCAAAAGCGAATTTTAAAGAAGGGTCCTTTCGTTGTTCCTCCCGGAAGGACAGTCCCTCGGGCATGGAAACAGAGACATCTGGCAATCCTGCAACCTGGGAATAGGAAGGCTTGATCGGGGTCTGTTCACTTGATTTACGAGACTCCGGCCGGTGTGTCTCATAAAACAACGTGGCTATTCCGAGATCGGAGTCGTCCAAGGATAGGTCAACATTCTCCCCAGACAACCCTTGGGATGTTGCCCGAGTTATGGCCAACACTGGAGAAGCATTAATCATTATAGGTTCAGGACACGAAGTAACAGTAGTAATGTTATTACCCAGTAATAACATGGCATTTTTCATGGGAAATCCTTTTGAGACCCCTACAGTCAAGTACCCAGTGTAATATTTGCACTGTACATAAATTTTATGCAAAGGAACGGAAAAGATAGCTCCTCCAAATGCTTCCAATAAAACTGAGGAATTCAAAGAAGTATTCTCTGAAAGGGGTAATATTCCTTCTCTGACAAGTGAGCAATATGCTCCAGTATCTCTAAAGGTATTTACTTTAGTTGGTTCTGAGTTTTCCTGAAGGGAAATAAGACTTTCGCAATAATAAGGGGCCATACCTTTTTCTACTTCTCTAGGGGACATGTTACTAGGGATATTAGAGATTTTCCCGATGGGTTGAGGTTTTTGGGGGCAGTTGGAACTGATGTGACCTACTTTATTGCACCTGAAGCAGACGACAGGCTTGCCCTTTACTCCCTGATGACGTTGCAAGTGGTGTCGTTCTGGCTGGTGCCTCTCTGGATATTGTTGTCGAGATGCTCCATAAGTAGTTTGCCTCTCCGCAGGGGGACCATATGTTGAGAAGCGTGGCTCACCAGGTGACTTGGTTGGATGACGTAGACGCTCTCCCTCCGGCTGGCACTTCATTCTCCAATGTTGTCGATCTCTGCTCACGCCAGACTGTTGAAAAGAGAGACGGGACCGCTCGGACAAGGAGCGGTTCGTTTCGAAGGTATCAGCCAACCTGGCCGCCTCCAATGCAGTGGTTAAGTCACGATCCTGCAGAAAGACACGAACCTCTGGTCCCACAGACTCCAGCAGGTTATCAATCAGAATAAGCTGCACCAGCTCCTCAAAGTTAGAGACACCACTCGCTTTATACCAGCTGGTAAAAGCTTTGGTTTGCTGTCTCACAAAGTCCACCAGGGATTGACCAAGCTGCCGCCTGTTCAATTTGAAGGTCTTACGATATTTAGCTGGGATACATGTATATGCTCCCAACACTGTGGTCTTCACTACTTGATAATCAGAGAATTCAGCGTCAGTTAATACCGACGTAAATTCCTGTGCCTTACCCAATAATGCTGTATGAACCAACGCTGCCCAGTGCTGTTCCGGCCACCTCAAGGCTCGAGCCTGATTTTCGAAGCTTTCGAAAAATTGCTCTGGTTCGGCCTCATTGAAGCGGGGAACAAGCTGTACTGCTTTTTGTAAACTGAAATCGTTTACAGAATGCGAAAACTGCCTCCTCTCTCTTTCCCTATCAAATTCTTCCCTTGCGAATGCTCTCTGTTCCCTAGTTTGCTCCAGCGTGATTTTTGCCAGCTCAAGTGCCAACGACGCTGATTCACCCTGAGACAACCCAGCTGCACTATACTGACCATTTTGCTCCGTAGGTGTATCATCTTCCTCCTGCGAGAACATAGTAGTTTTTTCCCTAGCTCCCGTAAAGGGAGGAGTTTGATGTGCCATCTCTTCTTCAATAAGTATGTCAGCAATAAGTGAACGCAGTTGCGCAGCTGTGAGAGTGCGTTTATAGGGAATGCCAATGGAACGAGCAATTTGCCAACAACGCTGTAGGGACAATTTAGGTAGGTTATGCAAAGTATATGCCGACACCAGGCGTCTGACTCGTCTAGGTGGCATAAGTTATTCGCTATGCACAGTACGAATACCCCAACGTAACACGTTAATTTGCAGAACACGCTTAGCTATGCACAGTACGATTGCAGAATACGCATACAAGCAAAGCCGACTGCACACAAGATTGACCGTAGCGAAGCGAGCACACTGAACAAGCTAGTAGCGAGCTGTTGAACGATCACACAATAGCAAGGCTGATCATAAGCAACTGACACGCAAAATTTGTAAAGCGAAGCGAAACAGCAAGCTACACAATGTTCCTGCTACAAGCTTCACCCTAAGCTCAACCGTTTCTCTAAGTCCAGCTCTCGGACAGGCTACCCATATTACAACCTAGGATTTCAAATGGCCTGTTATCCCAGGTGTAATGGGAGCAAATAAACACAGTAGAAAAAGTTTAGACTTATATTATCCTTCACCAATTATAACAGCAATATGTACACTATGTACAGTGATAAATATAGTGCACTCCACGGTAAGCAAGGCAGAAATAGAAGCCACAAGATAGCAGACCGTGCTTCAACCAGCTCTAGAGTGGGAATGACAAGGGCAGACAGGAGAGCGGTATCCACATAACCTCTGCGATTGTCAATCCCACCTTCTTATTGGCTAGAACCTGGTCACTAGTTGAACGATGGGGCCCCATCATCAACTCTTAGCAACCTGGTTCGCTGGTTGGGGGAGATAGCCTGTAAATGAGGGTGTGTCCATGCGCCGAATAAAGGTTACGTACTCTTTGCATGCCACACCTAACCTAACCTAACCTAACCTAACCTAACCTAACCTAACCTAACCTAACCTAACCTAACCTAACCTAACATAACCCAACATAACCCAACATAACCTAACATAACCTAACATAACCTAACATAACCCAACATAACCTAACATAACCTAACATAACCCAACATAACCTAACATAACCCAACATAACCTAACATAACCTAACATAACCTAACATAACCTAACATAACCCAACATAACCCAACATAACCCAACATAACCTAACATAACCCAACATAACCCAACATAACCCAACATAACCTAACATAACCCAACATAACCTAACATAACCTAACATAACCCAACATAACCTAACATAACCCAACATAACCTAACATAACCTAACATAACCCAACATAACCCAACATAACCCAACATAACCCAACATAACCTAACATAACCCAACATAACCCAACATAACCCAACATAACCTAACATAACCTAACATAACCTAACATAACCCAACATAACCTAACATAACCCAACATAACCTAACATAACCTAACATAACCCAACATAACCCAACATAACCCAACATAACCTAACATAACATGACCTACTAAACACAAGCGAGAAGCCTAAAAACTGTAATGTAAATATTTTATATGACTGCAGATTTGGTATTTTTGTTTTATGCATATATGTATGTCGTGCCGAATAGGTAACACTGGTCAGTTAGCAAGAATTCGTTTAAAATTAAGTTCTTCCTAAAATTTTCTCTTATACGTTTAAAGATATATTTTTTTCACTTATGTTAATGTAATAATTAATAATTGTGTACTAAAAGAACCTTAGAAAACTTACCAAACCTTATTATAACAAGCGCAATTTAATTTAGCCTAGTCAAACTAAATATAGTTTAGATAAGTTTACAGTAATTTAATAATAAACAAACAGAATGAAATATATTTTTTCGTTAGGTTCAGAATGATTTTTGCAAAGTTATTGCATACACAAATTTTCGCCTGCCTTATTCGGCAAGAAGAGCGTTGCTGTTTAAGCCAAAATCGCAAGTTGTACCTATTCGGCACGATATATATATATATATATATATATATATATATATATATATATATATATATATATATATATATATATGTCGTGCCGAATAGGCAGAACTTGCTATCTTGGCTTAAATAGCAACGCTCATCTTGCCATATAGGACAAGTGAAAATTTGTGTATGCAATAATTTCGCCAAAATCATTCTGAACCTTACGAAAAAAATATATTTCATTGTGTTTGTTTAGTATTAAATTATTGTAAACAAATCTAAAATATATTTAGTTGGGTTAGGCTAAAATAAATTGCGCTTGTTATAATAAGGTTAGGTAAGTTTTCTAAGTTCCTTTTGGTGCAAAATTATAAATTTTTACATCAACATTAATGAAAAAAATATATCTTTAAACGTTTAAGAGAAAATTTTAGAAAGGACTTAATTTTAAATGAGTTCTTGCTAATTGACCAGTTTTACATATTCGGCACGACATATATATATATATATATATATATATATATATATATATATATATATATATATATATATATATATATATATATATATATATATATATATATATATATATATATAAGTGGATAAAAAGCCTTCAAGGAAGAATATTTGGATTTCTTCCTGAAGCCGTTTGAATATTCCACTTCCCCTACCACCCCATCTTTTGATATATATATTTTTTTTACCAATAGGAATATTTTATTACATAATATGGTACAGAAGATTTAAGAGATACATTGTTGATATAAAGGTGGCATATAAGGTACATGTTGTTACGTGTGTATCACCGATTATAAGGCGAAAATCTCATCCAGCTCCTCAGAGCTGGGGCGTGTGCCCAAAATACAGCAGGCATTACCCCTTTGAACAGCCGCACTGAGCCGCTGGAACAGAAAACTAGCTGCCCTGGGATCCCTAGTTACCCTGATGAGTCTTTTTCCCAGCTCCTTAAGGAATTTAGATGCACTCTTTCCCCATGAGCCAAGGGTCTCTGAGCCTATGGGAACAAACATATAATGATGGGCAAGTTCTCCATATTTTCTAGACTTTTGGGACTCCCTGAAGCTGGCAGCTGCCCCTCCTTCCTCCTTGGTGTATTGGAGATAGGTATCAGCCAAGGTAGATGCACATGTATAGTCCCACACCACCTGCTTCCCATCTGTCCAGGCTTGAAGGGTGATACCATCTGGATGCTTCTGGCTGCCATCAGATCTGCATTGTTGGGGTGGCTCCCTTACTGCTGGGCATCCAGCTGTTGTGAGGCTCCTCTTGATAATGTTATTAACCTCCTCATGTCTTGCAATCTTTCCCTTGGATTTACGGCACACAAGACCATGGTACCCGAATCGGTCTGCTGCTTCACTGCCACAAATACACCTGTGTTCGGCGAGAATAGGGGCGGCAAGTCGAAGGGCAACACCGATGCGGATGGTCTGTGGGTCGAGGCGTGTGCCAAGGCTGGAGTTAGGAACAGCCAACAGAAAGTCCCCAGCATGAGGGGCTCTCACTGCCAGGAGGCGGGCTCTATCCTTCCCTGACACACTCTGAAGCGTTGTTGAGGCTATATTTTCCACTATTGGACCATCCCAGTGCGATTGTTTGTAGTTGTTGGGGGGAGCAGGTCTGGTTTCAGAGCCCGTTAGATTATCCCAGATCAATGCTCCGTCAATGAATTTTTGGTCCTGGACTCCAATCTTGTCCCTAAGATGTTCAGGGAGAATCGCTGCTACAAGCTCTCTGGATGCAATACATGAGGACAGAAAAGCAGGTAACGCAGTCTGTGATGACTTGCGGACACCAATGCCTCCTAGTCTGACTGGAAGTGTAGCTTGGTTCCACTGCCCGTCTTCTAGAGTAAGGTTAAGTACTTTCGTAAAAATCTGCCTCAGAATACTGTCATATTCGTGCAGTATAGGGTTATCATATGAAGGTGCACATCTTAGGAAATATGTCAACCTGGACAGACTCAAGCACTTTGTGAGAAGGTACAAGGCATCGTGGGTGTCCAGATTGCCTATTCGTTGTTCCATTCTCCTTAACTCTTCCAATTTCTTCCTGAGAATTGTGTCAATGGCATTGCTTCCCAGAGGTGCTCCTAGCAAGACACTATTTGTGGGGGCAATGGCTGCTGCTCTTGGTAGTTTTGATCTCACTGCATTTATCACTTGTTGACTGACTGAGATGATTTCACATTTGGATGGATTCAGGACGAGACCCATTTCCTGTCCCCGTGTCATTACCTGTGTAAGGTCATGTAGGAGGGACTCCTTTGTACCTGCTAGTGTGCCATCATCTAGGAACCAGATGTTTAGCTCGCTGGTCAGTCTGACTGTGATTTCTCTAACTGCTATACAGAAGAGAAATGGTGCAAGAGGATCTCCTTGTTGGACACCCTCCGATGATGTGATTTCATGCTCTCCAAAGAGAAGCATTGATTCCTTGCTATACCCAGCTGAAACAAAAGGGAAGAGACCAGGGAAATGTTCTTGTACTGCTACTAATACAACGTCTCTTTTCAGGGGATTGAATGCATTCTTGAAATCTAATTTTACCACTGCATTGTCCTCAGGCAGGTTGTTGTATACGCCCTTGTTGCATGAACCGCTGCTTCACTTCCTTGAGAGACCCCAGAGCCAAGCTGGTTTGGTTGAAGCATCATGGCTGCCTGTGCACGAATACTTCGCACAGCAGCTTTGGATACGAGGCGGCATAACGTGTTGCCTACTGCAATTGGCAGAATTCCTCCATCCTTCTTTTTAAGTGCACAAAGTGTTGCACCAAAAAAGAAAGGTCTAATTTCATCAGGAATCAGACCAGCCAAGGAATTGTTGACGAACCTTGTGATCTCTGAAAGCAGTGTCTCTGCAATTTCCCCAATAACTGGATTAACCATTTCCTTTAAATGCTGTGGCCTTATTCCAGTGTAACCCCCAGCAGAGCCAGATGGGAACGACATTATTGCTTTGTAAATGTCTGAGTCTTCCACAATCAATGGTTCCATAGTGGGGACAGAGGTGTTGGAACTGTTGGTGCCACTGGTTTCCCTGGCAGGGTGCTTTCCTCTAAGTGCTTCAGCCGTGTCAGCATCCCTGGGAGCAACTGTATCTTCACTGGTAATAATTCTGATTGCCCCCACTGTGTTGCCCTCTTCAATTTTCTTGCTCACCTGGACTCTGACTTTTTCACTGTCAGTAGAGTGAGTGGGGGTTCTGCCTCTCCCTTTTTTGTGTTGACGGGGAAGTCGAATGAGGTTATCAACTCTAGGAAAATCTCTTAAGGATTTAATTATCATTGAGGCTAGCCTCTTTCCCCTTCTTTCCGGCACAGCTAAGCAGACATTGCCAAAAAGTAGCAAGTTGTGCCATGCCTTGATGGTGGTGGAGCATTTAAGATAGTGGAACCATCGTTTACTTTTTTCAGGAGGTCTGTAAGTTTCCCAGCTGCGTGTGGACGGGCTGCTTTGGGAATATGTGTGAGTGTCCTCGTACCTGTTGCTTTAATTGCTTCCAAGAGATTGTCTGATGAGATGAAATCTGTTGGAGTGGGTTCAGGTGCCTGAGGTGGCTCTGGATCATCACTTTCCACAGGAGGACATCCTGAACCAGGGCAACTACCGTGTTTGCGGAGGAAACCATTCGAGTTGAGACAACGAAGCTGTAAGCATGACCGACACTTGCCTCTCCTGGTATTGCCAGCCGTGCCATTTCCCTGGATGCTTGCTTCCTCCTGGTTGGCATCCATCTGCTAGACTGCCCACAGGAAGGGAACCAGCAGCGTCACAAGCGTGGAGAATCGCATTTTCTTCACTAAACTTTCTCCAGTACTGTAGGAAGAAGTGTCAGGGTCACCATGGTGATCAGAGAGGTGGTATTCTGTTGATCAGAGAGGTGATATCCTGGTGATCAGAAAGGTGGTATCCTGGTGATCAGAGAGGTGGTATCCTGGTGATCAGAGGTGGTATCCTGGTGATCAGAGGTGGTATCCTAATTGTGGTTGCATGGGTCGAGACTCAGCTCCTGGCCCCGCGTCTTCACTGAACGCTACTCGATCCTCTCTCCCTGCTCCATGAGCTTGATCATACCTCGTCTTAAAGCCATGTATGGTTCCTGCGATGACCGCTAATAATATCTTAGGACAGCCACTAGAACGCTATATCCTGGGAGCACTATTCAGCGATACTGCTTATATATATATATATATATATATATGTATATATATGTGTGTGTGTGTGTGTGTGTGTGTGTGTGTGTGTGTGTGTGTGTGTGTGTGTGTGTGTGTCGTGCCGAATAGGCAGAACTTACGATCTTGGCTTAAATAGCAACGCTCATCTTGCCATATAGGACAAGCGAAAATTTGTGTATGCAATAATTTCGCCAAAATCATTCTGAACCTAACGAAAAAAAATATATTTCACTGTGTTTGTTTAGTATTAAATTATTGTAAACAAATCTAAAATATATTTAGTTGGGTTAAGCTAAAATAAATTGTTCTTGTTATAATAAGGTTAGGTAAGTTTTCTAAGATTCTTTTGGTGCAAAATTAAAAATTTTTACGTTAACATTAATGAAAAAAATATATCTTTAAACGTATAAGAGAAAATTTCTGAAAGGAATTAATTTTAAATGAGTTCTTGCCAATTGACCAGTTTTACATATTCGGCACGACATCACATATATATATATATATATATATATATATATATATATATATATATATATATATATATATATATATATATATATATATATATATATATATAAATATATATATATATATATATATATATGGCCATTCGTCTCTCGACCTGCGGGGAGAGAGGACGCTTCTACTGGTTCTCTTGCACGCCACCTGGTGAGGAAAACATAGTATTAGCACCAAGATGGCGGACCGACTGTACCGACGCATAAATACAGTCTGCATTCAGCTGGTTAGAGGATCTTTAAGCAACGACACGATGAACGTTCTCCTGCCAAGCATTATCAGGGACTGTTATGGCATCCCCAATGAAGAGCTGTATGGTGTGGCATTGAATGGAATGTCAAGGGTCTTCGTGAAGTTCATGAGGGCTGACTTCTACTCTACCATCGTAGATGAATTTCAAGAACGACGGATGAGCATCAATTCGGCAGTGGAAGTATGCTTGCATGATGTGTCTAAGTATTTTACTTGGGTGAAGGTAAGGAATGTACCTTTTGAGGCAACAGCATACAGCTTACAAGAAGTATTCAGTGGTTATGGAACTGTACACTCGACGAGCATGGGAATGTGGAGGGACGGCCCTTATGAGGGGATGCCGGAAGGATCCTGCACACTGAAAATGACCCTGAGGAGACCGATACCATCATATGTTACATTGCGTAACCATAGAACACAGGTTTTTGTACACTATGCGGGGCAGAGGAAGACGTGCCGTTTATGTGACTCTTATGAGCACATGGTGGCACAATGCCCCAGGAGACAGGAGCCAAGGCGTCAGGAGACAGCCTCTGTGGATACGCCATTAGAAGCCACGGATGTTATGACGGGTGAAGTGGAAAGACGGGGTACAGGCCTATGGAGTGAGGAGGTCGACAGGGCAGAGGTGGTTTTGGAGACGTGTGTTACACTACCAGTGGAAACGGGGGGGGGAGGGAATATCGCCGTCAGACAGGCCGTTAGATAATGCAGAGTCAGCTCAGGACGGGATTTTGGAGGCTGTGCTGAAGGATTTTTTGGAAGAGTCGGAGATTGGTGTGGAAAGTGATGTGAGGTCAGGTGATGACAAGGTGATGGATGAACAGAAGCAGGGTAAGGAAGACTTGAGTGAGGTTCGAAAGGAGAGCAATGTGGTGGTGGAGGTCCATCAAGAAGATGTGGTTGCAGAAGAAATGTATGTAGAGGGTAGCTCCCGCAAGAGATCAGCGGGGGCATCAGACATGGACGAGGTCCTCACACCAGCGCAGAGGCCTGGGAAGAAGATGTGGGCAGCTGTGGTTGCAAAGGCAAGTCAGGGAGGCGGGGGGGGGGCAATGGGAAGCTAGGTGGGAAGGGACAGGGAGGGGTTGGAGGGCAGGAACGAGGGATTGATAGAGAAGAACCGAGACCTATGAAAGGAGGACCAAGTAAGCCTCAGCGGCACAGGGGTAAGCCGCCATTCTTGTAAAATTCAGGTGTGTAACTTTCAATGTAAACGGTCTTAAAAACGAGGTCAAGAGGGTATGGTTAGAGTGGGTTTTGAGGAGATTTAGTATTGATGTCTGTTTTTTGCAGGAACATAACCATAGGTTAGGATGTGAGTTGTTGTTGAAAGGTTATAGGTTGTTTACATGTGATGCTTTGAGGTTGAAAGGAGGTGTGGCTGTGGCGGTAAAGGAGACCAGTCCTTTGCGTATCCTGGGTTGGGAGGAGGGGGGGGGGTGGGAGGGTTGTCAGGGTGGATGGGTTTTGGGGGGCCAGGAGGGTTAGTTTTGTAGGTGTGTACATGCCAGCAACTAGTAACACTAGAGTGAAGGTGGATTTTGTACGCGAGGTTCTGGTATATCACTTGAGAGGTTTACCTGCTTTTACGGTGATTGGTGGGGATTGGAATTGTGTCATTAGGAAGGGTGATGTGGTTCCGAGGGGGGCGGGTTGTGTTTTGGGGGTTCTGCGGGATGTTTTGCGAGATGTTGGAGCAGTAGATGTGGTGGGAAGTAGGGGATATGGAGTGGAGCACACTTTTATTCGTAGGGGATATGAGGCACGGTTAGATAGGATTTATGTTAGGCAGGGCATAGGTGTGGAGAGGGTGAGGACTATCGATGTGGGTTTTTCTGATCATCGTGCTGTTATAGCAGATTTGAGGGTAGATGGCATAGTGAGGGTTTATGCAGGATATTGGAAATTAAATGTGAGGCTACTTAGGGAAGAGGGTGAACCTACGGGGTTTGAAGATTGGTGGAAATCCTTGTGGGAGACTAGGAATATGGAAATGGATTTGCTGGATTGGTGGGAAATGAGGGCTAAAGTTGAAATTGGAAAAATTTTTAAAGTACGGGGTAAGGAGATGGCTAGGTGGAGCTATGGCCTACAAAATTATCTTGAGGGTCAGTTAAATGACTGTTATGCAGAGGAACGTGTGGGGCGGAGTGAGGATATGGAACGTTTGCGAAATAGGTTGGCGGAAATTCACAATGAAAAATTTGAGGCAATTCGAGTTAGGGCAGGGTTGGAGGATGTCTTAAGGGGAGATAGGCCATCGGGTTTTGTATTAAGGAGGTTTAAGGAACGGCAGGCGAAGACCACCTTGGCGTATATTGTGGCAGGTACAGGGGGGGGTGGCTTTGAGGAGGGTCAAGGCCTATCCACAACGGAAAATATTAGTTTGTATGCAGATTTTTGGTTTAGGGAGAAGTGGAGGAGGGTTGGCAGGGGAGTGGGTGAGGGACGGTTTGGGGATGAAGGGTTTAATAGAGTATTAAGTGAGCAGGACAGTGACAGAATCGAGGGTAGTATTAATGTAGAGGAGGTGGAGGAGGCAGTTTTTGGGATGTGCCAGGGTAAAACCCCAGGCATAGACGGAATACCAAACGATTTTTATAGGTATCATTGGGGGAGTGTACGGCATTGTCTGGTGGGGGTTTTGAATTGTATGTTAAGTAGTGGGAGGATGGGGAAATCACAAAGAACGGGTGTCACGGTTTTAGTGCCCAAAAAGAAGGAATGCCGAGTTTTGAATGATTACCGTGTGATTACGTTAATGTGCTCGGATTACAAAATTTTTGCTAAGGTTTTGGGCAACAGAATGAGGAAAGTGTTGGGTTTAGTGTTACATAGGGGACAGTTGGGAATTCCAGGAAGAAGGATGAGGGATGGACATGGTTTGATTAGGGATTTTCTAGAGAGATGTACGGGAGGGGGAATACTAGGTTTAGATTGGGTGAATGCTTATGATTGCGTGGACAGAGATTTCTTAGGGGTTTGCTTAGAGAGGTTGGGGTTTCAGGAGGGGGTAGTGAGGTTTTTTTTTTTATATTTTTATTTAAAACAACACAATACATTAAATAAATAAAAGAACACATTATCAGTTCTTACTCAAAATTATAAATCCCATTGTCATATACATTACATCCAATGTAACTATGTTAAGTAAGATTACACTAGATAACATAACAATATTCATCATTATTATTATAACCAAGGAAAACCCAAACCTACAATCTGCATTATTTTTTCCACTTTGTTATTTATATATTATTAATCCACATAATCTTCAAACCCTCCTTTACAATACTCATCATTGCCAGTGCCGACACAGCTGACACTTCTACCCCCCCCCCCGTATGTACAGTCCCCATTCTAAATAACATACATTAATTTCCCTAATGAATGGCCATTGAAAACAATTTCTACTAAAATAACCCAACCCAGCAGACTTCCAAACAAAAACAGTCAGGGTCATTATAAGACATGTAGGAACGAGTCCTGCAGTCTCATATGTATACATATACGCATGCATATACACATACGTGTATGTGCACTTATTCATAAGAACCAACTAAATCATACATAGAAATAAATCGCTAAATGACTTGTCTGCAAATAAACTAAATATTACAATTTATGATAGAACTATACCAAAGACATTGGTTCCCCCAAACACCCTACTCATGCACAAAGTTAATGTTACTGATTTACACAATATATAATAGGACCTTACATACAAAATAAGGGGATATATAAACCCCATCAAATACTTATATATTTTCGTACATAGTGCATAATGTACATATTCAATACAATAATAAAAAAAGAGGTGTATGACAAGGCTAAATCTATCTTCAGATTAAAAATATATAAGACATAACCTCACATTTTACATATAAATATAAACCTCCTATATAAAATGATTCTTATAACAATAAGGGAAAAAACCGAAAATCACATAACTTTTGACTCTGTGATTTTACAAAAATTCATAAGGTCTACATACTCCTACAATAAACTTTACCCACATCAACCACCGTGCAAACCAATCAACCATACCTCACCAGGCTTCCAATCACACCAAGAGGGCGCACCACTGAAGAGACCAACCCCTTGCCTCTCACCACCTCAAACGGAGTAAACGTTCAACAGTAAGTCCACGATATCCCTCCGGAAAACTAATTACCCACCTTCCCCCATATAATTGTTTGTTCCTACATGCTGTCCTATAAAAACTCGCCGCCAGCGCTTTTATCCTAATGTTCCCCTCCACCTCCCTCATCCCCCAAGAAACATACAAGTAATCAACTATTACATATCTGATAGCCCTTCCCACCTCTTTGGGTACCCCTTCCATATCTAACATTAAAGCCCTAAGGGGTGATATCTTTCCCCCCCCCAATAAAAAGAAAACCCTCTTCAACCACAATCTTACCACCTCCAATGCAGAACAGAAATATACTACATGAAAAGCCGTTTCAACTTCCCCACAAAAAGCGCATGACGCCTCTTTCACAAAACCCATTCGTCTTAGCACCTCTTTCGATGCTAACGTCCCCATAAGAAATCTATATACTAATTCCCTCGCTCTTGCCGGTATTCTTAATTTACTAAATTCCACCCATATCACTCTCCAATCATATGTGGGATACACTGCCATCCCTTGCATTAATTCCTGACGACGGCCCACACCCACTAACCGTTTTACCTTGAGTTTTTTAACATTGCATACCTTTAACATAAACCGCAACATGTCTTCACACTCCACTAAGTCCCTGCCACCCCACCATTTGCGGATATCCCCCATCACCTCCCCCACCCGAAGACCCCTTTCCCCCGCTGCCCGAATATACCTCTGCTTCACATATAGCGCCTTCACCCTAGACCCTAATGCAATCAATCCCAGTCCTCCCTGCCTTACCGCAGTCATTACTACATCTTTGCCCAACCACGCCCTCCCATAGCCCCACACATACCTTAAGACCCTTCTTTGCATTTCCATAATATCCTGACTTCTTAATGGGTAAATTTCCGCCACTCCCCACACCTTACTATAAATCAGCGTATTTACCACCACAACCCTTTGATGCAAGGTTACATCCCCGGCCCTTAGACCCCTCAGCCTACTCAAAGCTCTGTCCATTACCATTTCTGAATTAACCCTCCTGCTCTCCTGTGCATCTGCCAAAAACAAAATCCCACAAATCTTTAGCCTATCTACAGTTATCCAACCAAACTCCTCCCCCAAGGTCCCTCCTACCCAAGCGCCTACCTCCAACAACCGTGATTTCTGCTTATTAACTCTCATCCCAGTAGCATTCCCAAAAATCTCAATTACCCTTCCCACTTTTCTTAAATCTTCAATCTCATTAAGTAAAACAGTTGTATCATCTACATAACCAACAATATTCCCACAATATCCTCCACTCTCCCCCAACCTTCCCATCCCACCATCAACCAGAACATAGAAAGGGTTCTGCATACATGCAAAGAGTATTTGGGAGAGTGGACACCCCTGCCTTAAACCCCTTCCCATGCTTACTGAACTACCCAACCTCCCGTTTACCTGTACTCTCATTGATGCATTCTCATACAAAGTCCTCACCCATCCAACCACCCTCCCTCCAAAACCCATTCTCACCATACTCTCAATCAAAAATTCCCTATCCACATAATCATAAGCTTTCTCCCAATCCAGACCTAGAATACCTCCCTTATTACTACCCTCAAGGAAATCCCGAATACGACCATGACCTACCCGCATACTCCTCCCCGGGATACCAAACTGTCCCCCATGTATCACCGACCCCATGACCTTCTTCAGTCTATTACCCAAAATTTTCGCAAAAACCTTGTAATCAGCGCACATCAAAGATATTGCACGGTAAGCACTCAACTCTCTACCCCCCCCCCTTCTTTGGCACCAAAACTATGACACCTGTACTTTGCGATATGCCCAACTTCCCACTAGTTAACATATGGTCCAATAGCCTAACAAAACACTGCCTAATACACCCCCAATGTGCTCTATAAAAATCATTTGGTATACCGTCTATCCCTGGTGTTTTCCCGGTACTCATCCCGAAAACTGCCTCTTCCACCTCAACCTCACTTATACCAACCTCCAACCCCACTCTATCCTGCTCACTTAAAACGCTATGGAACCCCCCTTCAAAAAAACCCTCCCAGGAACCCCCCTCCCTCCAACTCCATTTCTCTCTAAACCAACTATCAGCATAGAGACTCATACTTTCCGTATTGGATAGGACTCGACCCACTGGATACCCTCCCACCCCAGGGCTTGTCTCCAATTGTAGAATGGTGGTTACACTCTGTCGGTCCCGAAATTTACGTAAAACATACCCAGACGGTTTATCACCCCACAAAACATCCTCTAACCCCGCCCTAACCCTAATTGCATCAAACCTATCATTGTGTAATTCAGCTATTCTACTCCGCAGTCTGTCCATATCATCCCTCCTACCACCTCCCCCAACATAACAATCTTGCAACTGTCCCTCCAGATAATTTTGCAACCCAAAACGCCACCTCGCCTCCTCTCGTCCCCTAGCCTTAAAAAAATTCGCTATTCCAGGTTTTGCCTGCATTTCCCACCAATCTAACAGATCTATCTCCCTGTTCCTAGCCTCCCAAAAAGGCAACCACCAATCACTGAAAAAAGGCCCCTCCCCCTCCTCCTTAAGAAGCCTTACATTTAATTTCCAGTACCCAGAATAAATACGCACCACTCCATCCCACATCAAATCTGCTATTACCGCTCTGTGATCAGAAAACCCCACATCGAAGGTTTGCACCCTCACAACATCTATACCCTGCTTAATATAAATTCTGTCTAATCGCGCTTCATATCCCCTACGGACGAACGTGTGCTCCACTAGGTAACCCCCCCTCCCCACCACATCAACAACCCCAATATCTCGCAATACATCCCTCAGCACACTCAGCACACAACCCGCCCCTCTCGGTTCGACATCACCACTCCTAATCACACAATTCCAATCACCTCCTATTACTGTTATAGCAGGCAAACCTCTCAAGTGATACAGCAATACCTCTCTGACAAAATCTACTTTTACCCTGATATTACTAGTTGCTGGCATGTAAACTCCCACGAAACTAACTCGACTCTCACCCCAGACGCCATCCACCCTCACGATCCTCCCACCCCCCCCCTCTTCCCAACCGATGACACGCAAGGGGCTGGTCTCCTTTACCGCAACTGCTACCCCACCTTTCAATTGCAAACCACTGGTTACATACATTCGATATCCTTTCACCCTCAACACACTACCAGCCCTGTGATTATGCTCTTGCAAAAAGCATATGTCAACATCAAACTGCCTTAAAAACCACTCCAACCAAACTTTCTTGACCTCAGTCTTAAGTCCATTAACATTAAGCGTGACACATCTGAAAATTACAGAAGGGGCGGCTTTCCCCTATGCCTCTGGGATTTACCCACTGCACTTTTCATATTACGTGTTCCTTTGCCACTCGAGTTTTCCTGTGCAATCACTTCCCCCCTCCCTTTCCCAATTTGCAACTCAGGCACACCTCTACCACTATGTGTCCTCGGCTCCACAACCGCTGCCCATGACTTCTTCCCCGGCCTCTGCCCTGGGGTAATGACCTCATCTATCTCTGATGCCGCAGTTCGTTTCCTAGAACTCACACTTACACACATATCACCCTCAGACAATTCCTCCTGGTGTACCTCCACGGCCACCACATGCTCCCGCCCAATATTACTCAAGTCTTCCTCAACAATTTGTTGTCCCTCCAAAGTTCCAGCTTCACATGAACTGAGGACACCTTTTGCACAGGGTTCCTCCTCATCCAAAAAATCCTTGATCACATCTGCCAATAACCCATCCTGGGTTGAAGCTTCCTGGACGAAAGTCTCCTCAGATGTCACCTTCAACTCCCCCGACGCCCCTGGGAGAGTGACACATGTCTCCGCCGCCGCCACCTCCCGGTCGACCTCTTCGCTCCAGAGGTCATTCCTCCGGCCTCCCGAGGCATCAGAGCCAGGCACCAAATTACACGACTGTTGAATCACAATTGGAGTATCGAGAATTCGAGAAGCCCGCCTCCTAGGACACTGGGCTGCCATGTGCTCATAAGAGCTACATAGACGACATGTTTTCCTTTGCCCAGCATAGTACACATAAACCTGTGTTCTACAACCGATCATCGTAACATAGGATGGTATAGGCCTTGTTAAGGTCATTTTAAGGGTGTAAGAACCTTCCGGCATTCCTTCATATGGACCATCCCTCCACACCCCCATTGTTGCAGAATGCACTGTCCCATAACTTCGAAAATACTCCTGCAGGCCATAAGCCGTAGCCTCGAAGGGTACATTCCGTACCTTCACCCATGTGAAGTACTTAGAGACGTCATGTAACACAACATCCATCGTTGAATTCACACTCATGCGTTGTTCCTGGTAATGCTCGACAATTCTTGTGTAGTAATCGACTCGTAGAAATTTCACAAAGATTCTTGTTAAACCATTAAGGGCGACGCCATACAATTCCTCGTTGGGAATACCATATGTATCCCTGATGATGTTAGGGAGAAGGACGTTCATCGTATCTCCACTTAACGTACCACGAACCAGCTCTATGCAGATAGTATTCACTCTCCGTACTGTATGTTCCACCATGTTGATATCCCAATGAGCAGCGCAAGTCCTCACTACTCAATGGTTGTTGCTGAACTAAGGTAGCTCGCCTGAAGACAGCAGAGGGGTGCCGAGACAACCTCACTCCACCGTGGTCAGGCAGCGAATAAGGGGGGGTAGTGAGGTGGGTGAACACCCTGTATGATGGGGCAGAGGTGAGGGTACAGGTTAATGGGAGGTTGGGTGAAAGTGTACCAATGGAGAGAGGTTTGAGACAGGGCTGTCCGATGTCACAGCTGCTCTTTGCGTGTGTGCAGAATCCTTTTTATGAGTCTGTTGAGAGGGTAATGAACAGTCAGGAGATGGAAGGGGGGTGCAAAGGGGGCATCGTTGGGTATGTGGATGATACTACTGTTTTGCTAAGGGGTAAGGAGGAGTTAAGGAGGGTGGGTAGAGTGATTCAGATGTTTGGTATGAATACCGGAATGAGAGTTAATACGGTGAAATCAAGGTTACTAGAGGTCGGTAATTGGATAGGGGGGGGCTTGGGGATAGGGTTAGGATGGACAGTGGTTGACAGAATCAAGGTATGTGGGATATGGTATTTGGCGGAAGTGCAGGCATGCAGAAGGGTAAATTCGGAGTCTGTCAAGGGTAAGGTTTTAAGTAGACTAGGAGGTTTAAGTGCGAGGGACTTAGCTTTACATCAGAGGGTAGTGGTGGTAAATTCACTTGTCTATAGCAAGGTATGGGGGGTGGCAGAGGTTTTTCCCTTAGAGGTACGAGATATTGTGGAAATGCAGAGGAGGGTGCTGAAGTTTGTGTGGGGATTTGGGAGGGCATGGTTAAGTAAGGAGGTAGTTATGACGGATGTTCGGAGAGGGGGTTTAGGTTTGTTGCCTTTAGGACTGAGAGTAATGGCTGTATATATCAAGTGGAGGTATATGAGGGAAGGGGGTGTGAGGGGCGCTAAAGTAGGAAGAGTTATGGAGGAGGCACGTAAATGGTGGAGTGGGAAGGAATTGAGGGTTTGTGAAGATATGTTGAGATTTTTATTGACAGTGCAACAGGTGGATAAAATCAAAGTGAAACGGTTGGTGAGGGTAGTGAAAGGTCAAGGAATTATGCAAGGGGTAGCCGTGTATCCAACGTATGATTGGGGGGTTATTTGGAAAGATTTTAGTAAGCTTCGGATACCGGCTAGAGTAAGAGAATTAGTATATAGGTTTATCATGGGGATTCTGGCTTCCAAGGAAGTGTTACGTAGTATGGGGTTTGTGGAAGAGGCTTTTTGTCAGTTTTGTGGTGATGTTGAAACGGCGTTTCATGTGGTCTTTTTTTGTACTTCCTTGGAGGGGGTGAGATCATGGATGGGTGGGGTTATCAGACTGTTGGGGGGGGGTCGTTTGCCGCTTTTAAGGGCTTTACTACTGGATGTAAGGGGAGTTCCTAGGGATGTTGGAAGGGCTATAATGTATATCATAGTGGATTATCTGGACATTTCATGGGGAATGAGGGGATTAAGGGGTGATATGAGGATAAAAGCGTTGGCGGCCAGATTCTATAGGACGAAGTGTAGGAATAAGTTGGTTTATGGGGCGTCTTGGGAAAAAAGTTTCCCGGAAGGTTATAGGAATCTCACTGTGGGTTCCCTTAGGCGGGGTCCCTGAGGATGGACAAAGGAGTGGTCTCCTTATGGGGGAATGTAAAGGGGGGGGGGGGGGTTTTGGTTTATCTGGAACTGATGTAGTGTGTAAGAGGAAGGTAGTGAGAATTAGGTATGGATGGTAAGCCATGTTTCACGAGAATGTTTGTCATAGTGAGATATAAGTGTGGTTTCCAGGGTTACATTTCTAAGCCTGATGGTTATGTTCACTGGGTTTAAAATTTCCTTGAAAGCCAGGATACCGAGCCCTTAGGATCTCGTTTTTAAGTAATTAGATTGGCACGTTGGTATCAACACAAAATTTTTATTCTTATAACTACTCTAGTTTTTTTTTTTTAGTCTCGGGTTCTTTAAATAATTTACATAGCCTAGTATTGTACCGCTAATGTGGCAAGTGGTGTATTATCTTGCATTTTGAGTGTGAACTTCACTATATGCAAGGTTTTGAATGTTTTGTAATTCATGGTTAACATTAATATTTGATATCATATCGGTGGTGTATATTCTTCTACTTATTACAGTGTAGGTGTATATGAATGTAAAGTTTCATATCTGTTTGAGTCTGTAAATTTTGTGTTTTTGTCTTGATTCATGCACTACCAACTTTTAGGTTTTGATGAGGTCAGGGTATGACCTTTCATTAGGATAATTCAATGTATGTTATTTAGAACGGGGACTGTACATACGGGGAGGGGGGGGTAGAAGTGTCAGCTGTGTCTGCACTGGCAATAATGATTATTATAAAAGGAGGGTTTATAGGTTATGTATATGGTTGTGGGGTTATGTATATGGTTGTAATATGGCCTTGATCTATGGGTTCTTAAAATGTACCGGGATTGTGTACTAGAGGTTTTGTAATATCTAGTATGGTTTTTAAATTTAATACTATAATCATTATTGTATTTGCTCTGTTTATAAAATTCTGTATTGTAAGGATGTGGAAGGTTGGGTTTTCAATATTGTGGTGTATGTGTTAGGTATGATGCTCCTGTTTAGCCAAGTACTTGTGACATGCAAGTAAACTATATGTATTTTTTCTGTATACCGATCTGAGTTGTATATTAATTTAATTTATATATATGTATGTGTGTGTGTGTGTGTGTATATGTATATATATATGTATGTGTATGTATGTATTGTCATCAATACTAAGTACTTCTATAAAGTTACTGTGGATGTGGTTAGGGTTATTGACTAGTTTGTAATGTTGGTGTTTAATTTCATGTTCGGAGAGGTATGAAGTTCACTGTATGTACCATTTATTTTATATTTCACCGTGGTTTGTTTTGTAAGTCATACAATGTATTATGTATAAGCAGTTATTTAAATAAAATATAAAAAAATATATATATATATATATATATATATATATATATATATATATATATATATATATATATATATATATATATATATATATATATATATATATATATATATATATATGTCGTGCCGAATAGGCAGAATTTGCGATCTTGGCTTAAATAGCAACGTTCATCTTGCCATATAGGGCAAGCGAAAATTTGTGTATGCAATAATTTCGCCAAAATCATTCTGAACCTAACAAGAAAAATATATTTCACTGTGTTTCTTTAGTATTAAATTATTGTAAATAATTCTAAAATGTATTTAGTTAGGTTAGGCTAAAATAAATTATTCTTGTTATTATAAGGTTAGGTAAGTTTTCTAAGATTCTTTTGGTGCAAAATTATAAATTTTTACATTATCATTAATGAAAAAATATATCTTTAAGCGTATAAGAAAAAATTTAGAAAGGACTTAATTTTAAACGAGTTCTTGCTAATTGACTAGTTTTACATATTCGGCACGACATATATATATATATATATATATATATATATATATATATATATATATATATATATATATATATATATATATATATATATACAAAACAACCACTGTGAAAGAATAGAAAAATTGCAAGCGCTTTCGTGACTACTCACATTATTAAGGAACAATAAAAGTAATAAGAACATAAGAACGAAGGAACACTGCAGAAGGTCTACTGGCCCATGCGAGGCAGGTCCAAGTCTCCTACCGGCTTAAGCCAATGCACCCAACCTAGTCAGGTCAGGTCACATTGACTTAAGGGAGGAACACGGCAACCGACCTGGTAGCACAAGCTATCAGGTCCAACTCACACCCACCCACATCCACTCATGTATTTATCCAACCTATTTTTAAAGCTACACAACGTTCTGGCCTCTATAACTGTACTCGGGAGTTTGTTCCACTCATCCACAACTCTATTACCAAACCAGTACTTTCCTATATCCTTCCTGAATCTGAATTTTTCCAACTTGAAACCATTGCTGCGAGTCCTGTCTAGGCTAGATATTTTCAGCACATTATTTACATCCCCTTTATTTATTCCTGTCTTCCATTTATACACCTCAATCATATCCCCCCTAATTCTACGTCTTTCTAGAGAGTGCAGATTCAGGGCCCTCAGTCTATCCTCATAGGGAAGGTTTCTGATACATGGGATCAACTTTGTCATCCTCCTTGCATCAAAGGAAGGCATATAAAGGGTCTAGACCACACCTCACTATCACATCCCACAACAAAGCAACACCTGATGCGCGACTCATAAGAAAGGGAACACTGCAGCAGGCCCACTGGCCCAACTAGACAGGTCCTTCACACAACCCACGAACAAACTATTCTACCCAAGAATTAAGAATTTTAAAATTTATTATTTGTCCAATGTATTAAATTCTTCTCAAATTCTGTTAATTATAAATGGATCTAATTTATATAAACCAAAGAAAATATTCATATTATTGTCAAAACTGCTTCTTATGAAACAAGATTTAATTATATTCCTGTCGACCATGGACTTGCTTGATACAACTTTCTCAACTTTTTGAAAATCAATTGGATGGTTAAAATCTCTCACATGAATAAATAGAGCATTGGAATCTTGTCCAGTTCTAATGCTATATTTATGTTGTTTTAATCTTAGTTCGAGACTTTTACCAGTTTGACCCTAATAAACTTTATCGCAAATTTTACAAGGAATCTTATAGACACATCCGTCAGCATTTTGGGGGGAATTCTTTTTCAAAGTTTTTTTTTTTTTTTTTTTTTTTACTGTATCAAGATTTTTAAATACAACTTTGATATTAAAAGTCTTAAGAAGAGAAGGCATACCAACCAAGTTTTCATGGTAAGGGAGAACCAACATATTTTTTGTTGAATAAGGCAGGTTGTCCCTTTTTGGATTGTAACAAGTATTTCTAGCAATTTTAAAAGATTTATCAAATACGTTTCTTAGGTATTTCAAATCATTAGCTATTTCATAAATTTTGGATATTTCCTCATCTATGAACTCTGGACTACAAATACGTAAAGCTCTCAAAAACATTGATGAGAAAACAGACAGTTTGACTCTATCTTGATGCGAGGAATAATAGTGGACATAGGAACAGTTATTTGTAGGTTTTCTGTAAATTTTAAATTTGAATTCATTATTACCCTTAATAATTAAAACATCTAGAAAAGGCAATGAGTTATTTTCTTCAAACTCAACAGTAAAGTTTATAGAATGGGCTAAGCTATTTAATTTGCCAAGAAAATGGTGTATATCTACATTTTTGGGCATAAGACACAAAATATCATCAACATATCTGAACCATTTAGCTCTATTAGGGAGGATTGTGTTAAGCAACCTTGTTTCAAAAAATTCCATGTATAGGTTACTAAGAACAGGTGAAAGAGGGTTTCCCATTGCCATACCAAACTTCTGAGTTTAAAACTTATCATTAAATACACTGTTCACCTGTTCTGTCAAGTGTCTTGGTTTCACAAGGAGTGATTCCAGCCTGCAGGTTGGAGGATCAGTCCCTTCAGGATTTTCCATGGAATACCGTTGAAGATATTTCAGGTGTGACTAGTAGTTTAGATAATAATAATAATAATAATAATAATAATAATAATAATAATAATAATAATAATATCTTTATTACAAGTACATGTACAAGGTATACAGTCCTAGCTGACATCAATGACATACTACTATACAGAAAGCCCTTTGTTAAGTAGAGCATTTCGGGCAAATTAGGTCAGTTTTGTCCCAGGATGCGACCCACACCAGTCGACTAACTCCCAGGTACCCATTTTACTAATGGGTGAACAGGGACAGCAGGTGTCTTATGGAAACACGTCCCTAATGTTTTCCAGCCGTTCCGGAGGAGATTCGAATTCCTGACCTCAGTGTGTGAGCTAGCGAGGCGTATACAAGCAGTGAAGGTTCTGTGTAGGGTTTTCCAGCTCGGCAGTCTCGTCCTCATGGAAGGGAGTCGTTAGTATACAGCAACAGTATTACAGCTGTTATCGCTTGTTAATGACTCCTTCCCTCGGTCCCGTTAATCCTCTCACCCCTCCTCTCCTTCACTCTCCTCTCATTCTCCCTTCCATCCTTCCCTCTCCTCTCGTTCTCCCCCCATCCTTCCCTCTCCTCTCATTCTCCCCCATCTTTCCCTCTCCTCTCATTCTCCCCCCCCCATCCTTCCTTCTCCTCTCATTTTCCCCCTTCCTTCCCTCTCCTCTCATTCTCCCCCCCCATCCTTCCTTCTCCTCTCATTCTCCCCCCCCCATCCTTCCCTCTCCTCTCATGATTTTCAGTTCTTTGATCTCTCCTAATAATGCTCATTAACTTCTTTCTGCTTCACTCGTGAATGCTTAAAATTCTCTCTCTTTCTCTCCTTCCTTCCCTCCCCCTCCCCTCCCGTCCGTTCCTCAAATCTGTCTACTTTCATATAACGTTTCTCTGTTGATGCTACGACTCGTCACAATACGTATTATGACAGCATGTCAAAATCATATCCAAGGGCTGATCACCCTCTTATTTTACGCTACAGCATAACCCAAAGCCTACCCTTGACCCTGAACTTGAGCATATAAGGCGCAGGGTCATTTTTTCAAGAGTGTGGGAAGAAAGGTGCGTCTTATATGCCGAAAAATAAGGTAGGTGTTGCTACAGCAGCGTGGTACAGACTGTTGAAGATAGAGGAAGCTTTTATTGTGACAGCGTTTCGTCATATCTAGTCTTGACTTTGATTTATCATTTAATTAATAAAATTCTACACAGAGCGAAACGTTGTATCAGTATCACTTATACATGCACGTGTGTGTCTTGTTTTTAATCTAATGTTAATTTAATTCATCAGTCATCATGTCTGTGTGAAGCGGGATGTATCGTCAGTTTTCCTTGCAGCAGCTGCACATGTTCACCTAACACCAAACAGGTTCCTAGGAATTACTCAGCTGTTGTTTCACATCCTGGGGAAGAAGACCTCAAAATGTCAACGGAAATAAGCCACCCTGCTTGGCTTTCTTGGGTTTTCCTGAGTTAATAATCTGAAATAAAAAATCATAATGCATCAAGCGGGGTTGAACTCAGTTGAACCTCAGTCCTCCTCATCAAGAAACACCACCGACCAGAGTCCTAGTTTCAGTTC
Organism: Cherax quadricarinatus; assembly: GCF_038502225.1. Classification (NCBI taxonomy): domain Eukaryota; kingdom Metazoa; phylum Arthropoda; class Malacostraca; order Decapoda; family Parastacidae; genus Cherax; species Cherax quadricarinatus. The sequence goes on along the minus strand of NC_091322.1, from coordinate 2,907,121 downwards.
AAGGTTCATTTGATACTTCCATGTTTCAGAACTATTGTTTTAACCTTAGTACTTAAACTGCAGAAAGATTTCAATTGTGTTCTGTCCTTTCTCTTCTGTGCTCAGTGTCTTCACTAGTACATTCCAGTTTGTGTGTACTCACCTATTTGTGGTTGCAGGGGCGAGTCGTCTCTCCTGGCCCCGCCTCTTCGCTGGTCATTACTAGGTAAACTCTCTCCCGGCTGCTCCAAGAGCTTTGTTAGTGTGTATGTGTGTTTACGTACTCTCCAATTTGTAGTTGCCAAGGTCGAGTCTCAGCTCCTGGCCCTACCTTTTGTCATCCAACCATCTTCTCCCCCCCCCTCACTCTCCTGCCTCACTTCTGTTACTTTATCATAGAACTCCAGCTGGTTGTGAAGGAAGATCTGTCATCTCTAAACCACCCTCCTGACAGCATAGTATTCATGTCAGTGATAATGGTCTGAAGGTTAATGCTTCCTCTCTGTCTCGTTTCTTAAATATTGGAACTACATTCTGTCTTCCAGATCTCTGGTAACTGTTTTGTATCCGCTGACTTGTAAATCTCACTAGTGGTTCAGATAGTGTTTCTCCCTCTCGCAAAATTCATAGTGACACTTTGTCAGACTACATTGTTTTCATGTATTGAACTCCAATTTTTTTTTCACCTCTTTTGTTGTTGTGTGTATGGTGATGAGTACTTGGTCAAGGACCGGGCCGCGGGGGCGTTGATCCCCGGAACCCCCTCCAGGTATACTCCAGGTATGATGTTGCCCGTTACCACTGATGATACCATTTTAAATTGTTTAACATCTCACAGATTTCCTTGTCACTTCTCGTGAGCTCTCCTTTCTTCAGTTTTATTATATGGTCTTTTATCGTCGTCACACTTTCATATTCATTTGTGGTTCTTCTATTCTTTTCTTTATTTTCTTTTGCCCTTTGCTTTTAATGATTTTTCCCTACTCCTGCATTTTTTATTCTCTAAATCTTTGAACCTTTGGTTCTCGTGGTATTTACCTTCTCTTCTATATACGAAGTTCTCCTCTGCCTTCCAGCACTTTTCGCCCAGCTACTCCAATTACTGGATTCGTTGACTGTCCTTCCAATTTCTTTCCCATTACACTGCATTTAAAAATTCTCTTATTCTTCGAAAATTTCCTCTTTGCAGAACTGGTTCCTCCCCCCCCCCTCCCGCTATTCTTCAGTGTTTACTTACAGAAAGAAAAAAATTATTCGAAATTCAGCACTGTATGGTTGCTAGCGGTAACAGCCTTGTTGATCACGCCCTGATCCACCGTGACCGGGCCCGGGGGTGCTGATCCCCCGGAACAGCCTCCAGGCAGGCCTCCAGGTAGGCCTCCAGGTAGGTAGCACCCGGAAACTCTCATACTTGTTTGATCTGTGCCAGATGAACTTGCAGTTAACTACTGGTTCATCTCCTTCCCTGTCTCTTGTGCCTGACGAGTGAGGTGTACTTGACGAGTGAGGTGTACTTGACGAGTGAGGTGTACTTGACGAGTGAGGTGTACTTGACGAGTGAGGTGTACTTGACGAGTGAGGTGTACTTGACGAGTGAGGTGTACTTGACGAGTGAGGTGTACTTGACGAGTGAGGTGTACTTGACGAGTGATGTGTACTTGACGAGTGAGGTGTACTTGACGAGTGAGGTGTACTTGACGAGTGATGTGTACTTGACGAGTGAGGTGTACTTGACGAGTGAGGTGTACTTGACGAGTGAGGTGTACTTGACGAGTGAGGTGTACTTGACGAGTGAGGTGTACTTGACGAGTGAGGTGTACTTGACGAGTGAGGTGTACTTGACGAGTGAGGTGTACTTGACGAGTGATGTGTACTTGACGAGTGAGGTGTACTTGACGAGTGAGGTGTACTTGACGAGTGATGTGTACTTGACGAGTGAGGTGTACTTGACGAGTGATGTGTACTTGGACGAGTGGGGGTACTTTACAGGATGGTATTGACGAGTGAGGTACACGAGGGTGTGTCTTGACGAGTGAGGGGTTTAAGATGGGGATGAGGTGTACTTGACGAGTGAGGTGTACTTGACGAGTGAGGTGTACTTGACGAGTGAGGTGTACTTGACGAGTGATGTGTACTTGACGAGTGATGTGTACTTGACGAGTGAGGTGTACTTGACGAGTGATGTGTACTTGACGAGTGAGGTGTACTTGACGAGTGAGGTGTACTTGACGAGTGATGTGTACTTGACGAGTGAGGTGTACTTGACGAGTGAGGTGTACTTGACGAGTGATGTGTACTTGACGAGTGATGTGTACTTGACGAGTGAGGTGTACTTGACGAGTGATGTGTACTTGACGAGTGATGTGTGCTTGACGAGTGATGTGTACTTGACGAGTGAGGTGTACTTGACGAGTGATGTGTACTTGACGAGTGATGTGTACTTGAATAGTGATGTGTACTTGACGAGTGAGGTGTACTTGACGAGTGATGTGTACTTGACGAGTGATGTGTACTTGACGAGTGAGGTGTACTTGACGAGTGAGGTGTACTTGACGAGTGATGTGTACTTGACGAGTGATGTGTACTTGACGAGTGAGGTGTACTTGACGAGTGAGGTGTACTTGACGAGTGATGTGTACTTGAGGAGCAGTGATGTGTACATGAGCAATGGTGTGTACTTGAGGAGCAGTGATGTGTACTTGAGGAGCAGTGATGTGTCCTTGAGCAGTGATGTGTACTTGACGAATGATGTGTACTTGAGGAGCAGTGATGTGTCCTTGACGAGTGATGTGCACTTGAGGAACAGTGATGTGTACTTGAGAAGCAGTGATGTGTACTTGACGAGTGATGTGTACTTGAGGAACAGTGATGTGTACTTGAGGAGCAGTGATGTGTACTTAAGGAATGGTGTGTACTTGACGAGTGATGTATACTTGACGAGTGATGTATACTTGACGAGTGATGTATACTTGACGAGTTAGGTGTGCTTGAGGAGCAGTGATGTGTACTTGAGGAGCAGTGATATGTACTTGACGATTGATGTGTACTTGAGGAGCAGTGATATGTACTTGAGGAACAGTGATGTGTACTTGAGGAGCAGTGATGTGTGCTTGAGGAACAGTGATGTATACTTGAGGAGCAGTGATGTGTACTTGAGGAACAGTGATGTGTACTTGAGGAGCAGTGATGTGTATTGACTAGCACTGATGTGTACTTGAGTGATGTGTGCTTGAGGATTGAGGTCTATGTAGGCCTCCAGAGGCCTACATAGTCATCACAACCTGGTTCAACCAGCACTTGTTTCACCCTCCACTTGACAACTTCTTGAGCTGCACTTCTCCTCTACACTCGCTTAACACTTCGCAGAAGCGAAATTCATAGCCAAGTGAAGTTTGGATCATGGGCAAAATTATTTGTAATATTCAGAGATATTTTTATTGTTTACAGTGAGTAATGTGCAACACCGAGTGTTTAATTCCAGCATTGCTGTGATGCACCGACTTGATGCTGTTTTTTGGTCAGGACAACATTAATTATTCATAAAAAAAGTCATTGTTACTTCCACGAGAGTGAGAGAGAGAGAAACTCTTAAGAGGGAATAACAGTGTAAGGAGACATTATCCCGTCCTTCAGTATAAACAGTGTGTCTGGGGATACCAACACTGGTGTGTGTGGGATACCAACACGTGTGTGTGGGGGGATACCTGGAGATTACCTGGAGGTTATTCCGGGGATCAACGCCCCCGCGGCCCGGTCCACGACCAGGCCTCCCGATGGATCAGGGCCTGATCAACTAGGCTGTTACTGCTGGCCGCACGCAGTCCAACGTACGAGCCACAGCCCGGCTGATCCGGCACTGACTTTAGGTATCTGTCCAGCTCTCTCTTGAAGGCAGCCAGGGGTTTATTGGCAATTCCTCTAATGCTTGATGGGAGGCTGTTGAACAGTTTTGGGCCCCGGACACTTATGGTGTTTTCCCTTAGTGTACCAATGGCGCCCCTACTTTTTATTGGGGGCATTTTGCATCGCCTGCCCAGTCTATTACTTTCGTAGGGAGTGATTTCTGTGTGCAGATTTGGGACCATTCCTTCCAAGATTTTCCAAGTGGAGATTATGATATATCTCTCCCTCCTGAGTTCCAACGAGTACAAGTCAAGTGCTTCCAAGCGTTCCCAGTAGCTAAGGTGCTTGACAGAACTTATACGTGCAGTAAAGGATCTCTGTACACTCTCTAGATCTGCGATTTCACCTGCTTTGAATGGAGATGTTAATGTACAGCAGTATTCCAGCCTAGAGAGAACAAGTGATTTGAAAAGGATCATCATGGGCTTGGCATCTCTCGTTTTGAAAGTTCTCATTATCCATCCTATCATTTTCTTTGCACGTGCGATCGTGGCACTGTTGTGATCCTTGAAAGTGAGATCCTCAGACATTACTACTCCCAGGTCCCTTACATTAGTTTTCCGCTCTATTGTATGGCCGGAGTCAGTAGTATACTCTGTTCTAGTTATTATCTCCTCCAGTTTTCCATAACGGAGTAGTTGGAATTTGTCCTTATTGAACATCATGTTGTTTACCGTTGCCCACCGGAAAACTTTGTTTATATCTTCTTGGAGGTTAACCGCGTCCTCAGCAGATGACAGCCTCATGCAGATCCTAGTATCATCCGCAAAGGATGATACGGTGCTGTGGTGTATATCTCTGTTTATGTCTGATATGAGGATAAGGAATAAGATGGGGGCGAGTACTGTGCCTTGTGGAACACAGCTCTTCACTATGGCAGCCTCCGATTTAACTCTGTTGACCACTACTCTTTGTGTTCGATTTGTTAGGAAGTTGAAGATCCATCTCCCCACTTTCCCAGTTATTCCTTTAGCACGTATTTTATGGGCTATTACGCCATGATCGCATTTGTCAAATGCTTTTGCAAAGTCTGTGTATATTACATCTGCATTCTGATTTTCTTCCAGTGCATCCAAGGCCATGTCATAGTGATCCAGTAGTTGTGAGAGGCAGGAGCGACCTGCCCTGAACCCATGTTGCCCTGGATTGTGCAGATTTTGGGAATCCAGGTGATTTGCAATCCTGCTTCTTAGCACTCTTTCAAAGATTTTTATGATGTGGGACGTCAGAGCTATTGGTCTATAGTTCTTAGCTAATGCTTTGCTGCCACCTTTATGGAGTGGGGCTATATCCGTTGTTTTAAGTGACTGTGGAATTTCACCCATGTCCAAGCTCCTCCTCCATAGTGTACTTAGGGCACGCGAGAGGGGTTTCTTGCAGTTCTTAATGAAAACAGAGTTCCACGAGTCTGGGCCCGGGGCTGAGTGCATAGGCATGTTGTCAATGGCTTTTTCGAAATCTATCGGAGTTAGGGTAATGTCGGAAATCTGGCATACATTTATGGAGTTTTGAGGCTCATTCATGAAGAAATCATTTGGGTCGTCGATCCTCAGACCGATTAGTGGTTCACTAAACACAGAGTCGTACTGGGATTTCAATATTTCACTCATTTCCTTGTTGTCATCTGTGTAAGTCCCATCCTGTCTGAGTAAGGGCCCGATACTAGATGTGGTATTTGCCTTGTTTTTGGCATATGAAAAGAAATATTTTGAATTTCTTTCAATTTCACTAATAGCTTTAAGCTCCTCCTGCCTCTCCTGGTTCCTGTAAGAGTCATTTAGCTTAAGTTCGATAGTTTCCACTTCCCTGGTCAGCACCTCCTTTCGTGTATCAGATGTTCTAGCACTCCTGAGGAGCTCAGTGACTCTTCGTCGTCTTCTGTAGAGGGAGCGTCTTTTTCTCTCCAGTTTACTCCTGCTCTTCTTTCTTAGGGGAATATGCCTAGAACATGCTTCGGCTACCAGGAAGTTGATCTTTTCAAGGCACTGGTTTGGATCCATGTCATTTAAGACATCTTCCCAACATGTTTCGTTTAGGACATGGTTTACCTGGTCCCAGTTGATGTTCTTGTTGTTGAAATTGTATTTTGTGAAGACACCTTCCCAGGTATATGCATTCTGCTGTTCAGGACCCCTATGCATGTACGTCTGGACTTCGATTAGATTGTGATCGGAATTAGTTGTTTTTGATATTCTTATGTCTCTTATCAGGTTCTCATTATTTGTGAAGATAAGGTCAAGTGTGTTTTCTAGTCTTGTTGGCTCCACTATCTGCTGGCTTAAGGTGTGTTTTTCGCAGAGACTTAGTAGCTCATGTGTGTGTGACCTTTCATCTGCACTACCTCTGGGGATTGTTTCAGCTATAACATTATTTGCTACATTCTTCCATTTTGTATGCCTTAGGTTGAAATCACCAAGCAGTAAGATGTTTGGGGATGGAGCTGGAAGGTTTTCCAAACAGTAATCGATTTTCAGTAGCTGTTCCTTGAACTGTTGTGAGGTTGCATCTGGTGGCTTGTATACAACCACAATGACTAGGTTTTGGTTCTCGATCTTTATTGATAGAACTTCAACTACCTCATTTGTGGTGTTCAGCAACTCCGTGCAGATAAGGGACTCTTTGACATACAGGCCAACCCCCCCTTGTTGCCTGTTTTTTCTGTCGCATCTAAAAAGGTTGTAACCACTTATCCATATTTCACTGTCAAAGTGATCTTTTGTGTGAGTCTCTGTGAAGGCTTCAAACATTGCATTAGACTCCACTAGAAGTCCACTGATAAAAGGTATTTTGTTGTTGGTGGATGGCTTAAGGCCCTGTATATTAGCAAATATGAACGAGGTTGTATTCTGTGTTTGTTGGGGGGATTTTGTTATTGGCATCAGTAGTTGTAATTCTGGAGGGCCATGGGTGGCCACTGGCTGCGCCTCCAGTCCAACAAGGCTCCAAGGTGGTGGACTATTTTTGTTATTTCCTTCCATTTTCTTTTTTCGTTTCCTGCCACTAAAAAATCACCTGGAGTTGGGTTGTCGTAGCTACTATTGTTTGTCTTGTGGGGTCTGTGCCTCCTGGTCCTGGATACCAACACTTTGGTGTATGTTGGGGAATACCAACACTTGGATGTATGTGGGGATACCAACACTGGTGTGAGTGGGATACCAACACTGGTATGCGTGGGAATACCAACACACTCTGGGGTGTGTATGTGGGGATACCAACACATATGTGGGGGATACCAACACTAGTGTGAGTGGGATACCAACACTCTGGTATGTGTGGGGATACCAACACACTCTGGGATGTGTATGTGGGGATACCAACACATGTGTGGGAGGATACCAACACTAGTGTGAGTGGGATACCAACACTCTGGTATGTGTGGGGATACCAACACACTCTGGGGTGTGTATGTGGGGATACCAACACATGTGTGGGAGGATACCAACACTAGTGTGAGTGGGATACCAACACTCTGGTATGTGTGGGGATACCAACACACACTGGGGTGTGTATGTGGGGATTCCAACGCTGGTGTGTGGGAATACCAACACTGGTGTGTGTGGAATAGCAACACTTGTGTGTGTGGGATACCAATACTCTGGTGTGTGTGGGGAGGGATACCAACATTGTTGTGTGTGTGGGATACCAACACTGGTGTGTGTGGGATACCAACACTGGTGTGTGTGGGATACCAACACTGGTGTGTGTGGGATACCAATACTCTGGTGTGTGTGGGGAGGGATACCAGCATTGTTGTGTGTGTGGGATACCAACACTGGTGTGTATGTGTGTGGGGGATACCAACACTGGTGTGTGGAGGATACGAACACTGGTGTGTGGGGATACCAACACTGGTGTGTGGGGGATACCAACACTGGTGTGTGCGGGGGATACCCACACTCAAGTGTGTGGGATATTAACACTTTTGTGAGTAGTATACCGACACTCTGGGGTGTGTGGGGGGGAATACCAACACTGGTGTGTATAGATACCAACACTGGTGTGTGTGTGGGGATACCAACAGTTTGGTGTGCATGGGGGGATACCAACACTTTGGTGTGTGGGGATACCAGCACTGGTGTGTGGGATACCAACATTGGTGTGTGTGGGGATACCAACACTGATGTGTGTGAGGATACCAGCACTCTGGTGTGGGGATACCATTTACACACTCCTGAATCACTTCACACACACACACACACACACACACACACACACACACACACACACACACACACACACACACACACACACACGCACGCACGCACGCACGCACACACGCACACACACACACACACACACGCACGCACGCACGCACGCATGCACGCACGCACGCACGCACACACACACACACACACACACACACACACACACACACACACACACACACACACACACACACACACACACACACACACACACACACACACACACACACACACACACACACACACACACACACACACACACACCAAATGGTAACTAACACACACAACACACACACACATGCACACACATATACAACAGGCCTAGTGTCTAATCGACATGTGCCTAGGACCAAATGGTAACTAACACACACACACACACACACACACACACACACACACACACACACACACACACGGTGAGTACACACACACTCTTGGATCACTTCATTCACACCCCTGACTTCCTTCTTTCACACTGCTTTACCTCATTCCCGTTCTGTTTTTCCGCCTCTCGCACCTTTCATCTCTTCCCAGTGCAAGTTAGATTGGGTGTAGGAGGCGTGAGGGGCCCCCAGCACCGCTGGACCCCCAGCACCGCCAGACCCCCAGCACAGCCAGACCCCCAGCACAGCCAGACCCCCAGCACTGTCAGACTCCCTGCACCGCCAGTACGTCAGCACCGCCAGGCCCCCAGCGCCGCCAGACCCCCTGCACCGCCAGAACCTCAGCACCGCCATAACCTCAGCACCCCTGCACCGCCAGACCCCCGTCCTGCATCACCACCACTGCCCTTAGGCTCACCATTAGCGCGGTAGTGGTGGAGGCGGTGGTAGTGTCAGGTTTCTCTTCGGCATTGTCAGCGGTGGAAGACAATAGTGGGTGGCAGCAACTTGTGTCCACCGCTGGGCCACTCAATTAACCAGGGGAAAATGGGAAGAAGATGGAGGGAATAGTGGAAAGGTTTTGAAGGCGGACTGGTGCTGATGGTGTCGTGTTTCACCGCTGACCTGTGGATCTGAACCTTGAACTGTACCTTGTGCTACAGTTTCTCTCTCTCTCTCTCTCTCTCTCTCTCTCTCTCTCTCTCTCTCTCTCTCTCTCTCTCTCTCTCTCTCTCTCTCTCTCTCTCTCTCTCTCTCTCTCTCTCTCTCTCTCTCTCCCTTCCCTCCCTCTCTCTCTCCCTCCCTCCCTCTCTCTCTCCCCTCTCTTTCTCTCTCCCCTTCTCTCCTTTTTTTTTTTACACAGGGTTTGACAAGGTTAGATTAAAGGATCCCTAGCTTTATTGACAAGCTATTTACAAGCTAAAGATTCCTAACTTATTGACAAGTTAAGAGCTGTTACCTACATCAGCTTATTTGAAAGCATTTTTATTGTGAGACATACAAGTAGGGAACAGGATGAAGATTGAGCAAAGTCAATGCCGGATCAGCCGGGCTGTGGCTCGTACGTTGGACTGCGTGCGGCCAGCAGTAACAGCCTGGTTGATCAGGCCCTGATCCACCGGGAGGCCTGGTCATGGACCGGGCCGCGAGGCCGTTGATCCCCGGAATAACCTTCAGGTCATCACGGAGTAGTGGTGTTCCTGGGTTATCAACAAGGGCTCCAGGTCATCTGTGGGCCAGCATTTTCATTTGATCAACTGACTTTATATCGTTGACATCATAATGCTGTACGAATGTGTTCCATACTCGAGTCATCCTGGGGATAAATGATCTCAGATGACGTGATGTTCTGGAGAAGGATACAGCCAGAGTGAAGTTGCTACTTTCTGCCAGTCTTGTGGTATAGTAGCTTGCTTCTCGCTGTCCTCGAAGTGGAGCCAAGTATGGTACTTTGACAATATTGGCCTTGTACATAACAGTAAGGCCACTCACATCCCTCCTGTGTTGAAGGCTCTGCAGAAATGACAGATCTATCCAGGATGGGTCCAGGAGAGAGATGAGACGTCTTGTTCTGTTCTCTAATCTGTCAAGCAGTCGCAGATGAGAGAGGAGGGGTGGGCAGGCAAACCAAGAAAGTGGAGCATACTCAAGGTGTGAGCGTACTTGTGCCACATACAGAATCTTGCAACCCCTACTGTCAAGCAGATGCGAGATACGTCGAAGTGCTGTAGGCTTCCTGGCTGCCTTGTTTGCAAGATTTACAACGTGGTTCTTCATGGTCAGTTTGAAGTTAGATTTCTCCTCAAGGATATCAGCTTCTTCCCCAGGTACCAACATACTTACTATTGCTCCGGCATTACCATCATGGTGCCTAGAGGCCATTATCATCTGTGTTTTCTCAGGTGCAATGTTACTTGCCATCTATTTCCCCAAGATGATATAGCCCTTAGCTGGTGATTGATGTAGCTTAGAGCAGCTGGCATTTCTTCTCTTGGATAAGTAAAAGTCAGGGTACACTCGTCTGCATATGCATGGGATTCTGGGATGAGATGAAGGTCATTGAAGTAGACATTCTGTAACAATGGTCCCAGCACGCTTCCCTGTGGAACACTTACCCCGATAGGATGTCTTGATGATTCTCTTCCACTGAGAACTAACCTTAAAGATCTACCATGAAGGTAATCACTGAGGAGACGTAGCGTAGAGCCTGCAGTTCCCAGTGCTTGCAGTTTTGCCAAGAGGCCCTGGTGCCACACCCGGTCGAAAGCACCAGTAATGTCCAGTGTTACCACACAGCTGATTTTGGATTCATCCAGTGGCTGGTGCCATTTAGTGGAGAGGTTTAGCAACAGATCAGCAGCAGAGTAACATTCTCTCTAACTCACTCCCTCCCTCCCTCACGCCCTCCCTCTCCCCCCCCTTCTCTCTCTCTCTCTCACACACACACACACACACACACACACACACACACACACACACCCACACACACACACACACACACACACACACACACACACACACACACACACACACACACACACACACACACACACACACACACACACACAGAAGCCTGAGTAAGGAGTCATTCACGACACTACACCGTGTATGTCAGGCCCATATTCGAGTATGCAGCACCAGTATGGAACCCACACCTAGTCAAAGACGTTACAAGAAATTAGAGGACAAGACTAGTCCCGCAGCTGAGAGGTATGTCCTGCGAGGAGAGGTTAAGGAAACTCATCCTGACAACACTGGAGGACAGGAAGGATAGGGAAAACGTGATGACGGCATATAATATACTGAGAGGAATTGGCAGTGTGGATAGGGACAGAATGTTTCAAAGATGTGACACAGCAACAAGGGGTCACAATTGGAAGGTGAAAACTCAGATGAGTCACAGGGATGTTAGGAAGTACTTCTTCAGTCATACAGTTGTCGGGAAGCGGAACAATCTGGAGAGTGATAGTGATGTAGTGGAGGCAGGATCCATATACAGCTGTAAGAAGAGGTACGAAGAGGCGGTGCCAGGAGCTATGACTCGACCCCAGTATCCACAGATAGGTAAGAATACACAAACACACACTTTAACATTCTAAAAACCATACCTATTGCAATATTTTTATCCACTACTATAATTTAAGTACAGTAAATCCTATATTTTGAAAGATGCTGCCAACCTCAGTTTACAACCTGCTTTTACCGTTCATACATATCTTTACATGACTTGTAATCTGCCGCATTCTAAACTCAAACATTCTGCTCCAGACTGTGTTTACCTTCCTCTCCACTCACTCTACATTATCTTTCGTCCTGGAGTTACTACACCAGCCTGATACAACTGGTTACTACATCAGCCTGATACAACTGGTCACTACCTCCTGGAGTTATTACACCAGACTGACACAACTGGCCACTACCTCCTGGAGTTATTACACCAGACTGACACAACTGGTTACTACCTCCTGGAGTTATTACACCAGCCTGACACAACTGGTTACTACCTCCTGGAGTTATTACACCAGCCTGACACAACTGGTTACTACCTCCTGGAGTTATTACACCAGCCTAACACAACTGGTCACTACCTCCTGGAGTTATTACACCAGCCTGGCACAACTGGTCACTACCTCCTGGAGCTATTACACCAGCCTGACACGACTGGTCACTACCTCGTGGAGTTATTACACCAGCCTGACACAACTGGTCACTACCTCGTGGAGTTATTACACCAGCCTGACACAACTGGTCACTACTTCCTGGAGTTATTACACCAGCCTGACACAACCGGTCACTACCTCCTGAAGTTATTACACCAGCCTGACACAACTGGTCACTACCTCCTAGAGCTATTACACCAGCCTGACACAACTGGTCACTACCTCCTGGAGTTATTACACCAACCTGACACAACTGGTCACTACCTCCTGGAGTTATTACACCAGCCTGACACAACTGGTCACTACCTCCTGGAGTTATTACACCAGTCTGACACAACTGGTCACTACCTCCTGGAGTTATTACACCAGCCTGACACAACTGGTCACTACCTCCTGGAGTTATTACACCAGCCTGACACAACTGGTCACTACCGATCACAACCTAATCGAAGTCCAGACGTACATGCATAGGGGTCCTGATCAGCAGAATGCATGTACCTGTGAAGGTGTCTTCACAAAATACAACTTCAACAACAAGAACATCAACTGGGACCAGGTAAACCATGTCCTAAACGAAACATGTTGGAAAGATGTCTTAAATGACATGGATCCAAACCAGTGCCTTGAAAGGATCAACTTCCTGGTAGCCGAAGCATGTTCTAGGCATATTCCCCTAAGAAAGAAGAAGAGCAGGAGTAAACTGGAGAGAAAAAGACGCTCCCTCTACAGAAGACGACGAAGAGTCACTGAGCTCCTCAGGAGTGCTAGAACATCTGATACACGAAAGGAGGTGCTGACCAGGGAAGTGGAAACTATCGAACTTAAGCTAAATGACTCTTACAGGAACCAGGAGAGGCAGGAGGAGCTTAAAGCTATTAGTGAAATTGAAAAAAATTCAAAATATTTCTTTTCATATACCAAAAACAAGGTAAATACCACATCTAGTATCGGGCCCTTACTCAGACAGGATGGGACTTACACAGATGACAACAAGGAAATGAGTGAAATATTGAAATCCCAGTACGACTCTGTTTAGTGAACCACTAATCTGTCTGAGGATCGACGACCCAAATGATTTCTTCATGAATGAGCCTCAAAACTCCATAAATGTATTATGCCAGATTTCCGACATTACCCTAACTCTGATAGATTTCGAAAAAGCCATTGACAACATGCCTATGCACTCAGCCCCGGGCCCAGACTCGTGGAACTCTGTTTTCATTAAGAACTGCAAGAAACCCCTCTTGCGTGCCCTAAGTACACTATGGAGGAGGAGCTTGGACATGGGTGAAATTCCACAGTCACTTAAAACAACGGATATAGCCCCACTCCATAAAGGTGGCAGCAAAGCATTAGCTAAGAACTATAGACCAATAGCTCTGACGTCCCACATCATAAAAATCTTTGAAAGAGTGCTAAGAAGCAGGATTGCAAATCACCTGGATTCCCAAAATCTGCACAATCCAGGGCAACATGGGTTCAGGGCAGGTCGCTCCTGCCTCTCACAACTACTGGATCACTATGACATGGCCTTGGATGCACTGGAAGAAAATCAGAATGCAGATGTAATATACACAGACTTTGCAAAAGCATTTGACAAATGCGATCATGGCGTAATAGCCCATAAAATACGTGCTAAAGGAATAACTGGGAAAGTGGGGAGATGGATCTTCAACTTCCTAACAAATCGAACACAAAGAGTAGTGGTCAACAGAGTTAAATCGGAGGCTGCCATAGTGAAGAGCTCTGTTCCACAAGGCACAGTACTCGCCCCCATCTTATTCCTTATCCTCATATCAGACATAAACAGAGATATACACCACAGCACCGTATCATCCTTTGCGGATGATACTAGGATCTGCATGAGGCTGTCATCTGCTGAGGACGCGGTTGATCTCCAAGAAGATATAAAAAAAAGTTTTCCAATGGGCAACGGTAAACAATATGATGTTGAATGAGGACAAATTCCAACTACTCCGTTATGGAAAACTGGAGGAGATAATAACTAGAACAGAGTATACTACTGACTCCGGCCATACAATAGAGCAGAAAAATAATGTAAGGGACCTGGGAGTAGTAATGTCTGAGGATCTCACTTTCAAGGATCACAACAGTGCCACGATCGCACGTGCAAAGAAAATGATAGGATGGATAATGAGAACGTTCAAAACGAGAGATGCCAAGCCCATGATGATCCTTTTCAAATCACTTGTTCTCTCTAGGCTGGAATACTGCTGTACATTAACATCTCCTTTCAAAGCAGGTGAAATCGCAGATCTAGAGAGTGTACAGAGATCCTTTACTGCACGTATAAGTTCTGTCAAGCACCTTAACTACTGGGAACGCTTGGAAGCACTTGACTTGTACTCGTTGGAACGCAGGAGGGAGAGATATATCATAATCTACACTTGGAAAATCTTGGAAGGAATGGTCCCAAATCTGCACACAGAAATCACTCCCTACGAAAGTAAAAGACTGGGCAGGCGATGCAAAATGCCCCCAATAAAAAGTAGGGGCGCCATTGGTACACTAAGGGAAAACACCATAAGTGTCCAGGGCCCAAAACTGTTTAACAGCCTCCCATCAAGCATTAGGGGAATTGCCAATAAACACCTGGCTGCCTTCAAGAGAGAGCTGGACAGATACCTAAAGTCAGTGCCGGATCAGCCGGGCTGTGGCTCGTACGTTGGACTGCGTGCGGCCAGCAGTAACAGCCTAGTTGATCAGGCCCTGATCCATCGGGAGGCCTGGTCATGGACCGGGCCGCGGGGGCATTGATCCCCGGAATAACCTCCAGGTAACCTCCTGGAGTTATTACACCAGCCTGACACAACTGGCCACTACCTCCTGGAGTTATTACACCAGCCTGACACAACTGGCCACTACCTCCTGGAGTTATTACACCAGCCTGACACAACTGGTCACTACCTCCTGGAGTTATTACACCAGCCTGACACAACTGGTCACTACCTCCTGGAGTTATTACACCAGCCTGACACAACTGGTCACTACCTCCTGGAGTTATTACACCAGCCTGACACAACTGGTCACTACCTCCTGGAGTTATTACACCAGCCTGACACAACTGGCCACTACCTCCTGGAGTTATTACACCAGCCTGACACAAGTGGCCACTACCTCCTGGAGTTATTACACCAGCCTGACACAACTGGCCACTACCTCCTGGAGTTATTACACCAGCCTGACACAACTGGCCACTACCCAGCCTCCTGGAGTTATTACACCAGCCTGACACAACTGGTCACTACCTCCTGGAGTTATTACACCAGCCTGACACAACTGGTCACTACCTCCTGGAGTTATTACACCAGCCTGACACAACTGGTCACTACCTCCTGGAGTTATTACACCAGCCTGACACAACTGGCCACTACCTCCTGGAGTTATTACACCAGCCTGACACAACTGGCCACTACCTCCTGGAGTTATTACACCAGCCTGACACAACTGGTCACTACCTCCTGGAGTTATTACACCAGCCTGACACAACTGGTCACTACCTCCTGGAGTTATTACACCAGCCTGACACAACTGGTCACTACCTCCTGGAGTTATTACACCAGCCTGACACAACTGGTCACTACCTCCTGGAGTTATTACACCAGCCTGACACAACTGGTCACTACCTCCTGGAGTTATTACACCAGCCTGACACAACTGGTCACTACCTCCTGGAGTTATTACACCAGCCTGACACAACTGGTCACTACCTCCTGGAGTTATTACACCAGCCTGACACAATTGGTCACTACCTCCTGTAGTTATTACACCAGCCTGACGCAACTGGTCACTACCTCCTGGAGTTATTACACCAGCCTGACACAACTGGTCACTACCTCCTGGAGTTATTACACCAGCCTGACACAACTGGTCACTACCTCCTGGAGTTATTACACCAGCCTGACACAACTGGCCACTACCTCCTGGAGTTATTACACCAGCCTGACACAACTGGTCACTACCTCCTGGAGTTATTACACCAGCCTGACACAACTGGTCACTACCTCCTGGAGTTATTACACCAGCCTGACACAACTGGTCACTACCTCCTGGAGTTATTACACCAGCCTGACACAACTGGTCACTACCTCCTGGAGTTATTACACCAGCCTGACACAACTGGTCACTACCTCCTGGAGTTATTACACCAGCCTGACACAACTGGTCACTACCTCCTGGAGTTATTACACCAGCCTGACACAACTGGTCACTACCTCCTGGAGTTATTACACCAGCCTGACACAACTGGTCACTACCTCCTGGAGTTATTACACCAGCCTGACACAACTGGTCACTACCTCCTGGAGTTATTACACCAGCCTGACACAACTGGTCACTACCTCCTGGAGTTATTACACCAGCCTGACACAACTGGTCACTACCTCCTGGAGTTATTACACCAGCCTGACACAACTGGCCACTACACTGACACTCCTGGAGTTATTACACCAGCCTGACACAACTGGCCACTACCTCCTGGAGTTATTACACCAGCCTGACACAACTGGTCACTACCTCCTGGAGTTATTACACCAGCCTGACACAACTGGTCACTACCTCCTGGAGTTATTACACCAGCCTGACACAACTGGTCACTACCTCCTGGAGTTATTACACCAGCCTGACACAACTGGTCACTACCTCCTGGAGTTATTACACCAGCCTGACACAACTGGCCACTACCTCCTGGAGTTATTACACCAGCCTGACACAACTGGTCACTACCTCCTGGAGTTATTACACCAGC
This sequence comes from Cherax quadricarinatus, assembly GCF_038502225.1. Classification (NCBI taxonomy): domain Eukaryota; kingdom Metazoa; phylum Arthropoda; class Malacostraca; order Decapoda; family Parastacidae; genus Cherax; species Cherax quadricarinatus. The sequence continues at coordinate 2,890,224 of NC_091322.1, read as the reverse complement.
CTGACACAACTGGTCACTACCTCCTGGAGTTATTACACCAGCCTGACACAACTGGCCACTACCTCCTGGAGTTATTACACCAGCCTGACACAACTGGTCACTACCTCCTGGAGTTATTACACCAGCCTGACACAACTGGTCACTACCTCCTGGAGTTATTACACCAGCCTGACACAACTGGCCACTACCTCCTGGAGTTATTACACCAGCCTGACACAACTGGTCACTACCTCCTGAGATTACACCAGCCTGACACAACTGGCCACTACCTCCTGGAGTTATTACACCAGCCTGACACAACTGGTCACTACCTCCTGGAGTTATTACACCAGCCTGACACAACTGGTCACTACCTCCTGGAGTTATTACACCAGCCTGACACAACTGGTCACTACCTCCTGGAGCCTATTACACCAGCCTGACACAACTGGTCACTACCTCCTGGAGTTATTACACCAGCCTGACACAACTGGTCACTACCTCCTGGAGTGACACAACTGGTCACTACCTCCTTGAGTTATTACACCAGCCTGACACAACTGGTCACTTCCTCCTGGAGTTATTACACCAGCCTGACACAACTGGTCACTACCTCCTGGAGTTATTACACCAGCCTGACAGAACTGGTCACTACCTCCTGGAGTTATTACACCAGCCTGACACAACTGGTCACTACCTCCTGGAGTTATTACACCAGCCTGACACAACTGGTCACTACCTCCTGGTCACTACCTCCTGGAGTTATTACACCAGCACTGACACAGCCTGACACAACTGGTCACTACCTCCTCCCAGCCTGGTCAGTTATTACACCAGCCTGACACAACTGGTCACTACCTCCTGGAGTTATTACACCAGCCTGACACAACTGGTCACTACCTCCTGGAGTTATTACACCAGCCTGACACAACTGGTCACTACCTCCTGGAGTTATTACACCAGCCTGACACAACTGGTCACTACCTCCTGGAGTTATTACACCAGCCTGACACAACTGGTCACTACCTCCTGGAGTTATTACACCAGCCTGACACAACTGGTCACTACCTCCTGGAGTTATTACACCAGCCTGACACAACTGGTCACTACCTCCTGGAGTTATTACACCAGCCTGACACAACTGGTCACTACCTCCTGGAGTTATTACACCAGCCTGACACAACTGGTCACTACCTCCTGGAGTTATTACACCAGCCTGACACAACTGGTCACTACCTCCTGGAGTTATTACACCAGCCTGACACAACTGGTCACTACCTCCTGGAGTTATTACACCAGCCTGACACAACTGGTCACTACCTCCTGGAGTTATTACACCAGCCTGACACAACTGGTCACTACCTCCTGGAGTTATTACACCAGCCTGACACAACTGGTCACTACCTCCTGGAGTTATTACACCAGCCTGACACAACTGGTCACTACCTCCTGGAGTTATTACACCAGCCTGACACAACTGGTCACTACCTCCTGGAGTTATTACACCAGCCTGACACAACTGGTCACTACCTCCTGGAGTTATTACACCAGCCTGACACAACTGGTCACTACCTCCTGGAGTTATTACACCAGCCTGACACAACTGGTCACTACCTCCTGGAGTTATTACACCAGCCTGACACAACTGGTCACTACCTCCTGGAGTTATTACACCAGCCTGACACAACTGGTCACTACCTCCTGGAGTTATTACACCAGCCTGACACAACTGGTCACTACCTCCTAGAGCTATTACACCAGCCTGACACAACTGGTCACTACCTCCTGGAGTTATTACACCAGCCTGACACAACTGGTCACTACCTCCTGGAGTTATTACACCAGCCTGACACAACTGGTCACTACCTCCTGGAGTTATTACACCAGCCTGACACAACTGGTCACTACCTCCTGGAGTTATTACACCAGCCTGACACAACTGGTCACTACCTCCTGGAGTTATTACACCAGCCTGACACAACTGGTCACTACCTCCTGGAGTTATTACACCAGCCTGACACAACTGGTCACTACCTCCTGGAGTTATTACACCAGCCTGACACAACTGGTCACTACCTCCTGGAGTTATTACACCAGCCTGACACAACTGGTCACTGCCACCTGGAGAGCCTATTACATCACCAGCCTGACACAACTGGTCACTACCTCCTGGAGTTATTACACCAGCCTGACACAACTGGTCACTACCTCCTGGAGTTATTACACCAGCCTGACACAACTGGTCACTACCTCCTGGAGTTATTACACCAGCCTGACACAACTGGTCACTACCTCCTGGAGTTATTACACCAGCCTGACACAACTGGTCGCTACCTCCTGGAGTTATTACACCAGCCTGACACAACTGGTCACTACCTCCTGGAGTTATTACACCAGCCTGACACAACTGGTCACTACCTCCTGGAGTTATTACACCAGCCTGACACAACTGGTCACTACCTCCTGGAGTTATTACACCAGCCTGACACAACTGGTCACTACCTCCTGGAGTTATTACACCAGCCTGACACAACTGGTCACTACCTCCTGGAGTTATTACACCAGCCTGACACAACTGGTCACTACCTCCTGGAGTTATTACACCAGCCTGACACAACTGGTCACTACCTCCTGGAGTTATTACACCAGCCTGACACAACTGGTCACTACCTCCTGGAGTTATTACACCAGTCTGACACAACTGGTCACTACCTCCTGGAGTTATTACACCAGTCTGACACAACTGGTCACTACCTCCTGGAGTTATTACATCAGTCTGACACAACTGGTCACTACCTCCTGGAGTTATTACACCAGCCTGACACAACTGGTCACTACCTCCTGGAGTTATTACACCAGCCTGACACAACTGGTCACTACCTCCTGGAGTTATTACACCAGCCTGACACAACTGGTCACTACCTCCTGGAGTTATTACACCAGCCTGACACAACTGGTCACTACCTCCTGGAGTTATTACACCAGCCTGACACAACTGGTCACTACCTCCTGGAGTTATTACACCAGCCTGACACAACTGGTCACTACCTCCTGGAGTTATTACACCAGCCTGACACAACTGGTCACTACCTCCTGGAGTTATTACACCAGCCTGATACAACTGGTCACTACCTCCTGGAGTTATTACACCAGCCTGACACAACTGGTCACTACCTCCTGGAGTTATTACACCAGCCTGACACAACTGGTCACTACCTCCTGGAGTTATTACACCAGACTGACACAACTGGTTACTACCTTTCAGTTAAATCTTTCCGACTTCTTCAATTTTTAATGTTTGTTGCTTCGTATAGATACGTTTGTTTTGTTCGTTCAAATTTTTCATAATGACATAGAAAATTGCATATTTTATGATAGTGATGTCTATGAGATGACTAGAGAATCCCTTTTTCAGATTGGCTTTAAACTTCCAATGTTGATATTTCTTAGTGGAAGGTTTGAATTAGTTTTGGGTTGTGCGGGTTTTAGTTTACCATATTTACTAAAGAAATTGGAATAGTTTCCGTGCAGGAAGTTGTGAAGGCGTCTTCTGATTAACATGAAATCTTTAACTTCATTATTAGCCTCTGCAGCACTCTGCACTGTTCCAATCGCCTGATGTGAAGTACAAGAGACTGGAGGTATTGTAATACAGAGATGAATTACTCTGACCGCGCTACTACTGCAGTACCTCTAGTAATGTACCTTGTTCTTGCCTTAGGTATTGTGATCTTGCCTTTGTACTGCGTTCTTGCCTTGTGTACTTTGCTTTTTCCTTGTTGTTTACTGTGTTCTTGTCGCCTTATGTTCTATGTTCTTGCCTTCTACAAATTTTTCCAAGGCTTTCGTTTATAACTTCCCGGCTCTTCAGATTTTCATGCACGGAGAACTATAATTTGGGGAAGGTTCTTAGAATAATTTGCCTGTGCAACTTCTCTCTGGTAAATTATATATATATAGACCATTAGTAATTTTAGTTTTCACTCAGTAACTTTAAAAGGCGCTTTCTGATCGGCTTAACTTTCAATATGGATGTATCCTACTTATCTTATCTTATCTTATCTTACAAGATTGTTATTGTTTTATATAGGCGCTTTATAAATTCTAATTTCGAAATAGTATAGAATTATTTTCCGTTAAATAATTGGCAGTATTTTTGATATCTTGAGGTAAGATGCTGAATATATTGTCTGTAGCGCCAGATTATTCAACATCTTACCAGGAGATACCGGAAACACTGCTGGGATAAGTGTAGAAGTCTTCGTGAGGAAGCTGAACAAGTACCTCCACCAAGTGATAGATCAACCAGGCTGTGATGAAGGAAACTCTCGAAACTTTTCAAAGTAATATCTGAAGGGCATCAAAGTTTTATGAAATATATATTATTATTTTTGAGTTTAGGTTGTGTAGGTGGAAATTTCACAATTTACTAAGACAGATGAACTTGTAATTGTTGGATATTGTGTAACATTGTTGGATATTGTGTAACATTGTTGGATATTGTGTAACATTGTTGGATATTGTGTAACATTGTTGGATATTGTGTAACATTGTTGGATATTGTGTAACATTGTTGGATATTGTGTACCATTGTTGGATATTGTGTAACATTGTTGGATATTGTGTAACATTGTTGGATACTGTGTAACATTGTTGGATATTGTGTAACATTGTTGGATATTGTGTACCATTGTTGGATATTGTGTAACATTGTTGGATATTGTGTAAAATTTTTGGATACTGTGTACCATTGTTGGATATTGTGTAATATTGTTGGATATTGTGTAACATTGTTGGATATTGTGTAACATTGTTGGATACTGTGTACCATTGTTGGATATTGTGTAATATTGTTGGATATTGTGTAACATTGTTGGATACTGTGTACCATTGTTGGATATTGTGTAACATTGTTGGATATTGTGTAACATTGTTGGATATTGTGTAATATTGTTGGATACTGTGTACCATTGTTGGATACTGTGTAATATTGTTGGATATTGTGTACCATTGTTGGATATTGTGTAATATTGTTGGATATTGTGTAACATTGTTGGATATTGTGTAACATTGTTGGATATTGTGTAATATTGTTGGATATTGTGTACCATTGTTGGATATTGTGTAATATTGTTGGATATTGTGTACCATTGTTGGATACTGTGTAATATTGTTGGATATTGTGTACCATTGTTGGATACTGTGTAATATTGTTGGATATTGTGTACCATTGTTGGATATTGTGTAATATTGTTGGATATTGTGTACCATTGTTGGATATTGTGTAATATTGTTGGATATTGTGTACCATTGTTGGATACTGTGTAATATTGTTGGATATTGTGTACCATTGTTGGATATTGTGTAATATTGTTGGATATTGTGTACCATTGTTGGATACTGTGTAATATTGTTGGATATTGTGTAACATTGTTGGATATTGTGTAACATTGTTGGATACTGTGTACCATTGTTGGATATTGTGTAACATTGTTGGATACTGTGTACCATTGTTGGATATTGTGTAATATTGTTGGATATTGTGTAATATTGTTGGATACTGTGTACCATTGTTGGATACTGTGTAATATTGTTGGATATTGTGTAACATTGTTGGATATTGTGTAACATTGTTGGATATTGTGTAACATTGTTGGATATTGTGTAATATTGTTGGATACTGTGTACCATTGTTGGATATTGTGTAATATTGTTGGATACTGTGTACCATTGTTGGATATTGTGTAATATTGTTGGATACTGTGTACCATTGTTGGATATTGTGTAATATTGTTGGATATTGTGTAATATTGTTGGATATTGTGTAACATTGTTGGATATTGTGTAATATTGTTGGATATTGTGTAACATTGTTGGATATTGTGTAATATTGTTGGATATTGTGTAACATTGTTGGATATTGTGTAATATTGTTGGATATTGTGTAATATTGTTGGATACTGTGTACCATTGTTGGATATTGTGTAATATTGTTGGATATTGTGTAATATTGTTGGATATTGTGTAATATTGTTGGATATTGTGTAATATTGTTGGATATTGTGTAATATTGTTGGATATTGTGTAATATTGTTGGATATTGTGTAACATTGTTGGATATTGTGTAATATTGTTGGATATTGTGTAATATTGTTGGATATTGTGTAATATTGTTGGATATTGTGTAATATTGTTGGATACTGTGTAACATTGTTGGATATTGTGTAACATTCTTGGATATTGTGTACCATTGTTGGATATTGTGTAACATTGTTGGATATTGTGTAACATTGTTGGATACTGTGTAACATTGTTGGATATTGTGTAACATTCTTGGATATTGTGTAACATTGTTGGATATTGTGTAACATTGTTGGATACTGTATACCATTGTTGGATATTGTGTACCATTGTTGGATATTGTGTACCATTGTTGGATATTGTGTAACATTGTTGGATATTGTGTAACATTGTTGGATATTGTGTACCATTGTTGGATATTGTGTACCATTGTTGGATATTGTGTAACATTGTTGGATATTGTGTAACATTGTTGGATATTGTGTAACATTGTTGGATATTGTGTAACATTGTTGGATATTGTGTAACATTGTTGGATATTGTGTAATATTGTTGGATATTGTGTAACATTGTTGGATATTGTGTAACATTGTTGGATATTGTGTAACATTGTTGGATATTGTGTAACATTGTTGGATATTGTGTAACATTGTTGGATATTGTGTAACATTGTTGGATATTGTGTAACATTGTTGGATACTGTGTACCATTGTTGGATATTGTGTACCATTGTTGGATATTGTGTAACATTCTTGGATATTGTGTAACATTGTTGGATATTGTGTAACATTGTTGGATATTGTGTAACATTGTTGGATATTGTGTACCATTGTTGGATATTGTGTACCATTGTTGGATATTGTGTACCATTGTTGGATATTGTGTAACATTGTTGGATACTGTGTAACATTGTTGGATATTGTGTAACATTGTTGGATACTGTGTAACATTGTTGGATATTGTGTACCATTGTTGGATATTGTGTAACATTCTTGGATATTGTGTAACATTGTTGGATACTGTGTACCATTGTTGGATACTGTGTACCATTGTTGGATACTGTGTACCATTGTTGGATATTGTGTACCATTGTTGGATACTGTGTACCATTGTTGGATACTGTGTACCATTGTTGGATACTGTGTAACATTGTTGGATATTGTGTACTATTGTTGGATATTGTGTATCATTGTTGGATACTGTGTACCATTGTTGGATACTGTGTAACATTGTTGGATACTGTGTACCATTGTTGGATACTGTGTAACATTGTTGGATATTGTGTAGCATTGTTGGATACTGTGTACTATTGTTGGATATTGTGTAACATTGTTGGATACTGTGTACTATTGTTGGATATTGTGTAACATTGTTGGATACTGTGTACTATTGTTGGATATTGTGTAACATTGTTGGATACTGTGTACTATTGTTGGATATTGTGTAACATTGTTGGATACTGTGTACTATTGTTGGATATTGTGTAACATTGTTGGATATTGTGTAACATTGTTGGATATTGTGTAACATTGTTGGATACTGTGTAACATTGTTGGATACTGTGTACCATTGTTGGATATTGTGTAACATTGTTGGATATTGTGTAACATTGTTGGAGGTTACCTGGAGGTTCTCCCGGGGATCAACGCCCCCGCGGCCCGGTCCATGGCCAGGCCTCCCGATGGATCAGGGCCTGATCAACTAGGCTGTTACTGCTGGCCGCACGCAGTCCAACGTACGAGCCACAGCCCGGCTGATCCGGCACTGACTTTAGGTATCTGTCCAGCTCTCTCTTGAAGGCAGCCAGGGGTTTATTGGCAATTCCCCTAATGCTTGATGGGAGGCTGTTAAACAGTTTTGGGCCCCGGACACTTATGGTGTTTTCCCTTAGTGTACCAATGGCGCCCCTACTTTTTATTGGGGGCATTTTGCATCGCCTGCCCAGTCTTTTACTTTCGTAGGGAGTGATTTCTGTGTGCAGATTTGGGACCATTCCTTCCAAGATTTTCCAAGTGTAGATTATGATATATCTCTCCCTCCTGCGTTCCAACGAGTACAAGTCAAGTGCTTCCAAGCGTTCCCAGTAGTTAAGGTGCTTAACAGAACTTATACGTGCAGTAAAGGATCTCTGTAAACTCTTTAGATCTGCGATTTCACCTGCTTTGAATAGAGATGTTAATGTACAGCAGTATTCCAGCCTAGAGAGAACAAGTGATTTGAAAAGGATCATCATGGGCTTGGCATCTCTCGTTTTGAAAGTTCTCATTTTCCATCCTATCATTTTCTTTGCACGTGCGATCGTGGCACTGTTGTGATCCTTGAAAGTGAGATCCTCAGACATTACTACTCCCAGGTCCCTTACATTATTTTTCCGCTCTATTGTATGGCCGGAGTCAGTAGTATACTCTGTTCTAGTTATCTCCTCCAGTTTTCCATAACGGAGTAGTTGGAATTTGTCCTCATTGAACATCATATTGTTTACCGTTGCCCACTGGAAAACTTTGTTTATATCTTCTTGGAGGTTAACCGCGTCCTCAGCAGATGACAGCCTCATGCAGATCCTAGTATCATCCGCAAAGGATGATACGGTGCTGTGGTGTATATCTCTGTTTATGTCTGATATGAGGATAAGGAATAAGATGGGGGCGAGTACTGTGCCTTGTGGAACAGAGCTCTTCACTATGGCAGCCTCCGATTTAACTCTGTTGACCACTACTCTTTGTGTTCGATTTGTTAGGAAGTTGAAGATCCATCTCCCCACTTTCCCAGTTATTCCTTTAGCACGTATTTTATGGGCTATTACGCCATGATCGCATTTGTCAAATGCTTTTGCAAAGTCTGTGTATATTACATCTGCATTCTGATTTTCTTCCAGTGCATCCAAGGCCATGTCATAGTGATCCAGTAGTTGTGAGAGGCAGGAGCGACCTGCCCTGAACCCAAGTTGCCCTGGATTGTGCAGATTTTGGGAATCCAGGTGATTTGCAATCCTGCTTCTTAGCACTCTTTCAAAGATTTTTATGATGTGGGACGTCAGAGCTATTGGTCTATAGTTCTTAGCTAATGCTTTGCTGTCACCTTTATGGAGTGGGGCTATATCCGTTGTTTTGAGTGACTGTGGAATTTCACCCATGTCCAAGCTCCTCCTCCATAGTGTACTTAGGGCACACGAGAGGGGTTTCTTGCAGTTCTTAATGAAAACAGAGTTCCACGAGTCTGGGCCCGGGGCTGAGTGCATAGGCATGTTGTCAATGGCTTTTTCAAAATCTATCGGAGTTAGGGTAATGTCGGAAATCTGGCATACATTTATGGAGTTTTGAGGCTCATTCATGAAGAAATCATTTGGGTCGTCGATCCTCAGACCGATTAGTGGTTCACTAAACACAGAGTCGTACTGGGATTTCAATATTTCACTCATTTCCTTGTTGTCATCTGTGTAAGTCCCATCCTGTCTGAGTAAGGGCCCGATACTAGATGTGGTATATGCCTTGTTTTTGGCATATGAAAAGAAATATTTTGAATTTCTTTCAATTTCACTAATAGCTTTAAGCTCCTCCTGCCTCTCCTGGTTCCTGTAAGAGTCATTTAGCTTAAGTTCGATAGTTTCCACTTCCCTGGTCAGCGCCTCCTTTCGTGTATCAGATATTCTAGCACTCCTGAGGAGCTCAGTTACTCTTCGTCGTCTTCTGTAGAGGGAGCGTCTTTTTCTCTCCAGTTTACTCCTGCTCTTCTTCTTTCTTAGGGGAATATGCCTAGAACATGCTTCGGCTACCAGGAAGTTGATCCTTTCAAGGCACTGGTTTGGATCCATGTCATTTAAGACATCTTCCCAACATGTTTCGTTTAGGACATGGTTTACCTGGTCCCAGTTGATGTTCTTGTTGTTGAAGTTGTATTTTGTGAAGACACCTTCACAGGTACATGCATTCTGCTGATCAGTACCCTTATGCATGTACGTCTGGACTTCGATTAGGTTGTGATCGGAATTAGTTGTTTTTGATATTGTGTAACATTGTTGGATATTGTGTAACATTGTTGGATATTGTGTAACATTGTTGGATATGTGTAACATTGTTGGATACTGTGTACCATTGTTGGATACTGTGTACCATTGTTGGATACTGTGTAACATTGTTGGATACTGTGTACCATTGTTGGATACTGTGTACCATTGTTGGATACTGTGTACCATTGTTGGATACTGTGTAACATTGTTGGATACTGTGTACCATTGTTGGATACTGTGTACTATTGTTGGATACTGTGTACCATTGTTGGATACTGTGTACCATTGTTGGATACTGTGTAACATTGTTGGATACTGTGTACTATTGTTGGATACTGTGTACCATTGTTGGATACTGTGTACTATTGTTGGATACTGTGTACCATTGTTGGATACTGTGTAACATTGTTGGATACTGTGTAACATTGTTGGATACTGTGTAACATTGTTGGATACTGTGTACTATTGTTGGATACTGTGTACCATTGTTGGATACTGTGTACCATTGTTGGATACTGTGTAACATTGTTGGATACTGTGTACCATTGTTGGATACTGTGTAACATTGTTGGATACTGTGTACTATTGTTGGATACTGTGTACCATTGTTGGATACTGTGTAACATTGTTGGATACTGTGTACCATTGTTGGATACTGTGTACCATTGTTGGATACTGTGTATCATTGTTGGATACTGTGTACCATTGTTGGATACTGTGTACCATTGTTGGATACTGTGTATCATTGTTGGATACTGTGTACCATTGTTGGATACTGTGTACCATTGTTGGATACTGTGTATCATTGTTGGATACTGTGTACCATTGTTGGATACTGTGTACCATTGTTGGATACTGTGTAACAACTAGATAGGGCGTCTTTGGTGGACCTCAAATCTTTAGTGTTAATGTTGTTTCTCAAAGGAAACTTCGTCTTGATGTTCCATTGTCAGAGTTTTAATTTACCAGTGTTATTAATACACTTGTTTGTATGAAACAGTTGCAAAGTATGTCTTCTGATTGGCTGGTGAATCTTCCCTAGAGAAAGTTTACATCGATATTGGCCTATGAAGGTCTTATTTTGCCATTTTCGGGAAGATATTGGTAGCTAGAGGATGCTCCTTCAGATTGGCTTTAAATTTTCAATTTTCACAGCTGTTGCTTCTTATTGAAAGGTTTGAATAAGTTTGAGGCTCTGTAGTTCCTAATATTGGGATATTAGTATCCAAGCAGCAGTTTGTGAGTGTCTCTACTGATTCGTGTTAAATATTCTGCAATAATATTACACTGCATTAAGAAACCTATATCACACTTTGCACTGTTCCTGTCGCGTGTATTAAGGTAGAGGGGGCTGGGATTATGCAATACAGGGGTAACTTTCTCGGATCGCGCAGCTACTTCGGCACATTACTTCAATTAATTTATTCCTGGACTTTTACAAACATTTCTAGATGTCTGACAAACTTTTTTTTTTCCTTCCATTACAAGGTGATCCCTGAACACCGCTCGTGATATAGTGATCCACTGGTGAGCATCCGGTCGCGACCACCATCACCCTGTGTTAAGGGCTCAGTATTCACTCATTACAAGCGGTGATATCTCGGAATTTCTCATTTTCACTTTAATTATCCTTAACATTGTCATATTCTTCCCACGAACGACTCGACTCCTACTTATGTTCTTGCCATACAATTCATAATAACTTTGGGATTTAACAGTTAAATTATCCCAGTGTCTTTCCTGGTACTGAACATTATTATAGACCATTATTATAGACCATTATCTTGACGTTATTTTTTTTAACAGTTTTTGTTACTAAATTGTTAACTGTACTTATAGATGAACTCACCTCGATGCTTAATTTACAGATTTTGTCAGTTCAAAGGCTACTCAGAAATATATATCTAATCTATAATCTCGGAAATATTTTCTTAATTTATTCTATATCTTCCCGAGATTTGTGATTTTTGTTTTACCAGGAGGAGGAGCATTATTATTATTATTATTATTATTATTATTATTATTATTATTATTATTATTATTATTATTATTTTTATTATTATTATTATTATTATTATTATTATTATTATTATTATTATTATTATTATTATTATTATTGTCCATAACACTGCTGTTACCTGGAGGGAGACATTTTGGGGGTATTTTGCACTGCCTGTCAAGTCTTTTACTTTCGTAGCGAGTGATTTCTGTGTGCAGATTCGGGACCATTCCTTCCAGGATTTTCCATGACATTGCTTTGAGAGGTCTTGTTAGCCAGTTTAAAGAATATACAATCTCGTCTATCATATCCTATTATTTTTGTTTCCTACATATTGACCTAAATACTTACAGTAAGGTTCACCAGTCAGGGACTTGCTACTTGAAATTCCTTTCAGTTCATTTGAATATGGAAAAATGCTTTTACTTTCTCTACTGATATTACAAACCTCAGTTGTTTTTCAGTGCTAGTCTCTTTTTCTCATAGCATGGGGAACTGAATTAACATAGCGTTCTTAACTTGGACAACACCATCACGAGTTAATTTTGGCGAATGTATTCATCAGAACGTTGAACACCATAGGACTGAGGGCATCACCTTTGGGTATGCCCAGTTTTATAACGTGCACATAATATATATAATAACCTATCTTTATTTCTACAAGTACATGTACAAGGTATATAGGCCTAGCAGACATCAGTGACATACTACTATATAGAAAGCCGCTTGTTTTGTTGAGCATTTCGGGCAAATTAGGTCAGTTTTGTCTCAGGATGCGACCCACACCAATCGACTAACACCCAGGTACCCATGTTACAGATGGGTAAACATAGACAACTGGTGTAAGGAAACACGCCCAGTGTTTCCACCCCTTTGCCGGGAATCGAACCTGGACCTCACCGTGTGAAGCGAGAGCTTTTGCTACTGTGGCATGCAAAGAGTACGTAACCTTTATTCGGCGCATGGACACACCCTCATTTACAGGCTATCTCCCCCAGCCAGCGAACCAGGTTGCTAAGAGTTGGTGATGGGGCCCCATCGTTCAACTAGTGACCAGGTTCTAGCCAATAAGAAGGTGGGATTGGCAATCGCAGAGGTTATGTGGATACCGCTCTCCTGTCTGCCCTGGTCATTCCCATTCTAGAGCTGGTTGAGCACGGTCTGCTATCTTGTGGCTTCTATTTCTGCCTTGCTTACCGTGATGTGCACTATACTTATTACTGTACATAGTGTACATATTGCTGTTCTAAATTGGTGAAGGATAATATAAGTCTAAACTTTTTCTGCTGTGTTTCTTTTGCTCCCATTACACCTGGGATAACAGGCCTTTGAAATCCTGGGTTGTAATATGGGGGCCTGTCCGGGAGCTGGAGCTGGACTTAGAGAAACGGTTGAGCTTAGGGTGAAGCTTGTAGCAGGAACATTGTGTAGCTTGCTGTCTCGCTTCGCTTTACAAATTTTGCGTGTCAGTTGCTTATGATCAGCCTTGCTATTGTGTGATCGTTCAACAGCTCGCTACTAGCTTGTTCGGTGTGCTCGCTTCGCTACGGTCAATCTTGTGTGCAGTCGGCTTTGCTTGTATGCGTATTCTGGAATCGTACTGTGCATAGCTAAGCGTGTTCAGCAAATTAACGTGTTACGTTGGGGTATTCGTACTGTGCATAGCGAATAACTTATGCCACCTAGACGAATCAGACGCCTGGTGTCGGCATATACTTTGCATAACCTACCTAAATTGTCCCTACAGCGTTGTTGGCAAATTGCTCGTTCCATTGGCATTCCCTATAAACGCACTCTTACAGCTGCGCAACTGCGTTCACTTATTGCTGACAAACTTATTGAAGAAGAGATGCCACATCAAACTCCTCTCTCTACGGGAGCTAGGGAAAAAACTCCTATGTTCTCGCAGGAGGAAGATGATACACCTACGGAGCAAGATGGTCAGTATAGTGCAGCTGGGTTGTCTCGAGGTGAATCAGCGTCCTTGGCACTTGAGCTGGCAAAAATCACGCTGGAGCAAACTAGGGAACAGAGAGCATTCGCAAGGGAAGAATTTGATAGGGAAAGAGAAAGGAGACAGTTTTCGCATTCTGTAAACGATTTCAGTTTACAAAAAGCAGTACAGCTTGTTCCCCGCTTCAATGAGGCCGAACCAGAACAATTTTTCGAAAGCTTCGAAAATCAGGCTCGAGCCTTGAGGTGGCCGGAACAGCACTGGGCAGCGTTGGTTCATACAGCATTATTGGGTAAGGCACAGGAATTTACGTCGGTATTAACTGACGCTGAATTCTCTGATTATCAAATAGTGAAGACCACAGTGTTGGGAGCATATACATGTATCCCAGCTAAATATCGTAAGACCTTCAAATTGAACAGGCGGCAGCTTGGTCAATCCCTGGTGGACTTTGTGAGACAGCAAACCAAAGCTTTTACCAGCTGGTATAAAGCGAGTGGTGTCTCTAACTTTGAGGAGCTGGTGCAGCTTATTCTGATTGATAACCTGCTGGAGTCTGTGGGACCCGAGGTTCGTGTCTTTCTGCAGGATCGTGACTTAACCACTACATTGGAGGCAGCCAGGTGGGCTGATACCTTCGAAACGAACCGCTCCTTGTCCGAGCGGTCCCATCTTCTTTTCAACAGTCTGGCGTGAGCAGAGATCGACAACATTGGAGAATGAAGTGCCAGCCGGAGGGAGAGCGTCTACGTCATCCAACTAAGTCACCTGGTGAGCCACGCTTCTCAACATATGGTCCCCCTGCGGAGAGGCAAACTACTTATGGAGCATCTCGACAACAATATCCAGAGAGGCACCAGCCAGAACGACACCACTTGCAACGTCATCAGGGAGTAAAGGGCAAGCCTGTCGTCTGCTTCAGGTGTAATAAAGTAGGTCACATCAGTTCCAACTGCCCCCAAAAACCTCAACCCATCGGGAAAATCTCTAATATCCCTAGTAACATGTCCCCTAGAGAAGTAGAAAAAGGTATGGCCCCTTATTATTGCGAAAGTCTTATTTCCCTTCAGGAAAACTCAGAACCAACTAAAGTAAATACCTTTAGAGATACTGGAGCATATTGCTCACTTGTCAGAGAAGGAATATTATCCCTTTCAGAGAATACTTCTTTGAATTCCTCAGTTTTATTGGAAGCATTTGGAGGAGCTATATATTCTGTTCCTTTGCATAAAATTTATGTACAGTGCAAATATTACACTGGGTACTTGACTGTAGGTGTCTCAAAAGGATTTCCCATGAAAAATGCCATGTTATTACTGGGTAATAACATTACTACTGTTAGTTCGTGTCCTGAACCTATAATGATTAATGCTTCTCCAGTGTTGGCCATAACTCGGGCAACATCCCAAGGGTTGTCTGGAGAGAATGTTGACCTATCCTTGGACGACTCCGATCTCGGAATAGCCACATTGTTTTATGAGGAAAACTGGCCAGAGCCTCGTAGATCAAGTGAACAGACCCCGATCAAGCCTTCCTATTCCCAGGTTGCAGGATTGCCAGATGTCTCTGTTTCCATGCCCGAGGGACTGTCCTTCCGGGAGGAACAACGAAAGGACCCTTCTTTAAAATTCGCTTTTCAGGCAGCCATGGGTAAATCCTCTTTGGGTCATCCAGTCAAGTATGAAGTTAAAAATGATTATTTGGTCTGCACTGAGACTGGTAAGGAGATAGAGGGCCGGCAATTATACGACAGGTTAGTGGTTCCAACCAAGTATAGACCTCAGATATTAAATATAGCTCATAATACGTCATTAGGAGGTCACTTAGGAATTACAAAAACCTTGTATAGAATCACAAAAGAATTTTATTGGCCAAAATTAAAGAAAGATGTGAAGAATCATATTAGGTGTTGCCGAGAATGTCAGCAAGTTGGAAAACCTGGACATTCCATTAAACCTGCACCTCTCCAACCCATACCTGCTGATGGAGAACCTTTTGCAGATTTAATTATAGATTGTGTAGGTCCACTACCTAAGTCAAAGTCTGGAAACCAGTATTTATTTACAATTATGGATAAAGTAACCAGATATCCTGAAGCAATCCCTATGCGTAGTATCAATACTAAAGCTATTCTCAAAGCTTTAACAAAATTCATTTCTTGTTTTGGCATTCCTAAAACTATACAAAGTGATCAAGGTACTAACTTCACTGCCAAAGCATTTAGGGAAGTATTAACTAGGTTAGGGATAATTCACAACTTATCCACTGCCTATCACCCTCAGTCCCAAGGCGCCTTGGAAAGATTCCACCAAACATTAAAAACAATGATGAGAAGTTTTTGCATGCACTTTCCGACAGATTGGGATGAATCTCTACCGTTGTTGCTGTTCTCAGTACGAGAGACGGTGCAAGAGTCTACAGGGTATAGTCCGTTTGAGCTGATCTTTGGGCACAATGTACGAGGTCCTCTTCGGGTGCTCAAAGAAGGATGGATGGGAGAAGACGTAAGCTCAGCACTCTACAACCCGTCTTCAAGGTTGCAGGTGGCACGTGAGTTAGCCAAGGCTAACCTAAAGACAGCTCAAAGTAAGATGAAACAGAGGTATGACAGAAGTGCACAATTCCGCTCCTTCCATCCAGGAGACAAGGTGTTGGTGCAGGAACCTATACCTGGCCACACCTTGAAAGCTAGATTTACGGGACCTATGCAGATAGTAAGTAGATTATCTGATTTAAATTATGTGGTAGCTCCCATTGATAAGACCTCAAAAACAAAAACTTACCACATTAATCAAATCAAGGCCTTTCATACACCAGATAAAGTCCCAGTAATGACTCTGTCCTCTACCTCTGAGGACGACTCTGACTCTTTGCACTCTATCTCTGAAATTAATACTAAACTTTCAAATTCTGTCCTCCTCAAGGATCCTAGCCCGTTAATGGATGGATTATCTGAAATACAAGCAACCAATTTAACTGAGCTTCTACAGTCATATCCTAATATTTTTTCGGATGTGCCGAAAAAATGTACGTTAGGTTACCATGATGTAGATGTGGGAAAATCTAAACCAATTAAACTCTCCCCCTACAGAGCTAATCCTGAAAAGCAAAGGCTACTTCAGCAGGAAGTAGACTTCTTGTTAGAACATGGTTTAGTGGAGGAGTCATCTAGTCCATGGGCTTCACCGTGCATCCTAGTAAAAAAGGCTGATGGAGGGTTTCGTATGTGCACAGACTACCGTAAAGTGAATGAGGTCACAATTACAGATGCTTACCCTCTTCCTCGTCTGGATGATGTAATTGACTTTGTGGGTAAGGCTACTTTTGTGTCCAAATTAGATCTCCTTAAAGGTTACTATCAGGTACCTTTGACAGATAAGGCGAAGGAAATCTCTGCCTTCGTAATTCCAGGAGGTCATTATCAGTATACAGTTACCCCCTTCGGAATGAAAAATTCCCCCTCTTCATTCCAGAAACTCATCCATCAGGCTATTAAAGGACTTGAAGGCACGGCAGCATACCTAGATGATATTGTTGTGGTGTCTGATACTTGGGATCAACACCTACTTAGACTTAAGGCTCTGTTTGAGACCTTTAAGAGTTCCCATTTAACAGTTAATTTATCTAAATCTTCCTTTGGCCAGGCCACTGTCACTTTTCTAGGCCATGAAGTAGGTAGTGGTAATGTTGCACCTAAACTTGCTAAAGTTCTTGCGATTAAAGATTATCCAGTTCCTCATGATAGGAAATCTCTTCAACGTTTCCTAGGCATGATAGGATTTTACAGAAGATTCTGTAAGAATTTCTCAGATATTGTAGCCCCTCTTACCTCTCTTACCAGTCATAAAGTTCCCTTTAATTGGACGTCAGATTGTAACACTGCTTTTAATAAAGCAAAAAGATTATTGTGCTCTGCACCCATTCTCCTGTCTCCAGACTTCTCCAAACCTTTTTCATTACAGGTTGATGCTTGTGAGTCTGGGGTTGGGGCGGTACTATTACAAATCGGGAACAAGGAGCTGCAGCCAATCGCATACTTTTCAGCCAAGTTCCAGCCACATCAGAGAGCTTACTCTACCATTGAAAAAGAAGCCCTCGCGCTGGTACTGGCTTTGGAGCATTTCGATGTTTATGTGGGCCAGACATCGCAGGTGGTCACAGTCTACAGTGATCACAACCCGTTAGTCTATCTCCAAGCCATGAAGAATCACAACACAAGGCTTATGCGTTGGACGCTCAGGCTGCAGCCCTACAACATAAAAATTAAATATATTGCCGGCAAAGAAAATGTGTTGGCAGACTCTTTGTCAAGAGTCTAGTTTAATATTTTATTTAGGTTAGGATGTATTTGTGGTAACCCCCTTTCAAGCTCTTTTTTTTATCCCCTGATGTGGGGGTTTTTTTTAGTGAGGGGATACGGGCTACCGTCCGCTTGTATCTTGGACCTATGCTAGCCTGTCTGACTGCTGTCTCACTCTAAGTTTAGGGTTTGGCTTTTGGTCACTAGGAAAGCTGAGCTCTATCTAAGAGTTGGATGGGGGGAAGGATAGGCGGTCCCATTATTTTGTGCCATGGCGGCAGGGTTACCACTAAATTGGAGCCTAACCTGGGTTTCCCGGGGTGGGGGGTGGATGCAAAAAGCGTAACCCTTTTTTGGGCA